>NC_061513.1:209542169-209614059 GCF_022539505.1 Lolium rigidum | reverse complement strand
GGCGGAAGGGCGAGTCGGGGGCTGACGAGGGGCCCACACCATAGGGCGGCGCGGGCCCCCCTCTGGCCGCGCGGCCCTATGGTGGCGGCGCCTCGTCGCCCCACTTCGTATCCCTTTCGGTCTTCTGGAAGGTTCGTGGCAAAATAGGCCCCTAGGTCTTGATTTCGTCCAATTCCGAGAATATTTCGTTACTAGGATTTCTGAAACCAAAAACAGCAGAAAACAGCAACGGGCACTTCGGCATCTTGTTAATAGGTTAGTTCCAGAAAATGCACGAATATGACATAAAGTGTGCATAAAACATGTAGGTATCATCAATAATATGGCATGGAACATAAGAAATTATCGATACGTCGGAGACGTATCAGCAGGTTTTTTGCAGGTGGACCGGAAATTCTTGACGAATATGTCCTCGAAGCTATCCCAGCTGTCGATAGATCCTGGAGGAAGTTTCTTTATCCAAGATCGCGCGGCTCCACTCAAATGCACCTGGATGCTTTGCATAGCTGTTGTTTTTGTCCCTCCTGTGAGCTTCACCGTCTCGAGGTAATCAACCAGCCAATCCTCTGGATCTTGCAGGCCGTCGAATTTCTTGAAGTTATCAGGCAACTTAAATCCCGAAGGGACTCGAGTTTTTCGGACTCTCCTTGTGAAGCATGGCAAACCGCACATATCCTCGTCGTTTAGTTCTGGGGAAAGCCGATGTTCCCTTCAACTTTGTCGTGCTCTGTCCACCCTTGCTTGTGCTGCTGTGTCTCTTGCTCCACTTGTTCCTTCAGGAGCTGCTGCTGCTGCTGCCGCAGGTCGTGGACTATTTTGCCTTGCTGTTCCTTCGGGAGGTGTTGATGCAAACGCCGTTCCCATGGCTCCGACTCCTGCCATTGCCATGTTGTACAGTGCCTCCCTTGGATCTCCTGGAGGTGGCCTGGATGCAAGGATAAAGGCCTGTGTCGCCATATACCCAGCTTCTCCATAGGCTCCTCTAGATACGCATATGCATCCAAACGGGAGGGCGGGTGAGGTACAAAATCGACAGGACCAGTTGCGATCTGTTTACCTCGATCCATCGCGTTGCTTGCAGTTGATGAAGTCGACGATCTTGAACGTGCCATCGAGATCAGATCCTTGACGCCTCTGATACGTCTCCGACGTATCGATAATTTCTTATGTTCCATGCCACATTATTGATGTTATCTACATGTTTTATGCACACTTTATGTCATATTCGTGCATTTTCTGGAACTAACCTATTAACAAGATGCCGAAGTGCCGATTCTTGTTTTCTGCTGTTTTTGGTTTCAGAAATCCTAGTAAGGAAATATTCTCGGAATTGGACGAAATCAAAGCCCGGGGCCTATTTTTCCACGAAGCTTCCGGAAGTCCGAAGGAGAGACGAAGAGGGGCCACGAGGGGCCACACCCTAGGGCGGCGCGGCCCCCCTTGGCCGCGCGGCCCCGTGGTGTGGGGCCCTCGTGCCGCCTCTTGACCTACCCTTCCGCCTACAAATAGCCTCCGTGACGAAACCCCCGGTACCGAGAGCCACGATACGGAAAACCTTGCGATACGCCGTCGCCGCCGATCCCATCTCGGGGGATCCAGGAGATCGCCTCCGGCACCCTGCCGGAGAGGGGAATCATCCCCCGGAGGACTCTACGCCGCCATGGTCGCCTCCGGTGTGATGTGTGAGTAGTCTACCCCTGGACTATGGGTCCATAGCAGTAGCTAGATGGTTGTCTTCTCCCCATTGTGCTATCATTGTCGGATCTTGTGAGCTGCCTAACATGATCAAGATCATCTATCTGTAATTCTATATGTTGCGTTTGTTGGGGTCCGATGAATAGAGAATACTTGTTATGTTGATTATCAAAGTTATGCTTATGTGTTGTTTATGATCTTGCATGCTCTCCAGTTACTAGTAGATGCTCTGGCCAAGTAGATGCTTGTAACTCCAAGAGGGAGTACTTATGCTCGATAGTGGGTTCATGCCGCATTGACACCTGGGACAGTGATGAGAAAGTTCTAAGGTTGTGTTGTGCTCTGTTGCCACTAGGGATAAAACATTGATGCTATGTCTAAGGATGTAGTTGTTGATTACATTACGCACCATACTTAATGCAATTGTCTCGTTGCTTGCAACTTAATACTGGAGGGGTTCGGATGATAACCTGAAGGTGGACTTTTAGGCATAGATGCGGTTGGATGGCGGTCTATGTACTTTGTCGTAATGCCCAATTAAATCTCACTATACTCATCATGATATGTATGTGCATTGTCATGCTCTCTTTATTTGTCAATTGCCCAACTGTAATTTGTTCACCCAACATGTCTGTTCGTCTTATGGGAGAGACACCTCTAGTGAGCTGTGGACCCCGGTCCAATTCTTTAATACTTGAAATACAATCTACTTGCAATACTTGTTTCACTGTTTTCTCTGCAAACAATCATCTTCCACACAATACGGTTAATCCTTTGTTACAGCAAGCCGGTGAGATTGACAACCTCACTGTTTCGTTGGGGCAAAGTACTTTGGTTGTCTTGTGCAGGTTCCACGTTGGCGCCGGAATCTCTGGTGTTGCGCCGCACTACATCCCGCCGCCATCAACCTTCAACGTGCTTCTTGGCTCCTCCTGGTTCGATAAACCTTGGTTTCTTTCTGAGGGAAAACTTGCTGCTGTGCGCATCATACCTTCCTCTTGGGGTTGCCCAACGAACGTGTGAAATACACGCCATCAAGCAAATTTCTGGCGCCGTTGCCGGGGAGATCAACACACGCTGCAAGGGGAGTCTCCACTTCTCAATCTCTTTACTTTGTTTTTGTCTTGCTTAATTTTATTTACTACTTTGTTTGCTGCATTATATCAAAATACAAAAAAATTAGTTGCTAGTTTTACTTTATTTGCTATCTTGTTTGCTATATTGAAAACACAAAAAAATTAGTTTACTTGCATTTACTTTATCTAGTTTGCTTTATTTACTTGTTGCTAAAATGGCCAACGCTGAAAATACTAAGTTGTGTGACTTCACAACCACAAATAATAATGATTTCTTATGCACACCTATTGCTCCACCTGCTACTACGGCAGGATTCTTTGAAATTAAACCTGCTTTACTTAATCTTATCATGCGAGAGCAATTTTACAGTGTTAGTTCGATGATCTCTGCTGCCCATCTCAATAATTTTGTTGAACTATGTGAAATGCAAAAATATAAAGATGTAGATGGTGATATTATTAAACTAAAATTGTTCCCTTTCTCATTAAGAGGAAGAGCTAAAGATTGGTTGCTATCTCTCGCCTAAGAATAGTATTGATTCATGGACTAAATGCAAGGATGCTTTTATTGGTAGATATTATCCCCACTGCTAAAATTATATCTTTGAGGAGTAGCATAATGAATTTTAAACAATTAGATACTGAACATGTTGCTCAAGCTTGGGAAAGAATGAAATCTCTGGTTAAAAATTGCCCAACCCATGGACTGACTACTTGGATGATCATCCAAACCTTCTATGCAGGACTACATTTTTCTTCACGGAATTTATTGGATTCAGCTGCTGGAGGTACCTTTATGTCCATCACTCTTGGTGAAGCAACAAGGCTTCTTGATAATATGATGATCAACTACTCTGAATGGCACGCGGAAAGAGCTCCACAAGGTAAGAAGGTAAATTCTATTGAAGAATCCTCCTCCTTGAATGATAAGGTTGACGCACCACCCTTCGATAATACTTGAGATACACTTTCTGCGCCTAGTCGAAAGGCGTTAAAAAAGCGCTTATGGGAGACAACCCATGTTTTTACCTACAGTACTTTGTTTTTATTTTGTGTCTTGGAAGTTGTTTACTACTGTAGCAACCTCTCCTTATCTTAGTTTTATGTTTTGTTGTGCCAAGTTAAGACGTTGATAGAAAAGTAAGTACTAGATTTGGATTACTGCGCAGAAACAGATTTCTTTGCTGTCACGAATCTGGGTCTAATTCTCTATAGGTAACTCAGAAAATTATGCCAATTTACGTGAGTGATCCTCAGATATGTACGCAACTTTCATTCAATTTGAGCATTTTCATTTGAGCAAGTCTGGTGCCATTTTAAAATTCGTCAATACGAACTGTTCTGTTTTGATAGATTCTGCCTTTTATTTCGCATTGCCTCTTTCGCTATGTTGGATGAATTTCTTTGATCCACTAATGTCCAGTAGCATTATGCAATGTCCAGAAGTGTTAAGAATGATTGTGTCACCTCTGAATATGTCAATTTATATTGTGCACTAACCCTCTAATGAGTTGTTTCGAGTTTGGTGTGGAGGAAGTTTTCAAGGATCAAGAGAGGAGTATGATGCAACATGATCAAGGAGAGTGAAAGCTCTAAGCTTGGGGATGCACCCGGTGGTTCACCCCTGCATATATCAAGAAGACTCAAGCGTCTAAGCTTGGGGATGCCCAAGGCATCCCCTTCTTCATCGACAACATTATCAGGTTCCTCCCCTGAAACTATATTTTTATTCCATCACATCTTATGTGCTTTTTCTTGGAGCGTCGGTTTGTTTTTGTTTTTGTTTCGTTTGAATAAAATGGATCCTAGCATTCACTTTATGGGAGAGATACACGCTCCGCTGTAGCATATGGACAAGTATGTCCTTGGTTTCTACTCATAGTATTCATGGCGAAGTTTCTCCTTCGTTAAATTGTTATATGGTTGGAATTGGAAAATGATACATGTAGTAATTGCTATAAATGTCTTGGGTAATGTGATACTTGGCAATTGTTGTGCTCATGTTTAAGCTCTTGCATCATATGCTTTGCACCCATTAATGAAGAAATACATAGAGCATGCTAAAATTTGGTTTGCATATTTGGTTTCTCTAAGGTCTAGATAATTTCTAGTATTGAGTTTGAACAACAAGGAAGACGGTGTAGAGTCTTATAATGTTTTCAATATGTCTTTTATGTGAGTTTTGCTGCACCGGTTCATCCTTGTGTTTGTTTCAAATAAGCCTTGCTAGCCTAAACCTTGTATCGAGAGGGAATACTTCTCATGCATCCAAAATACTTGAGCCAACCACTATGCCATTTGTGTCCACCATACCTACCTATACTACATGGTATTTTTCCGCCATTCCAAAGTAAATTGCTTGAGTGCTACCTTTAAAATTCCATCATTCACCTTTGCAATATATAGCTCATGGGACAAATAGCTTAAAAACTATTGTGGTATTGAATATGTAATTATGCACTTTATCTCTTATTAAGTTGCTTGTTGTGCGATAACCATGTTCACCGGGGAACGCCATCAACTCATTGTTGAATTTCATGTGAGTTGCTATGCATGTTCGTCTTGTCCGAAGTAAGGGCGATCTACACCGAGTTGAATGGTTTGAGCATGCATATTGTGAGAGAAGAACATTGGGCCGCTAACTAAAGCCATGATCCATGGTGGAAGTTTCAGTTTTGGACAAACATCCTCAAGTCTCTAATGAGAAAAGAATTAATTGTTGTCAAATGCTTAAAGCATTAAAAGAGGAGTCCATTATCTGTTGTCTATGTTGTCCCGGTATGGATGTCTAAGTTGAGAATAATCAAAAGCGAGAAATCCAAATGCGAGCTTTCTCCTTAGACCTTTGTACAGGCGGCATAGAGGTACCCTTTGTGAAACTTGGTTAAAGCATATGTATTGCGGTGATAATCCGGGTAGTCCAAGCTAATTAGGACAAGGTGCGGGCACTATTGGTACACTATGCATGAGGCTTGCAACTTATAAGATATAATTTACATGATGCATATGCTTTATTACTACCGTTGACAAAATTGTTTCATGTTTTCAAAATCAAAGCTCTAGCACAAATATAGCAATCGATGCTTTTCCTCTATGAGGACCATTCTTTTACTTTCAATGTTGAGTCGGTTCACCTATTTCTCTCCACCTCAAGAAGCAAACACTTGTGTGAACTGTGCATTGATTCCTACATACTTGCTTATTGCACTTATTATATTACTCTATGTTGACAATATCCATGAGATATACATGTTACAAGTTGAAAGCAACCGCTGAAACTTAATCTTCTTTTGTGTTGCTTCAATACCTTTACTTTGAATTATTGCTTTATGAGTTAACTCTTATGCAAGACTTATTGATGCTTGTCTTGAAGTGCTATTCATGAAAAGTCTTTGCTTTATGATTCACTTGTTTACTCATGTCATACACATTGTTTTGATCGCTGCATTCACTACATATGCTTTACAAATAGTATGATCAAGATTATGATGGCATGTCACTCCGTAAATTATACGTGTTATCGTTTTACCTGCTCGGGACGAGCGAGAACTAAGCTTGGGGATGCTGATACGTCTCCGACGTATCGATAATTTCTTATGTTCCATGCCACATTATTGATGTTATCTACATGTTTTATGCACACTTTATGTCATATTCGTGCATTTTCCGGAACTAACCTATTAACAAGATGCCGAAGTGCCGATTGCTTGTTCTACGCTGTTTTTGGTTTCAGAAATCCTAGTAAGGAAATATTCTCGGAATTGGACGAAATCAAAGCCCAGGGGCCTATTTTTCCACGAAGCTTCCGAAGTCCGAAGGAGAGACGAAGAGGGGCCACGAGGGGCCACACCCTAGGGCGGCGCGGCCCCCCTTGGCCGCGCGGCCCCGTGGTGTGGTGCCCTCGTGCCGCCTCTTGACCTACCCTTCCGCCTACAAATAGCCTCCGTGACGAAACCCCCGGTACCGAGAGCCACGATACGGAAAACCTTACCGAGACGCCGTCGCCGCCGATCCCATCTCGGGGATCCAGGAGATCGCCTCCGGCACCCTCGCCGGAGAGGGGAATCATCCCCGGAGGACTCTATGCCGCCATGGTCGCCTCCGGTGTGATGTGTGAGTAGTCTACCCCTGGACTATGGGTCCATAGCAGTAGCTAGATGGTTTCTTCTCCCCATTGTGCTATCATTGTCGGATCTTGTGAGCTGCCTAACATGATCAAGATCATCTATCTGTAATTCTATATGTTGCGTTTGTTGGGGTCCGATGAATAGAGAATACTTGTTATGTTGATTATCAAAGTTATGCTTATGTGTTGTTTATGATCTTGCATGCTCTCCGTTACTAGTAGATGCTCTGGCCAAGTAGATGCTTGTAACTCCAAGAGGGAGTACTTATGCTCGATAGTGGGTTCATGCCTGCATTGACACACGGGACAGTGATGAGAAAGTTCTAAGGTTGTGTTGTGCTTGTTGCCACTAGGGATAAAACATTGATGCTATGTCTAAGGATGTAGTTGTTGATTACATTACGCACCATACTTAATGCAATTGTCTGTTGCTTGCAACTTAATACTGGAGGGGTTCGGATGATAACCTCGAAGGTGGACTTTTTAGGCATAGATGCAGTTGGATGGCGGTCTATGTACTTTGTCGTAATGCCCAATTAAATCTCACTATACTCATCATGATATGTATGTGCATTGTCATGCTCTCTTTATTTGTCAATTGCCCAACTGTAATTTGTTCACCCAACATGCTGTTCGTCTTATGGGAGAGACACCTCTAGTGAACTGTGGACCCCGGTCCAATTCTTTAATACTGAAATACAATCTACTGCAATACTTGTTTTACTGTTTTCTCTGCAAACAATCATCTTCCACACAATACGGTTAATCCTTTGTTACAACAAGCCGGTGAGATTGACAACCTCACTGTTTCGTTGGGGCAAAGTACTTTGGTTGTGTTGTGCAGGTTCCACGTTGGCGCCGGAATCTCCGGTGTTGCGCCGCACTACATCCCGCCGCCATCAACCTTCAACGTGCTTCTTGGCTCCTCCTGGTTCGATAAACCTTGGTTTCTTTCTGAGGGAAAACTTGCTGCTGTGCGCATCATACCTTCCTCTTGGGGTTGCCCAACGAACGTGTGAAATACACGCCATCAGCCTCTAATCCCCACAGACGGCGCCAATTGACAAGGGATTAACTTGTCAATGCCTATGGGTTGTAGACTAGGGTTTAGTTGGAAGTAGAGGGCAAGTAGATCTCGAAGGTTTCAGCCGAAAAGTACTCGACGATTATGAAAACTAGGGTTTGAGAGACAATGATTCGATGCTTTCTTTGTCCCTCGACTCCCCCTTATATAGGAGGTGGAGCCGAGGGATTCGTATTGTACAAGTTACAGAGTCCGGGAGGGTTTCCAACTCATCCCGCAAGATTACAAACATCATCTCCTAATACAACTCTAACTTTCCTTAATATCAACTTGGGCTTCCGATTCTTCTTATTCTTCGAGTCGTGGGCCTTCAGTAAACCCCGGGTACTATCTTCAGCAGGCCCATTGGGGATGTCTATGTCAGCTGCGCCCCCTGCCCCCTCCCCTCTTTATATAGGGGGGAAGTCGGTTGGGGTGGCCCGCCTGCGCCCCCATCCCATCTAGGGCCGGTGGCCAAGAGGGGGGAGGGGATTTCTTCCCCCCAAGTTGATCCCCCCTAGGGTTTTGGGAAACCCTAAAAGGGTGGCCGGCATGGGCCTTGGAGCTTGGTGCGCCTGGCCCATTAGGGCAAGGAAGCACCCCCTCGGCCTATGTTGGCCCTCCTAGGGTCGTGGGCCCCATGGTGGACCCCCCGGAACCTTCTAGAACCTTCCCGTTCTTCCACCGAAAAAATCCCGAACTTTCCGAAACCTAGAAATCAACTTCCCTTATATGAATCTTATTTTCCGGACCATTTCGGACCTCCTCGTGATGTCCTGGATCCCATCCGAGACTCCGAACAAACTTTGGTCTCCATCTCATTCTGAATCTACTTATACGACATCGAACCTTAAGAGCGTCACCCTACGGTTCGTGAACTATGCAGATATGATCAAGACTCCTCTCCGACCAATAACCAATAGCGGGACCTGGAGATCTATAATAGCTCCCACACATTCAGCGATAACTTAGTGATCGATTGAACCATAAACATACGATACCGATTCCCTTTCTCACACGATACTTTACTTGTCTGAGGTTTGATCATCGGTATCTCCATACCTAGTTCAACCTCATTACCGACAAGTGCCCTTTACTCGTACCGTGGTATGTCATCTCTTGTGACCTTTTCACATGCTTGCAAGCTAATTAGACGACATTCCACCTAGAGGGCCCAGAGTATATCTATCCGTCATCGGGATGGACAAATCCCACTCTTGATCCATATGCCTCAACTCACATTTTCCGAATACTTAATCTCATCTTTATAACCACCCATTTATGCAATGAAGTTTGATGTAATCAAAGTATCCTTCCGGTGTAAGTGATTTACATGATCTCATGGTCGAAGGACTAGGTAACTATGTATCGAAAGCTTATAGCAAGATGAACTTAATGACTTGATCTTATACTATGCTTATTTGGGTGTGTGTCCATTATATCATTCATCTAATGACATAACCTTGTTATTAACAACATCCAATGTTCATGATCACGAAACCATGATCATCTATTAATCAACAAGCTAGTTATACAAGAGGCTTACTAGGGACTCCTTGTTGTTTACATAACACACATGTATCAATGTTTCGGTTAATACAATTATAGCATGGGATGCAAACATTTATCATAAACACAAAGATATAATAATAACAATTTTATTATTGCCTCTTGGGCATATCTCCAACAGTCTCCCACTTGCACTAGAGTCAATAATCTAGATTACATGGTAAGGTACCTAACACCCATGGCGTTCTGGTGTAGGTTATGCTTTGCCCTAGGGAGAGATTTAGTCAACGGATCTGCCACATTCAGATCTGTGTGTACTTTGCAAATCTTTACGTCACCATCTTCGACATACTCGTGAATCACATGAAAACGTAGCTTGATATGCTTCAGCTTCTTGTGTGATCTTGGTTCTTGTGCATTGGCAATGGCACCCATGTTGTCACAATAAATGACTAATGGGTCCAATGCACTAGGAACCACACCAAGCTCAGTAATGAACCTCTTCATCCATATTGCTTCCGATGAACCCTCCGAAGACGCTATGTATTCAGATTCAAGTTGAAGATTTCGCCACCGTGCATTGCTTGGCACTCATCCAGCTTACTGCAGCACCATTCAATATAAACACGTACCCAAACCGAGACTTAGAATCATATGGATCAGTGTTCCAACTAGAATCGGTGTAACTGGTTACAACGAGATCTTGATCACCTCCATAACAAAGAAACATATCCTTAGTCCTTTTCAAGTACTTCAGGATATTCTTGACCGCTGTCCAGTGTTCCATTCCTGGATCACTCTGATATCTGCTGGTCAAACTAACAACATGTGCAATATCCGGTCTAGTACAGAGCATGGCATACAGAGCCTACCGCCGAGGCATAAGGTATCTTGTTCATCCTCTCTCTTTCTTCTGTCGTAGCCGGACCTTGAGTTTTACTCAAGACCTTACCTGAACCATAGGCAAGAATCCTTTCTTGCTTTCGTCCATTCTAAACTCTTTAGAATCTTGTCCAGGTATATACTTTGTGAAAGCCCTATTAGGCGTCTTGATATATCTCTATAAATCTTGATGCCTAAAATATATGCTGCTTCACCAAGGTCTTTCATTGAAAAACATTTATTCAAATAACCTTTAACACTGCTTAGAAGTTCTATATCATTCCCAATCAATAATATGTCATCTACATATAATATCAGGAATGCTACAGAACTCCCACTCACTTTCTTGTAAATATAGGCCTCACCATGAGTCCGTATAAACCAGAAGTCTTTGATCACCTTATCAAAATGTCGGTTCCAACTCCGGGATGCTTGCTTCAGTCCATAAATTGAACGCTGAAGTTTGCACACCTTGTCAGCATTTTTAGGATCGACAAAACCTTTGGGTTGTACCATATACACCTCTTCCTCAATGTCACCATTGAGGAACGCCGTTTTGACATCTATCTGCCAAATCTCATAATCGAAAAATGCAACTATTGCTAACAAAATCCTCACAGACTTTAGCTTCGCTACAGGTGAGAAAGTCTCATCGTAGCCAAATCCTTGAATTTGTCGGAACCCCTTCGCGACAAGTCGAGCTTTATAGACAGTAATATTACCATCAGCATCTGTTTTTCTTTTGAAGATTCATTTATTCTCGACAGCCTTGCGGCTATCAGGTAAGTCTACCAAAGTCCATACTTGGTTATCATATATGGATCCCATTTCGGATTTCATGGCTTCTTGCCATATGTTGGAATCTGGGCTCATCATTGCTTCCTCGTACGTCGCAGGGTCTTCATCATTGTTATCCACAATCATGACATTTAGACAGGGGTCATACCAATCAGGAGTGGTACGAGCCTCGTCAATTTGCGAGGTTCGGTAGCCTCTTCGTTCGAAGTTTCATGATCATCATCATTTGCTTCCTCTCTTATCGTTATAGGCTGCACAGGAACATATTTCGGCACTACGCTATTCTGATCTTCGAGAGAAAGTTCATTAACCTCGTCGAGTTCTACTTTCCTTCCAGTCACCTCTTTCGTGAGAAACTCCTTCTCAAGAAAGGATCCGTTCTTGGCAACAAAGACTTTGCCTTCGGATCTATGATAGAAGGTATACCCAATTGTTTCTTACTAGGGACTCCTTGTTGTTTACATAACACACATGTATCAATGTTTCGGTTAATAAAATTATAGCATGGGATGCAAACATTTATCATAAACACAAAGATATAATAATAACAATTTTATTATTGCCTCTTGGGCATATCTCCAACAACTGCGTGCGGCGTAAGCTGTCGACGACGGAGCGGAGGGGACGACGGGTGGTGCAGCAAGAGAAGAAGTCTGAGGTGGCGCGTGCGCACTAGAAGATGCTGGCCGCGTGTATCGCTCCTACCAATGCGAGCCCATGAAGTACGTCGGGCCCAACATACATTCCGGGAGTGGTGTCCCCGTCGACATCCGGCTTCTTCAACGATGGCCCTTATGCCACTCACGGGTGCGTGACACCGAACTTGTCGCCGTGGTACGAGGATGCGTTGTCGCATGGCAGCTTCAACCCTAACGCCATGTTCCACTCCCCGGCGTAAGACCAAGCGCCCCAGCGCTAGCCAGGCCCCGGTGCGGACGGCGCCCCGTTCATTAGGAGCAGGGGTCCGCTCGAATTCTAGGGCTCCGGTGGTGAGGAAGAGGAGGAGGAGGAGGGGGCGAGGGGGTGGAGGACGACGACGAGGATGATGAAGTTGTCGGCGACGAAGAGGACGACGAGGACGAGGATGCCGTGGAGGATCTCGTGGAGGTTGACGCGGCCGGCGCGAGGAAGAACAAGAAGAAGAAGGCAGCCTCGGGCACACGAGGCCCCAAGTGGAAGGTTCTAGAGGATGAATGTCTCTGCGAGTCGTGGTCGACGTTGAGCCATGACTCCATCATCGGCACCAACCAAAAGTACGGGAAGTATTGGGCGAGGATCAAGGCGTAGTTCGATGAGCGCAAGCTAGTCAACAAGGATTTCCACATGATGACAATGAAGAGGAGCCAAAAGGCAATGTCGACGCCCTAGGCCATCATCCAGGCGTCGGTAAACATGTTCCATGGCTTCCATAACGAGGTAGAGACCAGAGGCGACAGCGGCACTAACCTCGCCAATGTGGTAGGCCTCTTTCTACGAGAAGTTCTAGCGCCTAGTTTAATCACGATCTGATTGCGCGTCCTTTGATTAGTTCGACCGCGCCATGGCAATGTACCGGAAGAACTCAGAAGGTTTTACGTCTTTCGCGCTAATGCATTGCTATAGCAAGCTCAAAACGAACGAGAAATGGCGGTTGACGCGTCTTTCGTTGTCGAAGGGGAAATATGCCATTGATCTGGATGCGCCGCTCGCAACATCGGTAGGGCGCCCTATCGGCAACAAGGCTGCCAAGGCCGCCTTGGCCGACGCGTCGGCGACCGAGAAGACGCAGGTACCGATCACACACTGCCCCGCGAGGTCTCCTCGACCCTGCTCTCCCACGACAAAAAAGGCCGACAAAAGCTGAACGATGCTGCTCGAGAGGCAAGATGAGAAGATGGAGCTCAAGAAACGCAAAGAGGACATGTCCCTGCTGACCGCGTCGATAGTTGGAATGTCTCCCCGGATGCGGGCGGCGCACAACTTATACAAAGGCATGATCCTCAATGACATCGAAGCCAAAATTGCTGCGACCGAGGCAGCGGTAGCAACTCCACTTCCGGAGCAAGAGCCGCCACCAGCAGGCGCGTCTGCGACAACGTCTGCTAGTACACCTGCGTCAGTAGCATCGACATCTGCATCGGCGTCGGCGATGGAGCAGGCACACCTTTGGCGACAACGTCTGCTAGTACACCGAGGTCATCGTGATCGACGGGCCTACGTCGACTCAGGATGCGTCGTCAGCCTCGCTGAACCCCTTCTTCGAATTTATGTTTAGATTGCACCACCGGTTTGTAATATGATCGCGCATCTAGTACTTTGATCACGGCTACTTCGATCGCGACGAGTTCAGCGGGAACGATCTCTTTTGAATGTGAAATGTTTGAATTTCTATTTAAGGATCGCGTTTAGGGGACGCGGTTAAGCAGCGACGTCCTCCAAACACGACACGAAGAAAACGCGTCCACCAAACGCTCAATCCGCGTTGTCTGGGGACGAGGCTAGAGATACACATCTTGAAGATTTTTCATAGGCGCTTTTATGTTCTCCGTTTGTACAATTGCATCTAGACACGCAGTCGCATATATACGTAGCAGAAAACTCATGATTTTCCTATGTCATATAGATGCACAATTACACATATATCTGCAACTGAGAACCAATGCCAGACGCACATATATCAGCAATTTTGAACCGATGCCATCTTTTTACGTGAAATTGTATATAGATGCGCAATTGCACATATATGTGTCTAATTCGGATGTATCTTCGCATTTATATGCATGTTGTATTTGTTCACCAGAAAAATCTATGCATATTTTTGCTCATAGACATACAATTACATATAGATGTGTAACTGTATATATATGTGCAATCTTTTAGTTTTTGTTGTGCGGTTGCATTTTTCACATCCCGTTTGTAAAAAAAGCGTAGTTTAAAAAGACCAAGGAACAATTAAGGAACGAAGGTGGGGCCAAGTGAATATAATCCAAGGAAAAACCTGCTCTGTTGATCGACCAAGCGCTCTACTATTTCTGGATTGATCGAGCGCTAGGTGCTTCCCTCTTTGAATTCTTTCTTGCATCCAAAAGGGTGGCCCTGTTTAATCACGGGCTCCACTAATTCTCGGGAAAAAAACCCCGCCGAATTCATGGATAAATTGGAACATAAAAGCGTGCAGAATCAAAAGAAAGCATAATTCTGAGTTTTAATAAATTAATATGAATCGAGAGGATATTACAAACATCAGTTTCAACCTCAACCTGGAGCTCAGGCAGGGTGGGTATGATACGTTCAGAGATTCTTCTGAGCTGATAACTGCTACTTGTGGTATCCTGGTAGTCTGGTACTGGTTGCCAGCATGTTTTGTTATCGGATAGTAGATGCTAAGCAAGTGTACTATGGTTGATGAGCTTATCTGAATCACGATGCCGTTTCAATCAGAAAACAAGCATGAACCTCTCGAATCCAAATTGTGGTACTCACTGATGCCCGAGACGCAATCATAACAGTACAAATATCATCATTCTTTTGCCGGCAAAATTTTACAAAGAGGTTAAGTCATTATACATGATAGAGTCTGGATCATGGCTCTCTACTTGCAAGCTCAGAGAAAAATGTCCTAGCAACCTACGTAGTGTACATGTACATCTCTGAATTAGGCGAACCGGCGAGGCTGCAGATGCTAGCCTGCTTTTTCACCTTTGATCCAGCTACACATGGATGTAGTGCTTCATGCTCTGGATCGTGAGAGCAGAGATCATTCCCATTGAGCTGAGCAAGGCTGGTTGAACGCGAGGATCGCCACGGTTCTGTCTATTGCGTTTGTCTCTCGTTCTGCTTGGTCTAATGTCGAGGAGCTGAAATTATCAAGTGAGCTCCAATAGATTAGGAACACATTGAGACTCTAGACAGACAAAATGTAAGCATGGTACAATTGATCAGGCAAGCAAGACACAGTCGTATATATGTACCTGGATCCAATGCCCTCTGATTGCTGAAAACTTTGTTCATCTGAGCTCGTGATTGTTCCTCCGTTTGCAGCAGTGCACTGTGCTTCCGAGCTTTCAGCCAGTCTGTAGAAAGCGTCACGGAGGCATACACGCGTCTTCTTGGTCAGCTTCAGAAGCAGGTATTTCATGGTTAGAGACACGTAAAAATGCATGTTTACATAAATAGACAGGACATGCCATCCACTGAACATACCTGGAACATTATATCTTCGAGTTCCTCAAGCACTGCTACTTCCCCGTTAGAGGAGCTCTGTATATCAGCAACTGACATGCTCCTTTTCATGGTGCTCACCTCAGACTGCAATTTAAAGCTGATCAGTATATCATCCAGCAGATACACAAATAAAGAACAACATGAGCTAGAACATATTTTACCTTGTTATTGGAGGGGTTTACTAGTGTTCCCAAGCTTCCATCTGCGTTGCTCGGATCATCTTGCAATTCATGGCTGAACAAAGGAAAGCCACAAGTATCCATGGTGTCCATTTCATTGTGGTTAGGATTTGCTTCTTCATCTTGGGAATCAGTTAGTACTCCACTCAGCATGTTTTCATAGGACAGTAGCCTGTGCATGGAGCCAGGGAACATATCAAGTGCCTGAAAAGGCGCATCCATCATCCTCATCTCATCATCGGAGAATTGACTCCTGAAAAGTTTTGGACAGATTGGTTTACAACCATGCATAGGATTTACAGCGATCACGAACGGAATCGCACAATTACTATCTATACAAGCTCTTAGTAAAGCACTATCTGGAGTTTTGTACATACAAGAAGATGTCGTTTGTTTCCTTTGTGTGCTGTAGCTCCGACGGTGCTGGACCCTCAGATTGTTCTTCTGAAGGCCGTGTACTGCAATCTGAAGATGCACCCCTGGCACATGCTGAAGACCTCTCCCATTGTTTGCTCCTCCGATGTTCGTCAGTGTCGAAACATTGGGCGGCTTCTTTCTCGTGCTCGTGTGAATACACGCTGGCTGTGTTCAGATCATCAGATAGCCTTGAATTCCATTGTGACCAGTAAGTTCCTTGCTCTGTTTCTTGATTCTCTAAGACTTCATCACCGGATGGAAAGATGTTTCCACCTTCTGGCAGGACATAACATGCCATGCTACTCATCTGGAAAAAGTATGGTACTATTAGAACATGAACCAAATTACATGTTGCATCTATTTAGTTATGATCCTTTTAACAAAACTTTTAATCTAGCACTAATCAGTTAGCAAAGTTGGAGCATCAAAAATTCAAAATCCAAGTAAAGAAGGACAACTAACTGAAGCTAAGCATAAAAAAACCGCTCTGTTTTTTTTTGGAAAGAGCTGAGCAAGATGCAGAACTTGCAGTACCTGGTGCTACTCATATTATGAAACACTTGAGCAATTAAAAAATTCCATCATTTGTGAAGCAAGTCACAGCAAGATTGAAACGAAATTATCCAAACTTAAAGAGCGGACCAAACAAGTCCACGGCGAGCAACTTGCAAAATAACGAGATTTGCCCGGAAAAAAAAAGGAGGAGAAAACCCAAGCGCTCTGAATCGCAGATCTCATACGACCCTGAGCCGGAGGAAGCAAAATCAAACCCCAAATCACGATTACTTCCAATACTTGACATCTCTATGCTAAGACTAGGCAGTTCAAGGAAAAGAAGACATTTAAGTTTGGTTAGGATTCAGGAACAGAAACAGAGACGAAATAGACAACAACCGCAAACAAAATAACATATACAAGAAGCAAATAACTCCATGTTTCAATAGGACCTTTTGTTCTGGTTCATATGTTTTTAGCTTTTTTTGTTTTGTTTTGGCCACACATACAAGAACAAATGAAGAACACAGGGTTAGCTAGCTAGCTACCACCAACCAGGAGAAAAAAAAAGTGGAGTTTACTAACGAAATCTCACGGGAGGAGCAAAGAATACATCAATTAACAGGAGGAGAAATCAAGAGAACAAAAACAGATGAAGAAATCAGCAACGCACAAACCTTTTGTTCTTCTTCTTCGGGGCTGTTCTTGTGGATGTCGAAATGCGCGGAAGCGTCTAGGCGGCTGCTGTGCTGCGGCTTATAATTGTGGACGGGGAGAAGAGGAAAGACAGGAGGGGGCAACCTCTACTTAACTAATCGCTCAAGCCACTGACGGGTGGGCTCCACATATCGAGAAGGCCCGCTGCATGTGCCGTGGTGGGGCCGGGCTGCTGAGGTGTCAGCCGATAGGCCAAGTAAAAGGTTGAGTGGAGGCGGAAACGTGTGGCTGGAGAGGGTGCTTATCTAAATCTAGGCTGCCGCTGCGCCACGTCGGCCCTAAGGATCCTTTCCTCAAATATTACGCTCTCTCGCCCAAGCGATTTGCGTGTCTTTCCAAGGAAACCCTCTGCTTAACTAATATTTTCGTTCAGCGCCTAATATTGCTAAGCATTTATTTTGCTGCAAACCGCATTCCAGCTTTTTCTTTCCCTCTCAAGTGCACGTTCACCAGACAAGGACATGCTACACGTTACTAGTAGTTTCTAACCTAAGGTTCTTTTCAATTCTTTTCGCATAGTGGTTTGTCCTGTTTCTACTTTTACGGTAATCATTTGTTCTTAAAAAATATACTAGTATACTATGTTCAAGCTCGTAGAGGACTCGACTTGAAAATACAACAGACCCGATTGAAAATGTGGTACACTCGGTCACATAATGCATTTAGTCGTTCTTAATAATATATTCATGTCTGGTGATATACTTAATTCTCCTTCCTTTTGCATTCTTATTTAACATGACAACACATGTGCCTCACCGGTTCACCGCTCTAGCATATGGCCAAATTCCTCCAAACCCCATGGTGCCAAGTGATGGAGAAAATAGTATGTGCCCAAGGACGAGAGATAAACCGATCTAAGGTGCTAGAGATTCGAAATAATCATATGGGAGTATTCAATGGTACATACTAGCCAGAGGGTATAAAGGGCTACCATTGAATGATTCATGACACATAAAGTCCAATGGCCCGTACATGATCTGTTCTAGGAGCCAAAGAGTCAAACAACATGATCAAAATTTGATCACACTAGATTCAAAATTGGTCATATAGAATCAACATAGACAACACTTACTCATAGAAAAGGTGCAAGTCCAGAAAACAAAATCGGTACCATCGAGGCAAAACCCAACAGCATCGAACTCGGTAGACTAGGACTTGGCTATATAATCAACACATGTGATTCTTGGAAGCACTCGCCTCAAAACGGGTCTCACCGTATTCAGAAGCATAGTGCTAGGGCAACCCTTGAGGAAATTGGTCCTAACTATCAAAATATTGGCCATTCTTGGCAAATCTAGCTACAACACTGAAGCTCTTCAAGGTTGTACCAGATTTACCCCGCTACGTCATAACCCTCGCACTAGAGGCCAATCTCGGTACTTCCTGTATCAAAAATGGTCACATCGAGAATCATATCTTGCATGTCTCAAAGGGATTTGAAAGGATATTCTAGAAAATGATTGAGCCCTAACTCAACAATTTTCAAGATTTATCCACAAGCTTAGGTACCGTATCCTTTTCATGGTACGAGTTGTCTTATATTTAATGTGATTCTTGCAACCGTATAAAACTACTAGAAATAACTTTCGATAATCTTCTAGCTCAAGGTGGCATTATTGTTCGTCATTCGTTCGTCATTTAATCATGAAAACCAACTATGGAGCTCTGCATGCACTTTCAGTATGTCATGTTTTTGGAACATAAAATAGAGATGTGTTTGTGATGACTTCATCGATCTTCAAACTCCATGATGACGGTCTTCAATAGATGCTTGTGATAGATTAAGTGGCTATTCTTTTTCTTCTAATCACTGCAACAATGTATTTTTTATGGGAGTGTGCATGTGTCTATGGGTTGTAGTCAGTACAGAGAGTGATTAGAATCATATCTAAACAATGTTAAGATTGGCGCAAATAATCAACAAGACATTTTTGAATATTTGTTTCCGTAGATTCAATACTTTTTTTTTAGCAAAAAAGGCAATCTCACCTTTTACCACCTAAGATTGACTTTGTGACACTTCTTATTCAACTTAGCATATTTTTCTTCAAAATATTTTGTTTAAGCAAGTTTTTCTAGTTATCGCCCCTTAAAAAATCTAGGGTATGTCAAATATAGCGAGACGTCAGTCTATCGTGATGTGTTGAGGCAGGCGCATATATGTACTGTGGTTGCGCTCGATGCAGTAGTTTAAATAAGGTGTTTTGGAAGAATTTGACTAACTAGTTAAAAGTGCCACAAATTCAATCCTAGAGGGTAAGAAAAGTACCACAAAGGCAATCCTAGACCATGGATTGGACGATTACCACATCTAGGAAAAGTTTCGAATACCACATCTAGAAAGATTCGAGTACAAAGCTCCCTCTCACACTCTCACAGCCTCAGAGTACATGTGGGCCTGCGACGGGTGGTGAGCTGAGCTGAGCTGTGCTGTGCGCCACGCAAAAGATGTGTTGGGGCGATTGTATGGCTGCAGAGGTTATCTAAATCTAGGCTGCAGCGTCGCCATGTCAGCCTTTGACGAGATCCTTTTCTCCGCGATCGCGCTCCACCCCACATACTGCGCTTCCACTTTTCAGGAAAAGCCCCATCTCCGGCCAATATTCCGTTGAGCCCCACCCTCAACGATCGTTTATCTGAGAAGAATTTCAGCCATGTTGCAAGCAGGGAAATAAACGAGTGGAGCGTCGTGGTCCCTCGCCAGCTAGCAGTCCGCTCTCGTAGTCGTGGGCTCAAGGTAGCATTATTGTTCGCCTCTTTCTCATCCGTTAGATAAGCATGCCCAATGAATGAATAACATCAGCTTTATATTATGGAAATCATGTAGTATAGTACACTCATTTCGAACCAAATTAAGTGACGTTTGGAACCTGGCAACGCGCGAGGTCCATATCCTACGCGTCCATGATTGCCGCAAGATTAGCATCTAATATAGCGTTTAGTTTATACGTGCTTTTACTCGACCCGGACGTTTGGAACCTGGCAACGCGCGAGGATGAAATCATGTGCATTGAATTGTGCTATGTGATTAGCACTTAATATAGCAGCTAGTTAATACATGTGATTTAACTTTTCTATACCAGTTGAATACCAGAGGAAATACGACAAGAGTTAAGACAAATGTCAGAGTAGTTAATACTAGCAAACAAAAATTGTCAGAGTAGTACAATGTTAACAAATGCCTAATTATAACTTTGAATAGTCAAAATTGAGACCAATTAGTGCTATCAAATGTAGCACCAGGGGATTAAGCTTTGACTGCATAACAATTAGCATGCCAAGAATTTGATTTTGGTGTTCCTCCCAAGGAAAATTCCAAATCTTTGAGCAAATGAAAAAAAGAATGCATTTCAGATGGATTTAGTGCAACCAATAATTTTTCTCAATCTAAGAAAGTTTCGTTGGATTTTGACAAGAACAATTTGAGGCATTGCAAAAAAAAGTATCAGAAAGATGGAAACTACTGATTTTGGATTAGTTAACTTAATGCTCAAGTTATATTTTCTGGAAAGTAATGCGCAGAGGAAATATCAAACTGAACAAATAAACGGTAGAACTGTATGCAAAATTGCAAGTTGCATTCATGTAACTAATTGAATATTTATTTTCTTCTAGGAGTGATGATGAAGATGATGACTACATAATTTTTCGCTCGGATTCTGATAGTAGGGAATTGGATGCAGTAGATTTGACTGTTGCTAATCTACAGATTAATGAATATGTGTTGTTTCCTCACAATAGAATCCATTAACTTTCCAGATTATAAGAACATTACACGCAAAAACATCATGAGAAAGAAAAGGGAGTGGAGGGGAAGGAGCTGAATTTGTCTGCCTACTATACTTTCAAATGGCATGCCGAAACATCGAGAATAAACAGAAAAACAAATGCTAGAGCTGCCAAGTGCTACACGCATATTCGAAACTTACTATAACAAGGACCGAATTAGCTGATTAACAGCAGATCATGAGGACGGATGAACACCGCCAGGAACGCTTGCTTCAGGACCGGCACGAGCTAGCCGCGATGTGCATCGCCATGAGCCGGTTGAGCCTGCCCACGAGCTTGCCCCTGAAGAACAACGCCGCATGGCGCGCTGCCGTCGTAGCCATCGACGCCGCGTCGTACGCGTCGACGACGCCCTTAGTGTTGCTGTCCTCGGACGACCGGAGCTGCTGGTGGGGCAGCCATGCCTCCGCCCTGGCGCCGTCCTCGACTCCAAGCTGGCCGAGGAGCTCAACCTTGCCATCTCTCTCGAGGAGGCCCGTGACAACTCCGGCCAGGCCGTGAGTGCTCCGGGCGAGTATGGCGACAAGGGTGGGAGCTCCCCGAGATTGCAGGAGTCGGCGGGGAGACCACTGGCCAGAGCCGTGCTGGCAGGAGCACTGCGCTCGCCGGCCTGCCGCATCCACCACGGCCTTCAGGAGCTCCCGGCGCGGGAGTTGGAGGCAGAGATCAATCCGTCCAGAATCGGCCAGAATCGACCCAGTCGGGGGCCGTCGATGGTCTATCCGACCGGAATCGGCCAGAATAGATAGATTCTGGGGCCTGCGTCGGTCAACCCGGGCTTGGGCGGCGCGGGAGCAGCGGGGACGCTGGAGCTTCGATGCGGGCGGTGCGGCACAGCACGGGCGCGGCCGAAATCGAGCTCGAACGGCGAAGTGCGGGCTCGAGCGGCACGGGGCGGCATGGCGGAGCGGATGAAATCAAAATCAGCGAGGAGGAAGAGGAGGGAGAGGTGGGGAAGAAGAGATGCGGTGGTGGTGGAGGACATGGCAGAGGATTAATTGCCAATTAATATGACGCGTGGGTGGGCTATAGAGCAATACGCATCATATACCTGCCCAAAATACGTATATTGTGAAAAACGTGGTGCTCTCTGATTGGCCCATTTTCATCCTCGCCCGTACCCGGGCTCCGTTCGCTATTTTCGTGCTTTTACTCTCCTTTAGTAAGCTAGATACACAGGTTTATACATCCGGTGTTGCGTATGCATGTGCTGGTGCTTTAATTGCAACGGTACGGTGATGACCGTACAAAGGATGCTGCAGCCAGTCTCCGTACAAGAATGATTAATGAGGGGAGCTGTATATCTTAAAAAGAAAATGCCTGCCGACAAATTAAGTTGGATTACTTCCTTTACTACACATAGTATTAGTAGTAAACACAAATGGCTAAGAATTCTGCATCTAGATTTTTTCCCTCAAGGAATTCTCAAATAATTATTTAATCTGCCATATTTTACTAGCAGTAATTTGAATTTGTAAGATTAACCTTACCTTGTAAAATATTAAAGTCTTAAAAGACAAAATATTAAATATAAAAATGTTATTTGTACTGATTCAAATTAAACATTTTATACTATAATGTCTCTCCCAATTATAACAATAATAAGGCATTATTTTTTAGTATATGGAAAGATTTGTTAGCAGCTATGACAATTAACAAATGGTGGAGATAGCCAAAATGATTAGTTTGAAACACAAATTCTTAAGCACACTTTGAATCAGTAGGTATAACTTCAAAATTGCATACATAATCCGAAATCAAATGTCATAAGCACCAGTGTCTTGAAAGTGCATTCACAAAATAGATCCATGGCTTTAGAAGATAGAAAAATACATTTTTTACTTGCCAGATTAAGCTTGATTTGTACTAAAACCCTAATCAAACTGAAGAGAATCTAAATTTACAGAAAAATAAAGAAAAGCAAGAACATGCACGAGACATGGAGGTCACGAAATAATTGGTTCTAAAACCGTTACTAGTCTATCAGAAAATGAGCTAAAAACATTGTGGTAGAATCCAGCAATTAGAGCATAATATTCACTAATCCTTAATTTGAATCCGGTCCATATGATAAATAAACAAAAATAAGTACCATATCAGAATGAGGTGATGAAATATGTGTACAAAACCAACACGCCGGACTAAAGGAAACCAGATCAAAATAACATCTCAGTTCAAGAAAACATGACGTATATTTCTGAAATTCGGTTCATACCAAATAGGATCCATTGATTTTTCAGAGTTCATAAAGCACCTGCTAAGCTGCTGCTAACTAATCAGATGTAAGCAGTAAGCCACAAGCCCACGAATCCAAACACGAGAACATTACATGCAAACATCATGAGAAAGAAAATGGATTGGAGGGAGAGCAGCCGGACATATCCTGACTGAAAGGGAGAACTGACTAAGCAACTTACAAAGTTGCAGATATATCCTGACTGAAAGCGGAGATCCGTCTTGAGCACGCTGTGCATCAAGATGCGGCAGCGGAACTCAAAGATCTGCAACGCGTCCGGGAACAGCACGAGCGGGAGAGGGAACAGAGAGAGATCCCCGAGCTCATCGCCGTCGACCTCGAATGTCGCGATGGCGCCCGTCCAACTCGGCTCAGGGGGCGGAGGCCGGGTCGCCGGCGTGCGGATGCCGGGGCGGCGGGCCTGGACCTCGATGGCGGCGATGGTGGTCTTCTGGTGCGGCCCTGTCGTGGTGCGGGGGTCGATCTGGGGTTGCCCAGATTTGAGATGGCGCGCGGCGACGGCTCCGTGGTCTTCGTCTCCGGCGGCGGCAATCGTGGGGCGTGGCCTTGCAGGGATATGTGCGGCGCGCTCGAGCGAGACGGCAGGTCGCATGATCTTTGTGTAGATTGGACCTCTCCCTCGCGTCGCCCCTCCAGGCGACCGGGGGGGAAACCCTAAACCCGCCGCCACCGCCTCCCCCCTCCCCCTCCTCCCCCCTCGTCGCCCCCGGAGGCGGCCGCCGGCAAGGCCGTGCGACGCCGGTGATGGGGGTGGCGGGGATCTCTCCTCCGGCCCCCCGTGCGCTGCTGTAGGGAGGACGACGGCCGCGCGGGGGTGGCCTCCGCCGGCCGGGCGAGGTCGGCCGATTCCCCTCGTTCCCTCTCCGGCGTGGCCTTGCCGGCGCTAGGAGGTGGTGGCCGGGGCTTGTTGGCCTACGTCGACCAGGCTGGGGCCAGGACTCCAGGGTAGCGGCCCTGGGCGATGGGTGGGGCACCGCCGGCCTGACGGCGGGCGGCCGGTGCCGATGCTGCGGTCCTCTTCCTTCGGCCGCGCGGGCGGTGAAGGGGCGGCGGGTGTGGGCGTGGTGTGGAGGTCGCCCCGATGGGCCTCCGGTACCGGATCCGAAGATGGTGGCTCCCCCTCTGCGGTGCTCGTCGCACCTCCCCGGCCCCGGACTGCCTCCGGTGGCTGCGGGGTGTGGTCGGATGTGGGCTCTGCACGGGGGAAACCCTTGGCCGACGGTGGCGGCCGCGGACGTCGGCGACGCCGACGGCGCCGTTCTCCTTCCTGAAGGCGACATCGAGGTGATATCCCCTCCCTCCCTGCCCTATCTATCTCGGGCGAAAATTCAAAGCTTTGGCTTGGACGGTGGCGGCGCTCGGGTGGTGCCGTTCCCTCGTTGGAGGCGCCGTTTTGAGATAGTGGGTTTGGGTGGATGAGCTCGGCGGAGGTTGGTATGCATCGTCTTCGCCTACTCCTGGCAGCTTGGTCCGGTTTGGTGGTTTTTGCTACGGGTGGCTATGATGTTCGTGGCGGCGCGGCGAGGCGAGTGCTCGGAGTCTTTCTCCATGGCGGTAACTTCCATTATCCATGCGTGCTCAGGGAGAGCGATCTACCTCCGACAGGTACGGTGCCCTCCGAACCGGGGCGAGAAAGCGAGGGAGCTTTCTTTGGAGGTGGAAACGGATGGTGCCCGGGCTTTGCTTGGCCTCCGGAGGTTGACGACGGTGCGGTTCCCTCTATGGCGGTCTTCTTCACCAGCTTCGACGCCTCTCTAGTTAGATCACAAGACCGGACAATGGTCTCGGAGCTCAAGCTGTGTTGCACTCCTTTTCTTGTTTCGCTTGTAGTTTTCGGTTCCTGTTAGCTGGTTTTCAGCATCTTGTATCATCTTGCCGGCAACGGCCTTATTATTTTAAGGCAGGGCTACGGCCTTCTCTTTAAAAAGCGAGACGGCAGGAGCGGGGAACGAGATCCTCTGACTTAGAATGAAAAACTGCAGAGGGAAGTAGCTGGTTCTCGTCCGCTCATCTCCCATCTGACGGCAACAACTTGAAGCATCGTGGAAACGTAGAGACTAGAGACACAGCCGACCCCAGGCCTAGCCAAGGAAGAGGCGACGAAAAGAACATCTCGTTTCCCGGACTCCCCCATTTGCCGTCGCCACTAGGCTATTTTCAACCGACTCGATGCATAATGACTGAGTTGTCCGCGGAGATCGCAAACACGACGCATATTTGCGTCTCGAATGCGTCGCGACGGACGCTACGCGGACGCGTCAAGTGACCGCTCGCTTCCGCGATCGTCTCTACGGTGGTCTTCGCTTCCGCGATCGTCTCTACGGTGGACGCGTCAAGTGACCGCCTGGTAGCGAGCGTATCGATCGTATCGCTTCCGCGATCGTCTCTACGGTGGTCTTCGCTTCCGCGTCTGCGCCACAGTCTTTGCCATCAATGGCGTCACTTCCTTCCGCACAAGGACTAGCGGGCGATGGCTGGGCTTCTCGTCGCCATCAATGGCATCGTGTCTCGCGCGCGCCCGTCCTTTGAAAGTTAATCGGCATCGTTCATACCATTGCCCACAGCACCGACACCACCACTCACACCCTCACCGCCGCCGCGCCACCGCATAACCATGGGAAAGAAGAAGCACGACTCTGAGGCATCTGGTAGCGCCACCAAAAGGCGGAGCGGACGAATAGGGTGCCGCTGCCGCTGAGTGTCGAGGTGGCGCGACTCATGCACTAGAGCTGGACGCCGTGGAACAACTGGCGGGACGTGCACCTGCCTGGCGTCGGCTGGCGGCTCAGCCACCTCTGGGTGTCTGTCCCGCCCGTGCCTGTGCGGGAGCCAGAGAGGAGCGCCGAGATCCGGCGCAGGCGGCGATACCTGCCGCCGGACCTCCGCGCTGATCCCACCTTCGCCATTGACTCAAACAGCCGGCACAGCTGGCGCGAGACCGAGGAGGAAGGCGGGCACGGCAGCCGCCAGTGCCTCCACCAAACGACGATGAGGAGAACTACGATGCGCTGGCCTACCACAACGAGGAGACCAAGGATGACCCAGACGACTTTGTCGCATGCATCTACCACGACTGGCAGGCGGCCATGGCGGAGGGACGAAAGTTCAACTTCCCGCCGACGACGACCGACGACGAGATCGATAGGCTCGACGTCCTCGAGAATTGCAGCGCATTGACGAGAAGAGCATGTCTAGCTTTCAGGTTCCAGCGAATTACTTCTCTCGGGTCTTTTCCTCAGCCGGAGCCGCCTTTTTCTACCGCTTCGAGTTGCTGCCGTTAGATGGGAGATGAGCGGACGAGAACCAGCTACTTCCCTCTGCAGTTTTTCAACCTACGTCAGAGGATCTCTGGGAAGTGGGGGATGGTCTGGGGTGGAGTTGCTCAGGAGGAGGACACACGAGTTTTTTTTTTTTGCATGGTAATACGATTCTCATTGATAAATAAAAGATGAGATACAAAGTACGTATACACCGATCTTACAGATCTGGAAAGATAGGATAAACCTATGTGACAAACCAACGCCTATCCATCTTCTTTGGCACCACCGTAGCAGCCACCAAGGAAAAAATGGACAGATCACCTCTTCACCTGAGCTCGACGCGGCTCCATCGCTGATCATCAGCTTTTCGGACCTCCAATGTAGTTTGCCATAGGACAAACCATTACCGTTGAAAGAATCAGACCAGGGCAGCATGTCCCTGGACACGCCATCGAACTTCAGCACTGGCACCCACGCACGACGATGTCGGAGTAGGGAACCGAACCATCAGCCTTCAACCACGAACCCACCACAAGGTGCACCATCTTCCAGGCTGTCACCGGTGCGGACCACCGTCCGCACGTACTCCTGGACGAATCCTCTCTGCTCCACCTTGGCGCCGGAGACAACGCCGCAGCAACGGGGACAGAGCAAGAGGAAAAGACCATCTGATGGAGTCGTCGCCGCCGCCTCGCCGACACCATCCATGAACCCTAAAGCCACCGATCTGAAAGATCGGCAAGCACACTGTGCCACCAACTCCGAGACACCGCCATGAAGGACAGCGCCGGTGTGGGAGAAGAGTTGAGGCAGATTTATTTGCCCGGGCGCCGCTCCCACCACCCCAACGACGCGCCATGCCAGAGAACTCCTAGCCCTAAGTACCATGCAAAAAACGGGGTCCCCCTCCCTCCTGCCGCCGGAGCGGCAATCGGAAGGAGAGGGACCCAACGTAGATGCCGGAGATTGGAGCAGGAATTTTTTTCTGCCGCCGCCGCCTGGGAGACGCAGACGCGGAAGACCTATTTCACGTCTCAACGATCAGGTACTTACCTATAGCTACACGTGGACACACGAGTTAATAGCGGAGTTAATGTCAAATGCCTGTTTTCAGATACGGTGAATATACAATCATATACGTGCCAAAAATACACATGTTGTCAGCTACGTGGTGCTTTCTGACTGGTTGGCTTTCATCCTCGCGCGGAGACGGGTTCCATTCAGTATTTCCGACTCAGCTTAGGACTACATTGTTATTAAAAAAATAGTGCATGCTTGCGCAGATTAATTTAGGCTGAAGGGTGTAGTATAATTTATGGTGAAAAGGAGAGAGATTGAGAAGCCGTTCTTTTTTAGACATGGTGTTTTGGCTCATATGTTCAGATGCACTTATATACAATAATGATTTATAAATACATTTTAAAATGTTAAAAAGAAGAAGAAAAAATCTCGGATGTACATCAAGACATTATATATTTACACACAAAGTTTCGTGGGACAAAAGACTTTTTTTATGTCTTTTTGCACATGCCACAAAGAAATGTGGTTTTCGATGAAACTTTGTGAGCGGACATAAAATATGTGGTTGTACATTAGGATAGTTTTACAAGAAACAGACATTTTATAATTCTTTTTTTTGCGGTGCAGCTACACCTATAAGGCAACGCGGATTTCCCTTTTACTCATTCGACTAAGAATTAAGTTAGAGCTCATCCAACTTCAGGACGAGTAGATTTACATTGTGATTTGTGCCCCATAATTGAGTTGAAAGTGAAGTCACTGTTTCTTTTAACGACAAGTGAGGTTCTAGCTGAGATTTCTCAGTTGTAATTGTGGTTGCAACAGAAATTTTCAATTGTAAGCGGCGTTATAACAATGGTAAAATGGTTCACCCAGTACAAAAATATATTCACGCACTAAATCATTAGTCATATAGTGCAAATATATAAAGATGACATCACTTGACCGTGAATTAATCGAGTGACAATTATAACTAAGAAATATAAAAAATGGCTGCGAAAAACGGTTAGGCCATGTCTGCGTCGTCCCCGACGGGCGACCAGGTGATGATATCTGCGCCTCCTTGATGACCCACAAGTATAGGGGGTGTATCGTAGTATCTTCGATAAGTAAGAATGTCGATCCCAACGAGGAGCAGAAGGTGTTGACAAGCAGTTTCGATGAAGGTTTCACTGTAAATGCTCACAGACAAGTATTCAGGGGTTTTGATGTAACAGATGAAATAAGTACGAGTAAGTAAAATGCGAGAGAAATAATTGCAGCGAGTGGCCCAATCCTTTTTAGCACAAAGGACAAGCCGGTTTGTTTACTTATAATGACCAAACGTTCTCGAGGACACACGGGATTTTAGTCTAGTGCTTTCGCTACATACAGCTGATTAATCTTCATTGTTTTGATAAGTGTTGTGTGGGTGAACCTGTGCTAATGTACCGCCCTTCCTAGGACTAATACATACTTGTGATTATACCCCTTGCAAGCATCCGCAACTACAAGAAAGTAATTAAGATAAATCTAACCACAGCCTTAAACTCTGAGATCCTGCGATCCCTCCTGCATCGATATACCAACGGGGGTTTAGGTTTCGTCACTCCGGCAACCCCGCAATTGGCAAACGAGTACAAGATGCATTCCCCTAGGCCCATAAATGGTGAAGTGTCGTGTAGTCGACGTTCACACGACACCACTAGAAGAATAACACCACAACTTAAATATCATAACATTGAATATTACTCAACCATAGTTCACTACTAACAATTAGACTTCACCCATGTCCTCAAGAACTAAACGAACTACTCACGAGACATCATATGGAACATGATCAGAGGTGATATGATGATGAATAACAATCTGAACATAAACTTGGTTCAATGGTTTCACTCAATAGCATCAACAACAAGTATGAATAGATACCGGGAGAGTTTCCCCTATCAAACAATCAAGATCAAACCCAAATTGCTACGGCGGTGACGAGGTGCTGCGGAGGAGATGGCGGTAATGATGGTGAAGATGATGATGATGGTGATGGAGATGATGTCCAGCTCGATGGCGGTGACGATGGCGTCGATTTCCCCCTCCGGGAGGGAATTTCCCAGCGGATTCACCGCCCGCCGGAGAGCTCTTTTCTCCCGGTGTTCTCCGCCCCGCAGAGGCGGCTGTAACCCTTCGTGAGGATTCCTCTGTGGCTTAGGTCTTCGGGACGAAGGGTTTCGCGAAGAAAAGGAGGCGAAAGGGGTCGTGGGCCCCCCAGACCACATGGCGGCGCGGCCAGGGCATGGGCCGCGCCGCCCTAGGGTGTGGGCCCACCCTGGGTCCTCCTGGCCCCTCCTTCTGGCTTCCTTCGTCATCTGGAAAAATAGGATTTTTGGTAAAACTCCCTTCCACAGTTGATCTTCCGAAATATTGCATTCGACGGTGCTTTTTCCAGCGGAATCCTGGCTCCGGTGCTCGATCTCCAAATAATCATGAAACATGCAAAATAGATGAAATAACATAAGTATTGTGTTCCAATATGAAATATATCAATGAATAACAGCAAATTATGATATAAAATAGTGATGCAATTTGGACGTATCAACTCCCCCCAAGCTTAGACTTCGCTTGTCCCCAAGCGAAACTGAACTCTGTAGACAGGTCCACATGTTTATGGAGTGAAGAGTCGATAAATAAAATACGGACAAGAAGCATCATATTCATTCACACAAGACATTATAGTAAACAATTTCCTCATACAACTCAACTTGAAACAAGTATAAGGTAATCACAAATAAAGGTGCATAAGAAATCATAATTGGTGATGGCAAACTTTGTTCTTGGTCAGAGAACAGTTAACAGATTATACTTGTCTATTGAGCAGCGCTCTCACATTAAAGCTTATGGTAAACTTGCATACTCAATCATATTAATCATTGATGACTTTCAAAGCTATATTCATTCAAGGTAAAACTTGTACTAAACAAGAAAGAGTAAAGACATGATGAAGCAAATCACAATATAATAGTTTGATCACAACAACTCAAATGCTTGCTTGAGATGGAGGGAAATAGGTTTACTGACTCAACATAAAGTAAAAGACAAGCCCTTCGCAGAGGGAAGCAGAGATTAAATCATGTGCTAGAGCTTTTTCAGTTTTGAAATCATATAAAGAGAGTAAAAGTAAAGTTTTGAGAGGTGTTTGTTGTTGTCAACGACTGGTAGCGGGTACTCTAACCCCCTTGCCAAACAAACCTCCAAAGAGCGGCTCCCATGAAGGACGTTATCTCTACCGAGCAAGGTAGATCATCCCTCTTCTCTTTTGTTTACACATGTACTTTAGTTTATTTTAAGGATGACACTCCCCCCAACCTTTGCTTACACAAGCCATGGCTAACCGAATCCTCGGGTGCCTTCCAACAATCTCATACCATGGAGGAGTGTCTATTGCAAAATTAAGTTGCTTACGATGAATCGGGGAAAAACATGTGAAGAGAATTATTAATGAAAGTTGATTAATTGGGGCTGGGAACCCCGTTGCCGGCTCTTATTGCAAAATTATAGGATAAGTGGATGAAGCCACTAGTCCATTAGTGGAGGCTGCCTAACAAGACTGAAAGATAAAACACCACATACTTCCTCATGAGCTATAAAACATTGACACAAATAAGGAGTAATAAGTTTTGAATTGTTTAAAGGTAGCACATGAAGTATTTACTTGGAATGGCAAACAATACCATGCAGTAGGTAGGTATGATGGACACAAATGGCATAGGTTTGGGTTTAGGTTTGGATGCACGAGAAGTATTCCCTCTCAGTACAGGTCTTTGGCTAGCAAGGTTGATTAGCAAGCATAAGAGTTGAGGGAAACAAACAAATATACATGTGATAGAAACAATCATGCATCTTACTTGTAAGCACAAACAGTTTTAACTTTAGAATACTAATGCTAAGGACTGATAAGAAAGATAATAATATCTTCTACATTTGTTTCCTCTATTATTCTTAAACTCAAAGTGTTGTTGCTATTGACCATTGCTAAGTTTGCCAAAACCAAATAGATTTACTTAATGCTCCCAAAGTGGTACCAATACTAAAATCAAGATCAATCATATAGTAGAAATTGCAAACTAAAATAAGGTGTGCAATATGTAAATGATAAGACTTCTCATTAATATTCCATAACGATAACTCACACCAAGGGATACATAGACAAACTAAAGGAGAGATACTCCACACTGCAACCCATCTCATACGATAACTTCCCTACTCATGATATGACACTACTTGATAGTAAAAAGTAAAAGGTAATGATAATGTGATACCGCGGCACTCCCCCAAGCTTGGAACAAACCAAGGGGATGCCAATACCAATGATGGATTACTCCTTTGGCGATGGTGGTGATGAATTCCCGCGCTTCTTAATAAGCTCCTTCAACTTCAGTTTCTCAGCTTGACAATTCTGCACTAAGATTCGAAGAGATTCATTGTTATACGAGGTTGGCGATGACGACCTTGTGACGCGAATCGAGTGGTATTCAATCATTCTTCGGAGACGGCAATTCTCCTCCTGGAGTATCTCCACTTCTCTTCTTAGAGCCCGATATTGATCACAAAACTCATCGGTAATCCGTAGAACTTCTTCCATCATGGGGAAGGAGTCGAGGCTAAGAGCGGGTGGTAGAGGTCCCAGCAAGTTATGAGAAAAAGAACGTTGAGTGTCAACAGATCCCACCAAGATTTGCTTGCTCCCTCCGGCTTGCTGATCTTGTCTTGATGGCACCTCCTTCACTTCTTCCTCCGAAAGCCCCTTGCCTTTGTTCTTGGAGACCATGGTGCCTCTAAACTGAAAACGGATCTGGCGAGAAACAGCTCGAAACAAAACACGTCGAGAAAACGATATACGGACCTCCAGAGGTCCGGGGGATTTTATAATAAAAATTTCCAGAACAAACGGAAAGTACCAGATCGAACTAGAGTCGGAAAGGGGCGACGAGGCGGCCAGACCACAGGGCGGCGCGGGCCCAGGCCAGGCCGCGCCGGCCTGTGGTTTCGCCCCCTCGTGCGTCTTTTCCACTCCGTTTCGAACTCGTAATTTTTCATATTTTCCAAAAACAACAAAAATAATGTTCGGAAAGTAAATCGCGAACTTTTCATTACCAGTATTGTTACCTATTCGAAGTTGAGTTCTGGCGGACTGTCAATTTGTCCCTTGATGAAAGCCTCCGGTGTTTCCACTCGAATAATATCAACATCAACATTATAAGAATCACCTGAGATATAATGCTTGAGTCTTTGTCCATTCACCACTTGCGAAGCATTGCCTTGGAGAGAGCTAATTTTAATTGCTCCTGAACGATACACCTCCTCAACAACATACGGTCCTTCCCATTTCGAGAGTAATTTCCCTGCAAAGAATCTGAGACGAGACCGATACAATAGGACTTTATCCCCAATATTAAACTCTCTTTTGATGATCCTTCTATCATGCCATTTTTTAACTTTTTCTTTAAAGAGTTTAGCATTTTCATAAGCTTCACTTCTCCATTCATCTAGAGAACTTAATTGTAACAACCTCTTATCACCGGCAAGTTTAGGATCTTTATTTAATTCTCTAACGACCAGATAAGCTTTGTGTTCTAATTCTAAAGGTAAATGACAAGCTTTTCCATAAACCATTTTATAAGGTGACATTCCCATGGGGTTTTTATAAGCAGTTCTATAAGCCCATAGTGCGTCTTTCAATTTACTAGCCCAATTCTTTCTAGATTTATTAACAGTCTTTCCCAAAATAGATTTAATTTGTCTATTTGATAGTTCTACTTGACCACTACTTTGAGGGTGATAAGCAGAATCAATTCTATGATTAATACCATACTTAGCAAGAGTTTTTCTAAAACCTCCATGAATAAAATGAGAACCTCCATCAGTCATAATATATCTAGGTACTCCAAATCTAGGAAAAATAATATCTAAAAGCATTTTTAAAGAGGTCTCACCATCGGCACTTTTTGTAGGTATGGCTTCCACCCATTTAGTAACATAATCAACGGCAACAAGTATATGAGTGTTACCTTTTGAAGAGGAAAAGGTCCCATGAAGTCAAATCCCCAACAATCAAACGGTTCAATAACAAGAGTATAATTCATAGGCATTTCATTGCGTACGGAGATATTACCAACCCTTTGACATTCATCACAAGATAAAATAAACTTCCTTGCATCTTTGAAGAGAGTTGGCCAATAAAAACCTGATTGTAGAACCTTTTGCGCGGTTCTATCTCCGGCGTGATGTCCTCCATAAGCACTTGCCATGACATTTACTCAATATCTCTTGTTGTTCATATTCGGGAACACACCTTCGCATAATACCATCCACTCCTTCTTTATATAAGTGTGGGTCATCCCAGAAATAATGCCTCAAGTCATAAAAGAATTTCCTCCTCTGCTGAGCTGAAAAGGTTGGAGGCAAGTACTTGGAAACAATAAAGTTAGCATAATCAGCATACCAAGGATTGTCTCGCGAGCTCACCTTTATTACAGCCAATTGTTCATTTGGAAAACTATCATTAACGAGAACAGGATCATAAGCAATATTTTCCAATCTAGACAAATTATCGGCAACGGGATTATCGGCACCTTTCCTATCTACAATATGTAAATCAAATTCTTGCAAAAGAAGTACCCATCTAATAAGCCTCGGCTTAGCATCTTTCTTTGTCATAAGGTATCTAATTGCAGCATGATCAGTATGAATTGTAACTTTTGAATCAACAATATAAGATCTAAATTTATCACAAGCAAAGACTACGACTAACAATTCTTTTCAGTAGTAGCATAATTTCTTTGAGCAGCATCAAGAGTCTTGCTAGCATAATGAATAACATTTAATTTTTTATCTACTCGCTGTCCAAGAACAGCGCCTACAGCAAAATCACTAGCATCACACATAATTTCAAAAGGTAAATTCCAATCGGGAGGTTCAACTATAGGAGCGAGTTGTTAAGGCTTTCTTTAGAGTTTCAAAAGCTTCCTTACAATCATCATCAAAAACAAAAGGTACATCTTTTTGAAGAAGATTAGTAAGAGGCTTTGAAATCTTGGAGAAATCTTTAATAAATCTCCTATAAAACCCAACATGACCAAGAACACTACGAATACCTTTAACATCCCTTGGATAGGGCATCTTCTCAATAGCTTCAACTTTAGCTCTATCAACTTCAATACCTCTCTCGAAATTTTATGTCCCAATACAATTCCTTCATTAACCATAAAGTGGCATTTCTCCCAATTAAGAACAAGGTTAGTTTCTTCACATCTCTGCAAAACTTTATCAAGGTTTCGCAAGCAACTATCAAATGAATTCCCATAGACAGAAAAATCATCCATGAATACTTCCACAATACTCTCACAAAAGCCATGAAAAATAGCAGACATGCATCTTTGAAAAGTAGCAGGAGCATTACATAAACCAAAAGGCATACGCCTATAAGCATAAGTTCCATAGGGACAAGTAAAAGTGGTTTTCTCTTGATCTTTAGCTTTAACGAGCAATTTGTGAAAACCCAGAATAACCATCAAGAAAGCAAAAATGAGTATTTTTAGATAACCTTTCTAGCATTTGATCAATAAATGGTAAAGGGTAATGATCTTTCTTAGTAACTTTATTAACTTTTCGATAATCAATGCACATTCTATACCCTACAACTACTCTTTGAGGTATGAGCTCATCATTATCATTAGGCACAACGGTCATTCCTCCTTTCTTAGGAACGCAATGCACAGGACTAACCCATCTACTATCAAGCAATAGGATATATAATACCAGCTTCAAGAAGTCGTAATACCTCATTTCTTACCACATCCTTCATCTTGGGAATTAGACGACGCTGAGGTTCAACAACGAGCTTCGCATCATCTTCCATATTAATGGCGTGTTGGCAAATAGAGGGAGAAATCCCCTTCAAGTCATCAAGAGTATAGCCAATAGCACTTCGGTGTTTCTTCAATATTTGCAATAATCTTTCTTCTTCAAACTCGTAAGTTTAGAACTAATAATAACAGGATATATTTTCTTATCATCAATATGAGCATATTTAAGATTATCAGGCAAAGGCTTTAAATCAAAAACAGGATCTTCCTTTGGTGGCGGTGTTGTACCCAAGTCTTCCACCGGTAAATCATGCTTGAGAATAGGTTGGCGAAGAAAAATCTCCTCAAGCTCCTCTCTTTCCTTCCTAAAAACTTCACTCTCGCTGTCCTCCAAATGTTGCTGCAAAGGATTGTTAGGAACAAGAACAATAGATGCACACTGCTCCATTTTAAAATCATTACTAGGCAAATCAGCTTTATAAGGAGTTTTAGTAAATTTAGAGAAGTTAAACTCATAAGATTCACCGGCAAATTTAGTCAGAATTTTCTCTTTCTTGCAATCTATAATAGCTCCACAGGTATTTAGAAAAGGTCTACCAAAAATGATAGGACAATAATCACTAGCGAGCAGAACCAAGTACCAAAAAGTCAGCGGGATATTTAATCTTACCACATAGAACTTCCACATCTCGAACAATACCAATTGGTGAAATAGTTTCTCTATTAGCCAGCTGAATAACCACATCAATTTCTTCAAGTTCACAAGAATCAATTTCGTGCATAATCTCCGTGTAAAGCTCATAAGGTATAGCACTAACACTTGCACCAATATCGCATAAACCATAATAGCAATGATCACCAATTTTAACAGATAGCATAGGAACACTAGCTTGTTTGGGTTTATTAGGATGTGAAACAATATTAGAAGCATCTTCACAAAAAATAATATGACCATCCTCAACATTTTCAGTCACAAGATCTTTAACTATGGCAATAGCGGGTTCAACTTTTATTTGTTCCTCAGGTTCCCTAGGTTTCTTTTCACTTTTATGAACCGCACTATTTATAACAGAGTACTCTTTCATTTTAGCAGGAAAAGGAGTTTTTTCAATATAAGCTTCAGGAATAACGCGATCAGCAGTTTCAATTACAACACACTTATTAATTAATGAATCAATTTTATCTTTGTACGGTTCATGATACTTATCAAAATTCTTCTTAGGCAATTCATGATGAGAGGCAAAAGCTTTATAAAGGTTTGCAGCAACTTGAGAATCAAGACCATATGTAGCACTAATATTACGAAATGTATCAGTATCCATAAAAGCTTCAATGCATTTATAATCATAAATTATACACGATTCTCTATCTTTGTCGTTCTCCCATCCTTCGGTATTTTCTTGGATCCGATCAAGAAGGTCCCTTTTAAACTCTTCTTTGTTGCGTGTAAATGATCCGGAACAAGAAGTATCCAACAAGGTCTTGTCTTGAAAAGAAAGTCTTGCATAGAAATTATCAATAATAATATTACCGGAAGCTCATGAATGGGGCATTTGAGCATTAAAGACTTCAATCTCCCCCAAGCTTGGGCAATACTCTCTCCATCATGAGGCCGGAAATTATATATGCGGTTCCGATCTTTGTGAATTTCACTTGGAGGATAAAATTTGGAATAAAATAAAGGCACAATGTCCTCCCAATCAAGAGAATCACCATTCTTCGAGCAATTTATACCAATGCGCCGCTTTACCGGACAGCGATATAGAGAATAGTTTCTTCCTAACTTCATTCATAGCAATACCTGCACACTTGAATAACCCGCATAATTCATGCAAAAACAGTAAATGATCACCGGGATGGACGGTTCCATCCCCTTCATAGCGGTTATTCATAACATGTTCAATAATTTTCGTAGGTATTTTATATGGTATTACTTCCTCACCTGGCGCCTCATCCACTACCGTTGCAGTAGTAGCAGATTTCCCAAATAGAAATTGAAGAGAAGATCTCTCCATAATGATTTATAGCAGCAGGCAGAAATAAAATCAGCACAAACAGTAAAGGTTTTCCTTACCAATTCCACTTACCAATAGCGCTTCACTCCCCGGCAACGGCGCCAGAAAATAGTCTTGATGACCCACAAGTATAGGGGGTGTATCGTAGTATCTTCGATAAGTAAGAATGTCGATCCCAACGAGGAGCAGAAGGTGTTGACAAGCAGTTTCGATGAAGGTTTCACTCGTAAATGCTCACGAGACAAGTATTCGGGGGTTTTGATGTAACAGATAAAATAAGTACGAGTAAGTAAAATGCGAGAGAAATAATTGCAGCGAGTGGCCCAATCCTTTTTAGCACAAAGGACAAGCCGGTTTGTTTACTTATAATGACCAAACGTTCTCGAGGACACACGGGATTTTAGTCTAGTGCTTTCGCTACATACGATTGATTAATCTTCATTGTTTTGATAAGTGTTGTGTGGGTGAACTCTGTGCTAATGTACCGCCCTTCCTAGGACTAATACATACTTGTGATTATACCCCTTGCAAGCATCCGCAACTACAAGAAAGTAATTAAGATAAATCTAACCACAGCCTTAAACTGCGAGATCCTGCGATCCCTCCTGCATCGATATACCAACGGGGTTTAGGTTTCGTCACTCCGGCAACCCCGCAATTGGCAAACGAGTACAAGATGCATTCCCCTAGGCCCATAAATGGTGAAGTGTCGTGTAGTCGACGTTCACACGACACCACTAGAAGAATAACACCACAACTTAAATATCATAACATTGAATATTACTCAACCATAGTTCACTACTAACAATTAGACTTCACCCATGTCCTCAAGAACTAAACGAACTACTCACGAGACATCATATGGAACATGATCAGAGGTGATATGATGATGAATAACAATCTGAACATAAACTTGGTTCAATGGTTTCACTCAATAGCATCAACAACAAGTATGAATAGATACCGGGAGAGTTTCCCCTATCAAACAATCAAGATCAAACCCAAATTGCTACGGCGGTGACGAGGTGCTGCGGAGGAGATGGCGGTAATGATGGTGAAGATGATGATGATGGTGATGGAGATGATGTCCAGCTCGATGGCGGTGACGATGGCGTCGATTTCCCCCTCCGGGAGGGAATTTCCCCGGCGGATTCCTGCCCGCCGGAGAGCTCTTTCTCTCTCGGTGTTCTCCGCCCCGCGAGGCGGCTGTAACCCTTCGTGAGGATTCCTCCGTGGCTTAGGTCTTCGGGACGAAGGGTTTCGCGAAGAAAAGGAGGCGAAAGGGGTCGTGGGCCCCCGGACCACATGGCGGCGCGGCCGGGGCATGGGCCGCGCCGCCCTAGGGTGTGGGCCCACCACGGGTCCTCCTGGCCCCTCCTTCGGCTTCCTTCGTCATCCGGAAAAATAGGATTTTTGGTAAAACTCCCTTCCACAGTTGATCTTCCGAAATATTGCATTCGACGGTGCTTTTTCCGGCAGAATCCTGGCTCCGGTGCTCGATCTCCAAATAATCATGAAACATGCAAAATAGATGAAATAACATAAGTATTGTGTTCCAATATGAAATATATCAATGAATAACAGCAAATTATGATATAAAATAGTGATGCAATTTGGACGTATCACTCCTCCAGCTCACCCTCTCTTCCCTCCTCCACCACCATTATTGGCGAGTGCTACCCAAGGTTTCGGCGGCAGCAACCCTCTCCTACCGGTGGGGCATTGGCGGCTGCAGGCAGTGCACGCTGATGGTGATGGGATCTCTACCCGCGATGGTGTGCAGTGTAGCGGTAGGGCGGTGCAAGCTGGATATGGGCCCTTGTGGGTCCGATCTAGGCCTGGCGAGTTGCGGGTTGCATGCACAGATTCATCTCTTCCTTCATGCCCGCTTCGGGATACTAAGAGCACGCTCTGTGGCTATCGCAAAGAAAATCTCTACTCATTTAATGCCATTTTTTTTTGAAATGGAGGAAGTACCCCCAGCCACCGCATGAAAATGATGCACAAAACATTTTTATCGAATTATTCGCGAGAACCTTACAAGGTAATACATTGCAACACCTATAGATCTTGATGAAGGGGTGGCCATGATGAAGGTCGTGTGCACTACCTTCTCACGTACACACATCATGTAAAACCGGCTCATCGGTCCAGCTGACCCTCAGCGTGCACCGCATGCACACGCGAAAGAAATCGTTGTCGCCGTCTTCCACGAATCCATCTTCGGACATGGATCTACGGATTGACCTTGTTAGGCATTCTGTCGACGCCACCACAACTGGCTAGATAGGGCCACCGCCCTGCGCGTGCCCAATATCACGTGTCCGCCGCCGAGACCCCGTTGCACCATGCCGCCAAGACTCATCATCATTGATGCGCTACAAAAAAAACACCGCTCCACCGCAAAACCATCCACTGGCCCGTCAGGGTGATGCACATCTCAAAGAAGGATGCCTCCAATGGGGAACAACGTAGGAGCGCCGCCATCATTTGATCCATCGATCTGGGGTTTCCCCTGGAGAGTAGCGGAAGGAACAGGGGACTTCACCTCGATGATGCCTTCAAGAACTGTTGACGTCAGAAACCCACTGGCGGGCAGAGACGGGCAACACCGTAGAGCCGGGAACAACTAGGGCTGCGGCTGGCCCTAGTCCCTCTGAGCGACGGCCCGCAAAGCCTCCTGGTCGCACGCACCGATGTTTATCACAAGGGCGTGCCACCCGACCTATACCTGTTCGGGAAGGTGTGGATGATGCCTCGCTTAGTTTCCTGCAGGGCACACACGTAAACGTTAAATACGAGCCTCGATCGGCTCTCGGGTTATCTCGTGAATCGGCTCAAAGAGCCGATCCACCCATGATTCGGACGGGGTGTCCGAATATATGGTGGTCCTGCTTGATCAAGGTAAAGCTGATTAGATCTACGACGATCCGGGGTTTTCACCGCATAACCGGATCATCCTACTCGGGTTCGGGCCTCGCGCTCGCGCACGGTGACCGTAAACCGATCCTAGACAGGGCCTAAAAACCAACACGAGGTTGATCCCCGGAACATCCGTTCTAGGACTAGCAAACGCCACCCTACACGCCGCCTGGATCCTCCGACCCCTTGTAAGGCCTAACTATTGCAGATATTAAACTAATCCTTGTAGAACAAGGAGCAATCGTAACGGATCAGATCTACTAAACTATGATCAAGCGGGGTGCCGCCCCTACGCCTAAGATAGGCGTAAGGGCGGCAAGACACGCAAGGGTTGCACTACGAGAGCATGCAGCATGAAGAACAATGCTAACCCTAACATGTCTAAGATAACTACGTTGCTCGCCATCAAAAAGGCTTCAGCACGAGCAACGCATGAACAACGGGGCAGGCTTGTGCTGCCTAGATCGCAAGATGCGATCTAGGCAGCATGATGCTTACCGGTAGAAACCCTCGAGACGAAGGAGTTGGCGATGCGCCGAGATTTGTTTGTGGTTGAACGTTGGTTGTTGTTTATTCCATAAACCCTAGATACATATTTATAGTCCAGCGGACTTTCTAATGTGGGCGTGCACTAAACCGTGCACGAGTAAGATTCTATCTCTAAACTAAGATGCGATCTAATATATTACAGATACACGGGCAATTAAGCCCAATTTGGTATAAAGGGCCGATTCACGTATTCCTTCTACATATATTCTTCACGTCCATCTTGATCGTGGCCCACCTCTGACTTGGTCAAATTCTGGTGATAACACATGCCCCCCTGGTTTTGGAAATGACATTTCCAAAATCATTACGCTTTCTTTCGTCGGGTCATGTCGTGGCAGAGCAGAACCGCCGCAGAATCTTCCATCATTACGCCTCGCCTCCCGGGCTTCTCTGTATGAACTGTCAATCCCGGCCTTACGTCCTCGAGAACCATCATGGCATTAAATCTCCACTACACTCTCTTTATTTATCTGTGCCAAACAGTTCACCACTCCATCGCCTTGCCCTGCCGCGTTCACCAAACCAAAAAACCCTTCCCTCCTGCAGCCATGTCTTCCTCTTCCTCCTCTGCTTCAGGCACCTCTCTCCAACCGTTGCCGAAGAACAAAGAAGAGCACGATCTCCACTCCGGGGCGCACCCCATCTCCTCTGACAAGGAGAAGAAGGGAGGAGAAGCAGAGAAGGCCAAGGCCTCCCCCTCCACCAGGCTCCCGCCAAAGAAGCGCTCACGCATGTGGGCGGACAGCGAGGACGACGGTGATGACGAGGAAGAAGAAGATGAGGAAGATGATTCCTCCGCCTCCATTGGGTATCCTCCGACGAAGCGCTTCCGCGGCTGGGCGGATAGCGAGGACGATGATGATGACGAAGAGGAGGAGGAGGCTCCAGCCGACGGCTGGGGCAGCAGCGGCGAGGAGCTTCTCGGGAGCAGCACCGACGACCTCGACGACGGCGACGATGAGGACAGCGACGACTAGTAGAATAGGACTAGCGATAGCGAGTGCACTAGGCACTAGATCCCTCTTTTGAGAGCCATCGGCTCTTCTTGTAAAGCTGCTCCTTTGAATTAATGAGAATTGTTCTTCCAATTTCTCCTTTCATTAATCCAATTTCCATCGTTTCGCCCGCCACACCAAGACCGATAGTGACGAATCGGGTTATCATTGTTTTTCTCGACCGTGGCGTTTTGCAGTCCTGCAGCCGATGACCATTCATCGGCTAACTTGAGGGACCAATCTCTTCTTTTCTTGCAGCACCAGTACGGTCCAAACCTCGTACTAGACGACGGTTTTTCCTTCCCAGCTCCTCCCTGAGGCGATCATGACGCCATAACAACCGAGGTAACTCCAATCGGCTCTTAAACACAGGGCACCTATAGGCCTGTTGCCCCCCGAGTCTCAGCCAAAACAAAACAGAGGCGAGGATACGCGAATTGGCTGTATGGACCTGGGTTTGGTCATGTCTGAGGGAGCTTCTTATGCAGAGCCCGCCGATTTGAACATAAATCGGCTTCTCAAAGCAGAGAGCCTTCAAGGTGAGCTGCCCCCCGAGCCTTCTTCAGTTTCTTGCCGGCCAGGTCGGCTCCTTTCCTTTGGTGGATCTGATGCGATCTATCCTTGACCCGATCCGCACGTCCAGGCTGCTCCTGGCATTGTTCTTGAAGAGAGGATCTAAGTCCTTGGACTACTCCATTGAGGAGCTCTTCCATTAGTGCTCCATGACCCTCTGATCGTAACAGTCACTCCTCTTAAGTAAGTCGATGCCTGCTGCATCGGCTGTGCTCGAAAATTTTCGAATTTTCAGATTTTTTGGCCGACTGGTGCATCGGCCCCCATACTCTAATACCCGTTGCATATCCTCGTATTTTATCCTCCCGGGTGCCCCCGAGCCGATTCTGTCAAGAGAATTGATGGTATCGGCTCTGTTGGATAACATGTTGAACCCAGTCAGAACGGTGGGTGAGGATAATTTTGGCCGATTGCTGGAATCGGCCTCCACGTTGATTGCTCGGTGAAGGTTTTGTAATGTTCCTTCATGAATTTTTGGGGCCGATCACAAGGATCAGCCTCGCCATGTTTGCTCATTGACATGCTCTTGTTACTCGTTCAGGCCGGTCGATAATACCAGCCCAATCTCTGACTTTATCATGTTGGCACGCTTGCTGTCGCCCACCTTGAATGCATCGCGTGATCGTGGAGCGCGAAGCTTTGCCGGAAGAACGAGCACCATGTTTGTGCGAGCCGATGTTTCATCATCGGCTTTCCTTTGCTTGGGGCGCCACTCCATTTTCCGTGGACGACCCTCTTCATCCAGGGTTCGCTGAACCTTTGCAGCCAGATCAGGCCTTGCTTTCCTCAATGTATGCAAGTATAACCTCTCGGCTTCTTCCCGGCCGCGCAATCGTTGAACCCTGCGTTTCTGGGAACGGCTGAGTCCGTCGGGGCACCACCTTGGCCGGTGGTACCTGTCTTCTTCTTCTCCCTCGTCTTCTGAATCTTCGAGATCTTCCAACCGAGGGGACTCAGCTCGTTTGCTCTGTGGCGGGAGAGGTCCTAAGCGCTCGAACACGGACACGTTGGCTGCCTCCTTCTTCCGGTTGCATTCTGGGCAATTGCCGATTGTTGGCAATCGGCTCATTCCTGAATCCCAGCAGTGCCTGAAGAAAGGACAATCCCAGTGCCTGTCCTCGTCGTCTTGCTCCCTTGCCTTTCCCTGGGCACAACGCTCATGCTCCTCCTCATCGCGATTCTGCCGACGATGTCTTCTGGCTTCTCTGGCCAGACGCACTCTTTCATCACCGTCGCTGGACCGTCGGCGTTGGTCGTACTGACTCACATACTTGTTGAGGAGGTGATCAGAGAGGGTCGCCGATATCTTATGTTCTTCACTTCTCCCTCGTGACGTAGCGCTTGCCGTCTTGGCGGAGCCGATCGCGTGGAGCGGCTTCCTCCGAATCTTTGCTATGAGAGCAGCTGCCCTCATCTCCATCCTTGCCAGCGTGGTGTCCAAGATCTACCATGTTGATATTGCACAGGAAACCCGGCTGGCACCCCGCATGGCAAGCATACTCCACCATGTTCACGGCGGGGAAGGGCTGGGTATCGACCTTCATGGCGTACTGGTTGAACACTAGACGCCCGTTCTCTATCGCCGCTTGGATGTGCTGCCGCCATACCCTGCAGTCGTTGGTGGTGTGGGAGAACGTGTCATGCCATTTGCAGTATGGCCTTCCGTTCAGCTCTTGCACCGTGGGGAACTTGTGGCCTTCGGGTACCTTTATATGCTTCTCCGTGAGTAAGAGATCAAAGATCTGCTCCGTTTTGGTCACGTCGAAGTCGAACCCTTTCGGAGGGCCTTGTGGCTTCACCCATTTGCAGGTCACGGGGCCTGAAGCTCGAGTCCATTCAGCCACTGCTACCTCCTGATCTCCCATGGCACCTTCATCTTCGTCTGCATCAACCACAGTCACCACCCGCTTGAATTTGTCCTGGTAAACATCTGGGTGGCGCTGTTCATATGCTGTCGCTTCTGCACCATGTGCGCTAACGAAGGGTAGTCTGCTTGGGAGGCCACGTCCTTGATTGATGATGAGAGACCCACCACCGCCAGCTCGACTGCTTCCTTTTCACTTAAACGAGCCGAAAAGCATCGGTTCCTAATGGTCCTGAAGCGCTGGGCGTATTCTGCCACTGTCTCCCCGCGCTTCTGTCGTACTTGCGCTAGATCGGCAAAACCAACATCGGAAGCCTCTGAGTGATATTGCTCGTGGAATTGCTCTTCCAACTGCTTCCAAGTCTGGATGGAGTTCGGTGGTAGCGATGTGTACCACCCGAAAGCCGATCCTGTGAGGGACTGTGCGAAGAACCTCACGCGCAACTCGTCTGACGCTGAGATCGTGCCCAGCTGTGCCAAATATCGGCTCACATGCTCGATGGAGCTGGAACCATCTGATCCACTAAACTTCGTGAATTCCGGGAGCCGATATTTGGGTGGCAGCGGGATCAGTTCGTAGCTGTTGGGGTACGGCTTGGTGTAGCCGAACGCCTTCCTTTTCGGCATCATACCGAACTGATCTTTAGAATTGCACAGATCTGATCCGCTGTGATGGCTGTAGGTGTCGAACCCTGAAGATTCGCCGGGGTGGCATACTTAACCAGCCATGCTTGCTTTTCCGGTTCTAAGCCAACTGCAGGAGCTGGGCCTTGGAGGTTCGTCGGGGTGGCGTACTTAGTCAGCCACGATTGCTTGTCAGGATCGGCTCCTGACGTTCCTCCTGCCGTCCCAGAGGCCGCTGATATTGCAGCCTGGTTCGAGAGTGCCCAGGCGTTGCGATCAGTATGTACGCGCACGTGTATCCGTGCGGGATCTCCTTAGGCGGCTCAGGTAGGAATTGGTAGTCCCCGGGATCACCACCATCCTTGTAGACGACATATGCCGATGAGTTCGGCGGTTCCGGTGCTACCCATGCGAACGGCCGGGGCTGGAGCGGCATCTCTCCTTTGAAAGTCCCCGAGCCGGTCCCGACGGGGAGTACCGGTGACTCATGATTTCCTGGACGACGCGCGAGCGACACGCTCCAAGGTGTTCACCAGGCTCTCGGAGTGGCGGTGCAGCGAATGAGCCACCATGTAGTTGATCTCTCGCCGCAGGTGACTCGGTGCGTTCTTCTGACGGAGCGGATAGGTCCACTCCATCGAGCGCGCCTTCGGGTGTGAAACCCTTCCACCTGACGCCATGGGTGCGGGTTCGGTGGAAGGAGCCGATGAGTTCGGCTCCGAGGGTTGCCTTGATCTCGTCATGTTTCTTCTTGAGCTCATCAGGCAGATCCGCGTATGTGACCGGAGCGTCTTCCGCCATCTCAGATGTAGATGGCGATGTCGTGGATGTCGTCGACTGTCCCACCGGGCGTGCCAGAATGTGTTGACGTCAGAAACCCACTGGCGGGCAGAGACGGGCAACACCGTAGAGCCGGGAACAACTAGGGCTGCGGCTGGCCCTAGTCCCTCTGAGCGACGGCCCGCAAAGCCTCCCGGTCGCACGCACCGATGTTTATCACAAGGGCGTGCCACCTGACCTATACCTGGTCAGGAAGGTGTGGATGATGCCTCGCTTAGTTTCCTGCAGGGCACACACGTAAACGTTAAATACGAGCCTCGATCGGCTCTCAGGTTATCCTGTGAATCGGCTCAAAGAGCCGATCCACCCATGATTCAGACGGGGTGTCCGAATATATGGTGGTCCTGCTTGATCAAGGTAAAGCTGATTAGATCTACGACGATCTGGGGTTTTCACCGCATAACCGGATCATCCTACTCAGGTTCGGGCCTCGCGCTCGCGCACGGTGACCGTAAACCGATCCTAGACAGGGCCTAAAAACCAACACGAGGTTGATCCCCGGAACATCCGTTCTAGGACTAGCAAACGCCACCCTACACGCCGCTGGATCCTCCGACCCCTTGTAAGGCCTAACTATTGCAGATATTAAACTAATCCTTGTAGAACAAGGAGCAATCGTAACGGATCAGATCTACTAAACTATGATCAAGCGGGGTGCCGCCCCTACGCCTAAGATAGGCGTAAGGGCGGCAAGACACGCAAGGGTTGCACTACGAGAGCATGCAGCATGAAGAACAATGCTAACCCTAACATGTCTAAGATAACTACGTTGCTCGCCATCAAAAAGGCTTCAGCACGAGCAACGCATGAACAACGGGGCAGGCTTGTGCTTCCTAGATCGCAAGATGCGATCTAGGCAGCATGATGCTTACCGGTAGAAACCCTCGAGACGAAGGAGTTGGCGATGCGCCGAGATTTGTTTGTGGTTGAACGTTGGTTGTTGTTTATTCCATAAACCCTAGATACATATTTATAGTCCAGCGGACTTTCTAATGTGGGCGTGCACTAAACCGTGCACGAGTAAGATTCTATCTCTAAACTAAGATGCGATCTAATATGTTACAGATACACGGGCAATTAAGCCCAATTTGGTATAAAGGGCCGATTCACGTATTCCTTCTACATATATTCTTCACGTCCATCTTGATCGTGGCCCACCTCTGACTTGGTCAAATTCTGGTGATAACAAGAACAGACGTCGCCATCACCGGCTCCGCCCATTCCAGAAACAAAGGTTTTCACCTGGATCTACCACATCATAAATCCATCTATCAGCCTGTGTATCGGACCGACCACCCTATGAACCTCGTCGTCGACCAAGGACGCACCAGACCCGTTAGACTGATGGTACCTTGCGGGGGTTGTAGCCACACCGGCAGGAGGTAAGACAGGGCCCCAACACCGGGGACCCGACGAAGAGAATGTTGCATGTGTCATCGCTGGAGGGGCGCTCACCACATTCGTGATAACACACCTCGCCGCCTAGAGTAGGCCATCCACAACAAACTCCACCGTGGTGCCGCAAGGGAACTCGGAAGCACCGTCGTGATCCCCCACGCGCGCAGTCGAGATCCTCCACATCGGCCAGATCTGTTGCTGGCCACCGCGAGCGAACGCTCGGCACCGCCGTCGGCCGCAGGAGCTTCGCCTGACGGTATCCTCCGGTGAAGGCGCAGCGAGAGGGGTAGGGAAGGGAAGTGGCGGCGCTAGGGTTGAGTGGGCGCTCGAGCCGCCGCTCGACGGGAGCGACGCGAGCGGTAGTCAATTGTCATGCCATCAAAATGACTGGTTGCTATTGCATATGGAGGTATGTTACCAGCTAAGTTACTTCCACTCTGAGTAGTTGAGTGCACAATTAATTTCAATGAAGAGCCTCGACTAAGATAAACCATGCTTTTCAACCTTTTTTTACTTATCATTTGCTGTTTAATTAACGCTGATCGATTTTGAGGACATAGAAGCCTTGACTAATGAATTCTCCTGTTCGAGCTTACGGAGAGAACGTACTAGAAACAATATGTAAGTGGTTACAGTTTGCCGCAACCAAATGCTCGTCATACCTCGTCCAAAGTGGAATTAATCTTGTTTAGGACCGAAACAGAACGGGTGACGCGGAGTGCTATTTTCTCCAATTTTACCCGTCCCGATCAACGGCCCGACTAGCCAGGCGTGGTGTGCCGACCTCGCCGACGGCGTGCGTCGGGACGAGGACCCACCGGTACGTAGCTTGACCAAAGCGCGAGGCCTGCTCACCTGTTACGAGCGCTGATTGAGTGGTCAGCGCGAAAGGAAGGGAAAGGTTGCGCGTTCGGTGCTACTTCGAGACCACTTCTCACCGTTTCGAGCGCACTGATCGCCTGATCTTCTATGAATTAATCACGAAGGGAAATGTTTCCAGAGGGACCTAGAAGTTTTCATTGAGCGGTGGCACAACCTTTACAAGTAGGACCTAGATAAAATAGAAAATTACACATAGGTCCGGACAGTTTGCACCAAGGACCCTAAAAGTAGTTCTGAAAACGTCATTGAGTCTAGCTCCTTCACCACCAATCATCACATCGCAGCACAACCAAGAACCTCGCCGCCGAGGACAGAACCACTTGGAACGAGGCACCGGGAGCCAATTGTACTGGAGTAAAGGGGCCTCCGCTTTGGCTTTGTAGCCTCGAGGTTGATCTTAGCTTTCAGTCGCCAGCCTGAAGGAACCCAAGCCGACGAAGAGGGTGGGAGTGGTCGCCATTCGACCATCTTAGACGGTTGTTGATAAAGAGAAATCATGATGCACTTTCATGGGCAGCTTTTGTGCTCTCTGTTGTAGATTAGACTCCAATTGCAGGGCCATGGAAATCCCCTTCTTCCTCGCCTCCTTGTTGATTGCAGAAGAAGATCTCCAAGTCCCAGCCATGGAGTCGAGATTCACTGAGAAGCGCGGGCTTATTTAACAAGATCCGGCCAGATCCGTACCTTGCCTCTGTCCTCCATGGATGCCGACGAGAAGAGGTACCTCGTCACATGTAAGTGCTTAATGGCCGCGTACCAACCTTGTACACCATTAGTAGTTGAGATAATGTTAGCGTGCTCGCACACACGCTAACAATAGTCTATACTGGTACCAGTACTGAGACTCGTAGTAGTGTTCTTCCAGCTAGACTTGTGGCGCATGTCTATATGCACGCACACACTACTAGTATTTAATAGGGATTTAAAAACAAAATGCTCAATATATACATACAATACAAACTTTATCGGCCTTTAAGAACATATAGCTAGCTAGCTACATCATGTAACTGTTGCAACAAAATCACAAAGATCGAAGTAGCAACATCATGTCGACATAACGGTATTAGAAGGTAGATATAAGTAGCATATTATTAAGAAAATATAGCTAGCTACGTAACTAGCTACTCCACGACCGCCTGCGCATCCGGCTTCGGATGTGGGTAATGGAAAATGGCCCCATCAGCGTCTCTCGGCTTGTGGTATTCTCCATCATACGAAGAGGAGTCTGCGCGGTCTTTTTAGTAGAAGTAGGTGTGTCCGAATACACCATTCATATAGAAATGATATTTCATCCCGAGCTCCATCTGTAGAACTATGCAAGTTGTATCCAACTAGGGCCATGAAAATTGGTTATGTTTGCCTCATTGGTTACTTGAGTAACGAAGGACCTCTTGGGTATGGGCAGTGACTCATGCTCACGAGCGACTTCAAACTGTCCCAATTGATTAATGTCTATGTATATGTTCCGTGAGTCACACCTTACGCTACATGGGATAGCATGGGCACAATTATATGAAATAAGTAACAATTAGTCAAACATACAAGTGGATGGAACTACATATGAACAACTTAGAGGCACAACATGTTGAATAAAAACTCATGTGTCATGGTTTCAAGGTCATCCGTGAAAACTATGAAAAACTTTTATCCTCGCACCTAACTTGTTCACGGTTTGATGGATCCATTTGTTGCATATATAGTCGGTTATGTTAACAAATCTATCAAAATGTATTTGCATTTGGAAGAAATGACAAGTATCCATAGGTGTAAATCCTCATATGAAGCCACAAAAGAAAAAAAAAAGAGTTCTACAAGATCAAATCAAATGCGCAAGCAATGTGCATGTACATTTTCTCATTAGTTCGTACCAGAGTACAATCATCTGATGTTGCAATGAAATAGAACTAAAAAGGAACATCAAGTAGGGCCAAATGAAGAACGACATGCCTCCCCTCATAATGGCATGGGACACACAGACTCAGGGATGGTGCGAGGGAGTCAAGTAGGGTGCACAAGATTTGTATTTGTGCATATCACAAGGCTCCCTAGCACCATCCTGTGATAACATTAGAAATTGAGGAATTTCTAGTCCCTTAGAAATTTAATGATCGGTCACTTCAACGTAACAAAAATCATACAAGAATAAAGCCTCACACTTACATCGTACACATAAATCACATGGATGGTGTGAGTGAACCAAGTAGAATGCACAAGATTTGTATTTGTGTGTATCGCATGGTTCATTCGCACCATCCCTTGGATCACATCCGAAATTGAGGAACTTTTGATTCCACAACAATTTAATCACCGAACAACTAAATCAAATGTTTAGGGTTCCATAGCAGAAAATAAAAATTCCTACCGATAGAATAACATAGCCAATATTTAGTCTATGCCGATGTAAGGTAACAGAGGGATTCCGTGTTCTTACCTTTGAAGATCTAAAATTGTTACGTTCCAAATGAACATTGTTGATGAAGGTGTACGCTGATCTCAGGATCGAGTAGAAGTACATGAGATGGAGCGCTCCAAGTGTCACACCTCGGCAGTTCTACAGACGTACGGTGTATAGACTCCCCCGATCTCCGGTCCATCAAAGCAGCGGAAGAAGAAGATCCGGACTAAGATTCCAGTAGCACAACGTCGTGCGTATGGTGGATAAACCTCTATACCCGGTGTGTAGACTCCAAAACTCGAGAACCACACGTGAGGGAGATAGAGGGAGGGATGGAGTGAGACAAAGATAGGGGGATGAATGAATGAAAGGAGGGGGTCCTCTTTATATAGGGGGAAGGAGAGTAGGTGGGGGCCACCATGGCCGCCCCCATGCACCGCCCTCCTCATGGGCTGCCCAAATTGGGCCCATTAGGTGGTTTCCCTATTTTTTTATATTTTAATATTTAATTTAGCTAATTAAATAATAAAGCATATTATTAAGTCTTCGAACAATTCACAAACCCCGGAACATATTCCAGTTCATTTTCCGGAACAATTCAAGTGTTCTCTCTTATTTCTCAATGATCCCGAATCTATCTCGAAGTGTCGTATACCCTTAAGCGTGCCACCCTACGGGTTCGGGAATGCATAGTCAACTAGACATGATTGAAACATGTCTTCGATCAATGATCATCAGGAGGTTCCAGAAAAGCATGACGACCCCTACGATTTCCACGAATTATCTTTATCGCTTGAACCTCAACGTCGAGTCCTATTCCCTTTGTCACACGATACTAAGTTTGCCGAAGACACGATCTTCGGTATCCTGTATACCTAGCTCAATCTCGTTACCGACATACATATTAACTAGTTCCTGTGATATCACATCCTCATGACATAGTTACATGCTTGCAAGCTTCATAGATGTACCTAGTGGGCCCAGAGTATCTATCCGTCACGCGGATGGATAAATCCCGCTCTTGACACATACGTCTCAACCCATCCTTTGGAATACTTGAGCAACATTTTTATGATCACCCTGTTACCGTTTGATGGTTGATGTTCTCAAAGAAGCCTCCGGTGACAGTGCTTAGATATGGCATCACAGTCTAAAGATTAGGTTACAACATTTTTACTAGTATCACAATGCTGAACTTTGTGATTGGATCACATTGCAGTACTTTAGATGGGTGTGTGTACATCCCATCATTCATCCAATGACATGACTCCATTATCAATTGACGTAGATGTCCATGATCATGAAACCTTGATCATCTATTAATCAATGAACTATTTTACTAGGGACATGGTTTTATTTACATACCGCACGTGTACTAAAGTTTCCTCTTAATACGGTTATAGCATGTATAAAACTTATTATGAACACAGATATGACAATAAAATATCTTTATTTATTTACCTCTAGGGCACTGATACGCGTACAACACGCGTCCGTTAGGAACCCCAAGAGGAAGGTGTGATGCGTACAGCGGCAAGTTTTCCCTCAGAAAGAAACCAAGGTTTATCGAACCAGGAGGAGCCAAGAAGCACGTCGAAGGTTGATGGCGGCGGGATGTAGTGCGGCGCAACACCAGGGATTCCGGCGCCAACGTGGAACCTGCACAACACAACCAAAGTACTTTGCCCCAACGAAACAGTGAGGTTGTCAATCTCACCGGCTTGCTGTAACAAAGGATTAGATGTATAGTGTGGATGATGATTGTTTGCGAGAAAACAGTAGAACAAGTATTGCAAGTAGATTGTATTCGATGTAAAAGAATGGACCGGGGTCCACAGTTCACTAGAGGTGTCTCTCCCATAAGATAAATAGCATGTTGGGTGAACAAATTACAGTCGGGCAATTGACAAATAGAGAGGGCATGACCATGCACATACATGATATGATGAGTATAGTGAGATTTAATTGGGCATTACGACAAAGTACATAGACCGCTATCCAGCATGCATCTATGCCTAAAATGTCCACCTTCGAGGTTATCATCCGAACCCCTTCCAGTATTAAGTTGCAAACAACGAGACAATTGCATTAAGTATGGTGCGTAATGTAATCAATAACTACATCCTCGGACATAGCATCAATGTTTTATCCCTAGTGGCAACAAGCACATCCACAACCTTAGAACTTTCATCGTCATCGTCCCAGATTTAATGGAGGCATGAACCCACTATCGAGCATAAATACTCCCTCTTGGAGTTAAGAGTAAAAACTTGGCCAGAGCCTCTACTAATAACGGAGAGCATGCAAGATCATAAACAACACATAGGTAATAGATTGATAATCAACATAACATAGTATTCTCTATCCATCGGATCCCGACAAACACAACATATAGAATTACAGATAGATGATCTTGATCATGTTAGGCAGCTCACAAGATCCGACAATGAAGCACATAAGGAGAAGACGACCATCTAGCTACTGCTATGGACCCATAGTCCAAGGGTGAACTACTCACTCATCACTCCGGAGGCGACCATGGCGGTGAAGAGTCCTCCGGGAGATGATTCCCCTCTCCGGCAGGGTGCCGGAGGCGATCTCCTGAATCCCCCGAGATGGGATTGGCGGCGGCGGCGTCTGTGGAAGGTTTTCCGTATCGTGGCTCTCGGTACTGGGGGTTTCGCGACGAAGGCTTTAAGTAGGCGGAAGGGCAACGCGGGGGGCCACACGAGGGCCCCACACACCAGGGCCGCGCGGCCAAGACCTGGGGCGCGCGGCCAAGACCTGGCCGCGCCGCCCTGTTGTGGCGGCACCTCGTGGCCCCACTTCCTTTCCCCCTCGGTCTTCTGGAAACTTCATGAAAAAATAGGACCTTGGGCGTTGATTTCGTCCAATTCCGAGAATATTTCCTTACTAGGATTTCTGAAACCAAAAACAGCAGAAAACAGCAACTGGCTCTTCGGCATCTCGTTAATAGGTTAGTGCCGGAAAATGCATAAATACGACATATAATGTGTATAAAACATGTAGATATCATCAATAATGTGGCATGGAACATAAGAAATTATCGATACGTCGGAGACGTATCAGCATCCCCAAGCTTAGTTCTCTGCTCGTCCCGAAGCGGGTAAACGATAACAAAGATAATTTACGGAGTGACATGCCATCATAACCTTGATCATACTATTGTAAGCATATGTAATGAATGCAGCGATCAAAACAAGGGTAATGACATGAGTAAACAAATGAATCATAAAGCAAAGACTTTTCATGAATAGTACTTTCAAGACAAGCATCAATAAGTCTTGCATAAGAGTTAACTCATAAAGCAATAAATCAAAGTAAAGGTATTGAAGCAACACAAAGGAAGATTAAGTTTCAGCGGTTGCTTTCAACTTGTAACATGTATATCTCATGGATACTTGTCAACATAGAGTAATATAACAAGTGCAATATGCAAGTATGTAGGAATCAATGCACGAGTTCACACAAGTGTTTGCTTCTTGAGGTGGAGAGAGATAGGTGAACCGACTCAACGTAAAAGTAAAAGAAAGGCCCTTCGCAGAGGAAGCATTGATTGCTATATTTGTGCTAGAGCTTTTGGTTTTGAAAACAAGAAACAATTTTGTCAACGGTAGTAATAAAGCATATGTATCATGTAAATTATATCTTACAAGTTGCAAGCTTCATGCATAGTATACTAATAGTGCCCGCACCTTGTCCTAATTAGCTTGGATTACCGGGATTATCGCAATACACATGTTTTAACCAAGTGTCACAAAGGGGTACCTCCATGCCGCTCGTACAAAGGTCTAAGGAGAAAGCTTGCATTTGGATTTCTCGCTTTTGATTATTCTCAACTTAGACATCCATACCGGGACAACATAGACAACAGATAATGGACTCCTCTTTAATGCATAAGCATGTAGCAACAATTAATGTTCTCATATGAGATTGAGGATATATGTCCAAAACTGAAACTTCCACCATGATTCATGGCTTTAGTTAGCGGCAATGTTCTTCTCTAACAATATGCATGCTCTAACCAATAAATGAGTGGTAAATCTCCCTTACTTCAGACAAGACGGACATGCATAGCAACTCACATGATATTCAACAAAGAGTAGTTGATGGCGTCCCCGGGAACATGGTTATCGCACAACAAGCAACTTAATAAGAGATAAAGTGCATAAGTACATATTCAATACCACAATAGTTTTTAAGCTATTTGTCCCATGAGCTATATATTGCAAAGGTAAAGGATAGAAATTTTAAAGGTAGCACTCAAGCAATTTACTTTGGAATGGCGGAGAAATACCATGTAGTAGGTAGGTATGGTGGACACAAATGGCATAGTGATTGGCTCAAGGATTTTGGATGCATGAGAAGTATTCCCTCTCGATACAAGGTTTAGGCTAGCAAGGTTATTTGAAACAAACACAAGGATGAACCGGTGCAGCAAAACTCACATAAAAGACATATTGTAAACATTATAAGACTCTACACCGTCTTCCTTGTTGTTCAAACTCAATACTAGAAATTATCTAGACTTTAGAGAGACCAACTATGCAAACCAAATTTTAGCAAGCTCTATGTATTTCTTCATTAATGGGTGCAAAGTATATGATGCAAGAGCTTAAACATGAGCACAACAATTGCCAAGTATCAAATTATTCAAGACATTTTAGAATTACTACATGTAGGATTTCCCAATTCCAACCATATAACAATTTAACGAAGAAGATTCAACCTTCGCCATGAATACTATGAGTAAAGCCTAAGGACATATTTGTCCATATGCAACAGCGGAGCGTGTCTCTCTCCCACACAATGAATGCTAGGATCCATTTTATTCAAACAAAAACAAAAACAAACCGACGCTCCAAGCAAAGCACATAAGATGTGATGGAATAAAAATATTGTTTCGGGGGAGGAACCCGATAATGTTGTCGATGAAGAAGGGGATGCCTTGGGCATCCCCAAGCTTAGACGCTTGAGTCTTCTTAAAATATGCAGGGGTGAACCTCCGGGGCATCCCCAAGCTTAGAGCTTTCACTCTCCTTGATCATATTGTATCATCTCCCTCTCTTGATCCTTGAAAACTTCCTCCACACCAAACTCAAAACAACTCATTAGAGAGTTAGTGCATAATAAAAATTCACATGTTCAGAGGTGACATAATTATTCTTAACACTTCTGGACATTGCACAAAGCTACTGGACATTAATGGAACAAAGAAACTCATCCATCATAGCAAAAGAGGCAATGCGAAATAAAAGGCAGAATCTGTCAAAACAGAACGATCCGTAAATACGGATTTTATTGAGGCACCGAGACTTGCTCAAATGAAAATGCCCAAATTGAATGAAAGTTGCGTACATATCTGAGGATCACGCACGTAAATTGGCATATTTTTCTGATCTACCTACAGAGAGGCAGGTCGAAATTCGTGACAGACAAAGAAATGCGTTTCTACGCAGTAATCCAAATCTAGTATGAACCTTACTATCAACGACTTTACTTGGCACAACAATGCACAAAACTAAGATAAGGAGAGGTTGCTACAGTAGTAAACAACTTCCAAGACTCAAATATAAAATAAAGGTACTGTTGTAAAAACATGGGTTGTCTCCCATAAGCGCTTTTCTTTAACGCCTTTCAGCTAGGCGCAGAAAGTGTGTATCAAGTTTTATCAAGAGATGAAGCATCGACAGCGGGGTTTGGAGTTTTCTCAACTATGCATTGTATCTTATCTATGTAAGTTTCAGAGGCTCCCTTTTCATTAGTCTTAGGCTTGCTATTCTCATCAAACAAATTTTCGGGAACAAGCCAAGCATAATTATTTTCTAGTGCCTCGCACATTCCTAAGAGTTTGCACGGTATTGAGGTTTTAATATCCCCCTCATAATTAACTTGATTAGTATACTTTTGTCTATCTTTTTCCATTTTTTCAAGGGTACTGGCAAAATTGGTATAAGAGCCTAGCATATTATATTTAGTGAAGACTTTTCTAGCTTCTCTTGCTACCCCCCCCAAATTCTTTGAGAAGGGTTTCTAATACAAAATCTTTCTTTTCCCCTTCTTCCATATCACCCAGTGTGAGAAACATGTGTTGTATTATAGGATTAAGATTAACAAATTTAGTTTCCAACATGTGAACTAAAGAAGCAACAGCAATTTCATAAGTAGGAGCAAGTTCTACCAAGTGTCTATCTTCAAAATCTTCAGTGGTGCTAACATGAGTGAAAAAATCTTCTATATTATCTTTCCCAATTATAGACCCACGTCCTACCGGTATATCTTTTAGAGTAAACTTAGGAGGAAACATGATGAAATAAACTAAAGGAAAATAATAAAGTAAATGCGAGTAACTAATTTTTTTGTGTTTTTGATATAGAGTGCAAGACAGTAAATAGAGTAAAGCTAGCAACTAATTTTTTTGTGTTTTGATATAAGTGCAGCAAACAAGAGAGTAAATAAAATAAAGCAAGACAAAAACAAAGTAAAGAGATTGGATTGTGGAGACTCCCCTTGCAGCGTGTCTTGATCTCCCCGGCAACGGCGCCAGAAAAAAATGCTGCTGGCGTGTAATTGACGTGGGAGTTAGAAATCTTGGTGGTGTAGCTTTTCTTCAGTTCCCCGGCAACGGCGCCAGAAAAAATGCTTGATACGCGTACAGCACACGTTCGTTGGGAACCCCAAGAGGAAGGTGTGATGCGTACAGCGGCAAGTTTTCCCTCAGAAAGAAACCAAGGTTTATCGAACCAGGAGGAGCCAAGAAGCACGTCGAAGGTTGATGGCGGCGGGATGTAGTGCGGCGCAACACCAGGGATTCCGGCGCCAACGTGGAACCTGCACAACACAACCAAAGTACTTTGCCCCAACGAAACAGTGAGGTTGTCAATCTCACCGGCTTGCTGTAACAAAGGATTAGATGTATAGTGTGGATGATGATTGTTTGCAGAAAACGGTAGAACAAGTATTGCGATGGGTGTATTCGATGTAAAAGAATGGACCGGGGTCCACGAGTTCACTAGAGGTGTCTCTCCCATAAGATAAATAGCATGTTGGGTGAACAAATTACAGTCGGGCAATTGACAAATAGAGAGGGCATGACCATGCACATACATGATATGATGAGTATAGTGAGATTTAATTGGGCATTACGACAAAGTACATAGACCGCTATCCGAGCATGCATCTATGCCTAAAAAGTCCACCTTTAGGTTATCATCCGAACCCCTTCCGAGTATTAAGTTGCAAACAACGAGACAATTGCATTAAGTATGGTGCGTAATGTAATCAATAACTACATCCTCGGACATAGCATCAATGTTTTATCCCTAGTGGCAACAGCACATCCACAACCTTAGAACTTTTCGTCACTTGTCCCAGATTTAATGGAGGCATGAACCCACTATCGAGCATAAATACTCCCTCTTGGAGTTAAGAGTAAAAACTTGGTCATAGCCTCTACTAATAACGGAGAGCATGCAAGATCATAAACAACACATAGGTAATAGATTGATAATCAACATAACATAGTATTCTCTATCCATCGGATCCCGACAAACACAACATATAGAATTACGAGATAGATGATCTTGATCATGTTAGGCAGCTCACAAGATCCGACAATGAAGCACATAAGGAGAAGACGACCATCTAGCTACTGCTATGGACCCATAGTCCGGGGGTGAACTACTCACTCATCACTCCGGAGGCGACCATGGCGGTGAAGAGTCCTCCGGGAGATGATTCCCCTCTCCGGCAGGGTGCCGGAGGCGATCTCCTGAATCCCCCGAGATGGGATTGGCGGCGGCGGCGTCTCGGAAGGTTTTCCGTATCGTGGCTCTCGGTGCTCGGGGGTTTCGCGACGAAGGCTTTAAGTAGGCGGAAGGGCAACGCGGGGGCCACACGAGGGCCCCACACACCGGGGCCGCGCGGCCAAGACCTGGGCCGCGCCGCCCTGTTGTGGCGGCGCCTCGTGGCCCCACTTCCTTTCCCCCTTGGTCTTCTGGAAACTTCGTGCAAAAATAGGACCCCAGGCGTTGATTTCGTCCAATTCCGAGAATATTTCCTTACTAGAATTTACTGAAACCAAAAACAGCGAGAAAACAGCAATCGGCTCTTCGGCATCTCGTTAATAGGTTAGTGCCGGAAAATGCATAAATACGACATATAATGTGTATAAAACATGTAGATATCATCAATAATGTGGCATGGAACATAAGAAATTATCGATACGTCGGAGACGTATCAGGCACATATCTAACAAAATGCACAACCATATAATATGGAACATGAAGTAGGAGCAACTAAAAAACATGCCCCATACGTACATTGGACATACAAACCACATGGATGGTGCAAGTGGGTCAAGTACTATGCACACGATATGTATTTGTGCATATCACAAGGCTCACTAGCACCATCCATGAGATCACATCCAAAATTGAGAAACTTTTAGTATCATCGGGATCATATAGCCGATCACAAGAAGGGGCCATATTTAAATGAAGCAAAAATCAAGAAAGACGTGTCTCATACTCACATTGTATTCACACCCAATGATGTAAAGAAAATTATTCTATCCAACAAAGTAGAATGCACAATCATGAGTGTTTTTGAAATGCACGAGGTTGGATAGGATAATCCGCTGCACAAAAATTGACACATTTTAATCATCGCATCAAAAAATGTGCATATTTTGAATCACTAGCCCAACATTGAACATAAATCATGGATACAAGTCATCCTCTCTATATCTGCACCAGTATATGCATGCTAGTACCAATGTGTTACATGGACACTAGTATATTGGCTATACAAACAAGGACGAGGGGGAAACGGTGCGGCTGCTCAACCTACGTTTTGGTGGCCTCGATCCCAAGCACGCGGACACATACGACCGACGTCCTTGGCCTCGATCCCGAGAGGCTTGGGATCGTCCGGCCACCTCCGCCACCCACGAACACCACCTCCACCACGTACGATGATGTATACAACCATCTCAGCCACCAACGATGACTACCTACAGTAGCGTGACAACTACCTCCGCCACTCCGCAAGTGAGTGGGAGATAGTAATATGCGGTGGGCGGTGTCGTCAGGAAGATGGGGATGGAGAGATACAAGGTGGGGATGGGAGTGGTTGGGAGATTATGATGGATATGGATGGAGGGAGGCAGGAGGAGCAGGGCCTTGTTTTTCTCCGCACTTTGTAGCAGCGTGCCGAGCTTTGACATGCTACCAATATCTCCTTACGGGTAGCTCGCGTAGATTCGCTACGCTACCGGTAAGGGTAAGTTTCATGCATCCTCGTATTATGGGCGTCTATGCTTCCGACTTCGTGTTGTCATTCGACTCCGTTGGTACACAACTAGAGAGTTTTTTTTTTGGAAATCGGAGCACTTATACATGGAGCTAAGTCTTGTTGCATTGTGGTCTTACAAATTACTTCATTATGGGCCTAACCTTTTCAAGTAATGGAAGGATTTGTACCGAACGATCGTCCTCCACGTCTTCATATTTTGTTATGCATTCTATCAAACTGAGAAAACACGGATTTGGCTCAGGATTGCCCTTTTTAACTCAAATAAAGTACCAAATGTTGAAGCCAAACTACGAGAACAATAGAATAGAGCATGGCATGAGTATTTGCTACATATTCTGCATAAACAAGTACATGGATAACACCACACCACGAGAGTCACAAGTATTTTCTACATACTCTGCATAAACAAGTACATGGATAACAACACACGACAAGTAGCCATCAAGAGACGGATATGATCCACTCGAGAAGGTAATGATGCCCATAGAACAACGCTGCCAAACCAACAAGTGATGGCATGAATAATATTTCTCAACCTAGAGTTTCGCTACCCAACCCTGGTCTAACCATAGTTAAGGCCCGGTCATCCAAGGCATTGTGTTAGCCTTCAACAAGGGGGGAATGCTGCCATTTTTGTTTTTGCGCGGTCTAACCAACAAATGCTAGATCAAGGCTTTTGTCCTAGAGTTAAATACTTGGCATTGCCTTGCTATATATGTTAACTGTCTCAAGGAGACTATTATTCATCATGTTTACATAGCCTGACCTCCCTTCTTGATCTCGTGATGCGGATTCCTGATCTAGGTTAACACTTTACCTTAGTAGGAGGGCCACTCAATTCCAGCTCTAATCAGTCGAAAGGGGACAAGGCAGTGGAGGAGCAACCTTGTGTTTGTGATGTCGCTTGCCACCATATGATCTGACGTAGTTGCACTAATATAGTTGTATTTAAGTCTACCCTCTCTAGCTATATACACACTCATATAGCTTTGACATTACTTGTTCCAATTACTAGCTATGTGACAACGCTAGAGATATCTCTCATAGTCGGAGAGGCAAATACTATCTTGATCAAATACCCCTCGCAACATGCTAGACTACTTCTACAACTACCTAGATACGAAATATAATGATACCGAGAACACGGGCAACGACCTCAAGGTTAAGACATGTCATATATACATTATACTCGAGAATAATTGACGACACATCTTGCTACGTCTCTAAGTGGGTATGACTAGGGACAACATGATCTTCATCATGAGTCCATACTACCGGGTTATCATCTCTGTGCCCCTAAATATGAGTAGAGGGGAAGATGAGAAACATGCAAGAGAGATAGGAAGACGATAAATAACTGATGCCCCCCTAAGTCAAACGATCATTTGTAAATTATTCCTTCACATGATCAAGACCAATCTTTATCAATTGGCTCTGTATTACTAGTTCATTGTATGACCATTTTGGATATGTATTGCTTTGGGCGTCCACCCGTCGGGCCCTATTTGGTGTCATGCTTCCCAACAACGACAACTGCTCCACATATAGCTGCTGTTTTTTTCTTGAAAGGAGGCAAAAGATTTGCCATATTTATTAATAAGAAAAAGTTAAAGTCTACTACAAGTCTAGCACAAGATACACTCTCGCGGCATAATTGAACCCAAGCGCTTAGCACCCGTCATGCTCCAAAGAGCCACCTCTCTCTTAATCTTAGCTACAACAATCGTTAGCATAGTGAAAACATTTCGAAACACTCCTCATTCCAAATTTTCTAAGAGATGAGCATGATTTAAGATGCAAGGGAATAAGAGATAATTTCTTTGTCTCGGAACCATATGGCAACATGGGAATTGGGAATGGGCCATTCGTAAACTAGTTTTTCCGCTCGATCAAGATTCAAGACAAGTCATTTTTTTATCAGTTGACTCTGTGTTAGTACTAGTAGCCTGGCTATATGTTGTTGCTTTCGGCGTCTGGCTGGGCATGGTTGGTGTCGTGTTCCCCGACCGCGACAACCGCGCTGTGGACAGCTGCTAATATTACGCGGCGCAGGCGCAACACACCATCCTGGTTCCTTGGCCGGCGTGAACCACGGAGGAGTCTGGCCCCTCGTCCACAAGCAACGAGCAAGGTAGACTCCGGCCGTCGCTGTACAGTGTGGCGCCCCGCCGCGTAGTATGGTGGGGGAATTGCCGCTTCCCTGGGGTAAACTCCACGGCTGAAGAACAGAAGAAGCGGCCCATTTCCAGATTTCGCAGGGCAAGAAGATCTGTACAGCTGCTATGTAAACTCCACGACAAACTGAAACATCTTTTTTTTTGCGGGGTTAACAAACCTAAAACACGATGTATATGATATAATAAAGGAGTAACAAAACATGTTCGACTTTACATTTGTTACGAATCATGATGATGGCAGTGTCGATAGAGCAAATGTTGCATCGTCTCCAGCACATATTTATGCTATACATCTCTCTGTTTCTAGTCATCCAGGTAACATCGAAGCGATGATAGTCGGGCGACACAGAGAGAAGCTTTATCCAGGACCAAAAAAGGAACACGAGCATCGTGTGCCAGCGGGGAAGAGAAGAAGCGCTCAAATCATCAGTCTCTTTGAAGGGGCGTAGAGCGACACGGCCCCAAGCTTGGGGCTCGAGTACTTGACGTAGACCACCTTCTGCTTGCTCCCAGGTGCCGCCGCGTGCAGGCTTGCTAGACGCATCGCGCAATCCCTTCAGTTCCAAACACAAGAGACCAAGAAAAGATCCAGTCAGTTATGCATACAGAAAATACTGTGGTAGATTCATTAGGTAATTAACACAACGGCAGCAGGGAGCAAACAAAAAACCCAGCATGTGGAAAACGCTGTATCATTCAAGAAAATGTTTCTTTTTCTTTCCCTGAAGTATGCACATTCAGTAATCTGGTGACAGTATCATGGGAGCATCGGTTCAGGTTTGATGCAAGTATTCAGAGTTCACAAAAGCACTTAGATCAGGAAGAAGACTTACAGCAGCTGCCACTCAGCTAAGCCTGTATGGTGCTCCAGGACATCGTTCCAGCGTGGGCTCATATTCAGTGTGCACCGAGCAGCGTAGACAGCTGCTGCTGCAGTCTTTGATGGGGGGTATTGTAGCATGGTGTACTGAACCAGTGAAAGCTCGGCATAAAAGAACGCCATATTTTCCAGCTGCATTGGAGACAAGCAAGGAGATGGACAACATTACACATCAATCTGCGGTAGAGTTACTGAGAACTGGGTCACTGAATTATACCTCCTTATCCCCCATTGCAGCTTTCAGATACCGAACCATGAACATATACAAGGTTGGAACAGTTAAGTTCCACTGCAGCGTGTTGAGTATGGACTTCTCCTTGCGTAGGACCTGTTCCCGAGAAAATGAGTTATCTGATATGCACAACAGATCCTGAACCTGTAAAAGCAATTCATGATTGATCAGATTTCACAAGCATGTCTGATCAAGTTTGATTTGACACACATCCGTTATGAGCTTTTGATGCAAAGATGGTTCAACAATATGCATAAGAAATAGAACTAACACTCCAATCAAGCAGCATCAGTAGCGTGAATTACAGAAATACCCTACTACAACAGTTATGAGCTTTTGATGCAAAGATAGTTCAACAATAACCCAAAGAAATAGAACTAGCATTCCAGTTGCATCACTAGTGTCAACTACATAAGTACCCTAGCTACTACACCAGTTATGAGCTATTGATGCAAAGATGGTTCAACAACAAGACAAAAGAAATGGAACAAGCACTGAAATCAAACAACATCAGTAATGTAAGCTACTACCTCTGTTCTTATTTAATCTATGCCAGCTACTACATGCATACACTACTTTCTCTGTATAGCCCACGTCGATTTAATCTGAACGGAGGGAGTACATAAGTACCCCTACTACAACAGTTATGAGCTTTTGATGCAAAGATGGTTCAACAATATGCATAAGAAATAGAAATAGCATCCCATTCAAGCAGCATCAGTAGCGTGAATTACAGAAATACCCTACTACAACAGTTATGAGCTTTTGATGCAAAGATAGTTCAACAATAACCCAAAGATGATCAAAAAAAAAAAAAAACAACCCAAAGAAATAGAACTAGCATTCCAGTTGCATCACTAGTGTCAACTACATAAGTACCCTAGCTACTACACCAGTTATGAGCTATTGATGCAAAGATGGTTCAACAACAAGACAAAAGAAATGGAACAAGCACTGAAATCAAACAACATCAGTAATGTAAGCTACTACCTCTGTTCTTATTTAATCTATGCCAGCTACTACATGCATACGCTACTTTCTCTGTATAGCCCACGTCGATTTAATCTGAACGGAGGGAGTACATAAGTACCCCTACTACAACAGTTATGAGCTTTTGATGCAAAGATAGTTCAACAACAACCCAAATAAATAGAAATAGCATTCCAGTCAAACAGCATCACTAGTGTGAACTGCAGAAGTACCCTAGCTACTACACCAGTTATGAAATATTGATGCAAAGATGGTTCAACAACAAGACAAAAGAAATGGAACTAGCACTGAAATCAAATAGCACCAGTAGTGTTAATCTGAACGGAGGGAGTACATAAGTACCCTACTACAGCAGTTAAGAGCTTTTGATGCAAAGATAGTCCAACTACCATAACCCAAATAAATAGAACTAGCATTCCAGTCAAACAGCATCACTAGTGTGAACTGCAGAAGTACCCTAGCTACTACACCAGTTATGAGCTACTGATGCAAAGATGGTTCAACAACAAGACAAAAGAAATGGAACTAGCACTGAAATCAAATAGCATCAGTAGTGTTAACTACATAAGTACCCTACTACAACACTATGAGCTTTTGATGCAAAGATAGCTCAACAATAACCCAAGGAAATAGAAATACCCTACCTACTACACCAGTTATGAGATTTTGTTGCACAGATGGTTCAACAATAGGCCAAAGAAATAGAACTAGCACCCAAATAATACAGCATCAGTAGTGTCAAGTAACTATAGAAGAACCCGTACCAGGGGAGCCCATATCTCTTCATACTTGCATGCTATCAGCATGGCGCTTACGCCAATGAGCTGAAGGTCCTTTCTCAGAACATTCTTCATGGACAAGTACAGATCAATAATGTAGACCGTCAGGTACAAGGTCTCTGGCATGAGAATAAGCCTGTGGTGGACCTCAATAATCCAATCAATCAGTATTGCCCTCATTCTCTCATTTATATCGGTCTGTGAAATCATGTACGTACAGAGAGGCCGGCAGGTGCTCTGGACAAGCAGCAAAACAACAAAGTAATAGCCATCATTTCAGAAATTCACATAACAGAAGTCATCTGTTACCAGATAACAATTTCCTAATTCTACTGTTAACTTCACAGTGCTCACATGAAGAGTCTAATCAAGCTCTCACCTCAGTGCTCTTGTAGAACCTGTAAATGTCTTCAACATAATCAACCACTGCCAGCTCATTGTGAGCATCAGATGCGTCAATGTTGTACGTCACCGGGGCCTTCTTCGGGCTGGAGATCACCCCATCAGAAGCCTGCATCAAGAACAAGAATCCATTATGATGACATTACTCAATCAAGCTTAATTGTCAGCACACAATATTAGATCACACTTTATACCCTGCTGCATTTGCTAAGAATTTTTGTAAGTGTGTTGATGGGCGACCTCCGGGAGGCGGCTCTCTTAGCTTGATTTTTCTTCTCATTTTCTGAGTCTGAACTTATCACGATAAGTTCGGGCTTCACCCTGTTGTTCTCCTTGTGTTGCTTGATAGCTCTCACACACTTGTTAGCTTCTACAGCAGCTACTTCTTTGTGACGGCTCGGATCAGCTGGAGCATGCCGGCCATTTATGACATTGCCGACCTCAACAAGGGGTCGACGAGTTTCTGCTGCTGGTTGTTGAGCAACCTTGGCCTTTGTTTTCTTGCCGAGCCTGACATCTGCACAAGTTGGAGTTTCAGAGGAGGTTTCCACACAAAAAAAGATGACCAGAACAAATCTTGTACTGCTGCAATTAGGACGAGTGCACAATGCAACGAACAAGAACCTTGTAAACTATATCACGTACAGATCGAACCAACATGGAGGAGCCCAAGGATCACAACATCTAAGAACAAGAATCCCAACATCTCAGAACAGGAATCCCAACATCTAACAACAAGAATCCCAACTAAAGAGGAACAAGAAACGCAAATAGACGGGTGAAATCTTCAAATGTGGCATCTTTACCACGACCAGGGGACAACAATCCAATCAAGAGCCCAACTGACGGACATGCATGAAAAAGAGAAACTCGCAAGAATAATGCATGATGTCCAGAACTAGTCCCGACAGCCTAGCAATATCTTCCATAAATATCAGGAAAAATCCATGTCAACAATTCAATCAATGTTCCAACGCGATAACTACTTCATCTGTTAGCGTGTGCTTGGATTAGATCCACGGTTGCAAGAAAAAAGAAACAGACCTCGCCAAAGATGCAGGCACTACTGTCCGATTAATTTTCGAAAGATTTCCCCCTTTGTGGCGAAACTGAACAAGAACCCGTACTAAATCCGTACCAAGCACGATCAATCTAGGCATCGTAGCAGCGATAAGAAAATCCAGCAGGATAACTGAATCAAGAAATCTCCGAACCAAAACCTATAGCTCTATTCAAGGTAGGCCAAGCGAAGATTTTTACCGCACCACACGCGAGCAATCCAAGAAACCTACGAACTCGTACCGCCGCGGCAATCCGACGAGGAAATGGAACAGACCGTGAAAAGGGGAGGGCGGGGAGACTCACCGCCCTTGTGTTCTTGAGCAAAAACATCGCCGGCACCGGCGCCGGCGGCCGCCTGCCTCCTCGACGCCATCGCAGCGTCCCACGAGAAGGGATCAAACGCGCCTCCTCTCTCCTCCCGATTCGTTCTCGATCTCGACGACGGCGAGGCGTTGGGTGTGGAGGAGAAGGAACCGAGGAGGAGAGGAGAGCAGACGGGAGGGGCGGGCGGCGGGGGTGGTTTGCTTTGTAGGCGTTGTTGGAAACTCTGGGAGGATTTTGCAACGCTGTCTCCAACGGTCAATTTTTATTAATTGGCGGAGACCGACGGTGAGGCGGCGCGCGGAATGCTGATCCGACGGCCGGGACTCGATATTACGAATTTTGTAGCCGTTTGGAACCATGGAGGGGGGAAACCGGAGTATATGGTGAATCATACCCAAAGATGGAATGTACTTTGACGATTTCGTCTCTCTTGCATTTTTGCAGGGGAAAAATCTTCTCTGTTTATTTGATTCATCACGTGCAGATTAATTAATTTTTACAGATCGCAGTGATTCAATGACAAAACCATGTTATCCTTCTCTGACCCGTGAAATTAGGCATTATGTTTTTTTTGGATCAATATTACAGTAGGAGTAGCATTTTCACACAAGCGAAAGTTTTTTTTTTCTTTTCATCTTTGAGATAGGCAAATATTTAGAAATTTTAAGCTTGTGGGAGCATTTCAACCGGTGACCCCCAAAATATTAACCGGCAACACACATGCCGGTTACGTATTGAATGCGCTGGCCACACACGTTGACTTTTTTTTTTGGATTATCACACCGGTTGTACCCTAAATCAACTCCCGAAATGAGGAGAGAGAGGGGTAGGTGGAGATGTGAGTGTGACGGGTGGGCCAAGCCGGGGGGAGGGGGGAGAGTGGAAATTCGATGTGGAGTTTTTGTTGGCCCATCTGATAGTTTCCCTTCCCACATGGTTTCTTTGAGGTTCGCCGGCGCTTGTATTGGACTCGGGGTGACGTGAATTTTTATTAAAAGCACTATTTTGAGAAGTTTTCTCTCTAAAATCCTCAAATCGATGCCGGCTACTATTTAAAACTCGCTAGTGGAGATAGGTCTTTGTTGCACGCAGTTGTTGGCCTTGCACCGAAGACCATCATGGCTACCAAAGAGGTAGAGTACGGTGCAGGCCTACTGAAGAAACGACCGAGATGGACGTGCACAATGGGACATTACGAGAAAAGTGGATGTCATCTACCCTTCGTGCATTGAAACAGCTAGTAGGTGATGCACATTGGGAAAGTAGGGGTAGACGAGATTACAACGGTTAGACTGGAAAGTTATGGAGGAATTGACGGTGCTAAGACCATATTCAGTCGATCCCCCAAAGTCTCCCAAATGGCTACGGGGTAGTGGTCTTTTTTACTTCTAGCCACGCATTCTAAAGTTCTTTTTTGGCCGGTAGAAGGCGTTTTAGCTGCCGGCGCTTCCAGCCCACACCCAACCGATAGGAGGGCCGGTGAGCGGGGGTACCGGTAGAACGGGCGTGCTTGGCAGGCCCTGTCTGGTAGCGAGACATTTCGGCAACAAAGTGTCGTCTCCCGCGCCAGGCACATTCGACAAAAATAACCTAAATGTGAAACTAATTTGAAAAATGAACCATTGGTGAAACTATTACACACAAATAACCTTTTTGTGCCGCGTCCGTGTCTGGGGCGTCGCAGACAACAGTGTCACGCCAAGCTTCTCGGCGCCACATAAACGCCAACGTGGATTTGTGGGACCCGGGAGGTGGATGTGTCACGCCCTTGTGCTCGGCGTCGCACAGCGGTGTGCCGCGCCCTGGTCTGCGGCGCGGCATATAGACCGTAAACAGCAGCGGCACTCCATCGGTAAACAGCAGCGGCACTTGATGATTCGACACATTACTGTACGTCTGTACCGGCCACATGCCACATCACTTTGCCGATGTCGCTGCCAAAGAGCCAGCCTAGTGTAGGTACATGCATGCATCTGATCGATCCGGTGCAAAAAAAAAAGAAATGAGTAGCTTGCTTAGCTTATTTGCACGTATACGTATGCTTTCAACCCTTTGGAAAATCATAACTCTCAAACACTTTGCAAAAACTGCAATCTGCTTTTACAATTGGAACGTATGATGAACTCTGAATGTGAGTCCAATATTAAGTATATATTATTTTTTTAAAATTCACCTTTTGGGGCACACATGTCATAGACAGGGGATGTGTAATATATGTATATATATTATATTAAATTATGAACTATTGGTACAAGAATTCATCAAACATATGTGTAAAAAGACCTTTGTCCGGCAAAAAGTTCTAGAAAGTTTTTTCTAAAAATATTACTATTAATTTTCGTATATTTTTTACTTTTGACTAAGTATAAACGGCTTGTTTACGAAACGGAGCTGGTACTAGCTAGTACCACTATAGGCAGACCAAGAGATTTGTCGAAGCCAGGGCACGTTGCAAGGTAAGCAATTTTCTTTCCAGACAAATATAAGAACCACATGGTGAAAATATTTTTTTCACAATAGTTTAAGAGAATGGATCTCTCCATGGGTGCGTTGCCCAACATATTTTTTCACAATAGATGTTTTGCCGTGAATTTACATTGTTTCGCGCGCCAGTGGTACCCATATAGTTAGCCCCCCGTCACTCCGACATTTTTTTTTTAAACAAACTAGATATATTGACATTAAGGATCACAGTACATCATTACATGCATGGCTCTGAACAGTAGAGCAAGAAAGATAAGTGCCTAGTTGCACAATACAACATGAAGTGGATCTAAACTCATGAAGAAGCTGAAGATCACAAATGGAACCATATGGCGTTCGTTCATCCGTCGACAACTCAGATTCGAAATTGCCACATTTATAATATTCAAGGGCCTCGATGATAGTGTGATCCAGTTGATGTCCCGCGGGTGGTTCTCCAGACAATCTATCCGGAATAAGCACATGAGGTGTAGAGTTGAGTTGTAGATACCGAATATCCATCACCGAGCTCGAACTCAAAGAGTCTCTGCTGTTAAATCTGAGGATCAACGGCGGAGGAACACTATAGATGGTGGTTTCTTAATTGGTGGTGGTTCATCACTCCGACGTTATAGATGACGATACAAGCGATGAGACTACACAAATCTTAAAGTAAAAAATAATTAAATATATGTGCATATATTAAAGCTACCATCAATTTTTCATATCTCTTGTGAACGAAATATCTCTAGTCTCTAGATATCACCGCCGCTCTCATCCTCTCATCTTCTCTCAGTCTCTCAACCATTCTCTCCTGGCAGAGGGAAGCGGTGGAGGCGGCGGTGTTCCTTTTCAACCTGGATCGGCACAGTGAGGCAGGCGATCGACAGAGGCACAAAATGAAGGACATGTGGTTGCTAAGGTGTTAAATAGTTTTCAATTGAAATTTATAGAAAATTTTGCAGAATTACAAAGTGTTTAAGAGTTATGATTTTTCAAAGGGTTGAAATTGCAAATGAGCTAAGCTAGCTTCTTATTTCTTTTTTGCAACGCATCGATCAGATGCATGCATGCAATCTCTAAATATTTATCATGGACAAAACCAAATGTACTTGTACAGGCCACCTACCTTCAAGTCTACACTAGGGTGTTACTTTGCAGCGATGCATGCAGCATCAGGGACACATCGGCACAGTGGTGCTGCTGTTTACGGTCGAATCATCAAGTGCCGCTGCTGTGTACGGTCTATATGCCGCGCCGCAGACCAGGGCGCGGCACACCGCTGTGCGACGCCGAGCACAAGGGCGTGACACATCCGCCTCCCGGGTCCCATGAATCCACGTTGGCGTTTATGTGGCGCCGAGAAGCTCGGCGTGACGCTGTTGTCTGCGACGCCCCAGACACGGGCGCGGCACAAAAAGGTTATTTGTGTGTAATAGTTTCACCGAAGGTTTATTTTTCAAATTAGTTTCACATTTAGGTTATTTTTGTCGAATTTGCCCCCGCGCCACAGGCTTTTCCATTAGCGGCGGCAGACCAACAGGTTCCCGTCACTTCAATGGTAGCCGACGGCGTAAATGTCATGCAACCCGTCTCAGCGCGGCTCCACCGCCTATTTGTACCCCCTCCTTCCCTCTCGACGTTCTTTTCCAGATCTCGTCGCTTCTCTCCATCCGCCGCGCAAAAAACCCTAGAGCTAAGCAGCGCCACCACCGTCCATGGCCGTGCGTTTCGCTGTCACCAACAGCTTCGGTCATCGTACCCTCCACAAGGAGGAAGCCTGGGTGATATACAGGGAGGGGTACATGGCCCCGCCCGACATGTGCGCCCGGCGGTTGGAGGCTGATCGCGGTCCGGATCCCCATCCCGCTGGAGCCGCGCGTCAATGCGCGCGAGGCGGCAATCATCGCGCACTACTATGGCGTGCTCACGCCGGAGCAGCGGGTGGAGCCCCCTGGAACCTGGATACCGCCGACACTTGGGACTCCTTCTTCCCCAGCACCGCCTCTTCGAGCTGTCTCGCTACGACGGTAACGGACCACCGCCACCGAACAAGAACTCCCTGGCAGGCCAAATCTGGTGGGGCGCGCCTGGACGCACGCTTGCCACCATCATCGAGCACATCACAAGCGGGAATGAGTTGTGGCTGGAGTTCCCGTCGCTCCAACGGCGGTGGGCGCATCGGAGGATGGCGTCGAGGTCCTCCTCTTCCTCTTTGTCAGGTCCTTTCCGAGGGCCTCCGTGAGCAGCGCCCTCCGCATCGGCGGGCCGCAGTCGTCTGGGACCCGCCGCCCCAAAATGGAAGTCGGCGACGGCTCTACCCGAAAGTGGAGGTGGATGCCGCCGCATGAGTACGGGCGGGGCAGCTCTATTTCTCCACCGCCAATGACCCGGAGGATTTCCCGGGCCAGCGGGCAGCGATGGTCACGTTCAACGACATGCTGCCGGCCACGGACGACTTCGCGGAGGCGTGGTTGAGATGCGAGGCGAAGAAGGAGGCGGCGGAGCGCGCGCTCTGCCTCTGCATTATTGTTGAGTTGGAGGGCTATCCACCTTGCCGCTGTGGTGACCCCGGCCAAGGCTGCAGCTCTGCCGCGCCGCCGCCGAAGGTGGAGCCCAAGGATAGGAGCTCCGACTGTGGTGACCCTGCATACCACTGCATGTTGTAGTATGCCAGTCGTTGATATAACATTCACGAAGTACCATTCCGCAAATATTACATCCCTCAGAGTAGTACAACAGAACATAGCAGGGTCCATAACTCATTCACTTATTATTACAAGCATCAAACATATATTGTCTTGGAGCTCCTCTTGGGTCCTCGGAGGGATACTCCTGGGTTCGAGGTGAACCCAACTTAG
>NC_061513.1:209509004-209542069 GCF_022539505.1 Lolium rigidum | reverse complement strand
GATGATAGATTTGTCGAGGTCGCGCAGATTGAACAGCTGGAACAATTCACTCGGAGGAATTTGTACCCAGTAACGTTTGAAGTGATGCACATATTTAACTTCCGCATAGATATAGTCTTTGGCGTTTTCATGTTTTATGTAACCCTTGTACCAATTTAGCGGACCTTTCATTTGTCGAGGTAGATCCTCTTCTGCGCAGGCTCGATGAGAGGGCCATTCTTCACATATGTAAATACTACGTCCTTCATTGGCGCCTCATCAAGGCCTAGCAATTGCACGAAGAGTGATACCTAACTCGGCCGCTTGTTCTCTCGGCACTCGTTACAAGTCAATCCATGTGCTGCCGCAGCTGCTATGATATCGGGGGCATCCGGACCGGCGGCTTGCACTATGAGCGGGGCGATCGATTGTTTACTTTGTTCCCCGAGCTGGGCAACTTCTTTCCCCCTTTCTAATTTTGACTCGGCCTCGTCCTTCAAGGCTTTCTTCTCCGCCAACTCTTTCCTCGTTCTTGAACGCGAGTGCTTGCCTACGAAGTTCACGTAAATAGTCGTCGGGCAGATTCTTCGCGGCTTGGGACGGTGTGTTCAAAAATGACTTAGCCCATTGCTTTTCCTTGTCGAATATACCGGCTTGGGCTCGCCCTCTATTTTCTTCTTGACGCTCGCCTTCCATTTCTCTAAATCAGCAGCCGCGCCCGCCTCGACTTCCTCGGCACTACTTTCCCAAGACCTCCTGGGGAGAGGCTTCGGTGATACCTCCGGTACCTTTGTTTTCTTAGGTACGTAAGGGTCCGGGTTAATAACCCAGGACTGCTTCTGCTTCTTCGCCGGAGGTGGATTGGGGGGCGGTGTCTGCTGATCACCCGCCGGACGAGGACTAGGGGCGGCGTCGCACCCGCCGGACGAGGATCGGGGCGGCGTCGGCTGACGTGAAGGAGGTGTATTAGGTGAAGCACCACCACCACCGCCGCCACCGCCACCGTCACCGCCACCGCCACCGCCACCACCACCACCGTAGGGGGGTGGACTTGTTGGCGCCTCGCCTGGAAACTTGATAAACTTCTTCTCCATAGAATGAACTGGCGCTTGACATCTCCAAGTCTTTTCACCCCTTCAGGTGTAGCAATGTCAATGTCCAGGTCCTCAAACCCTTGGACTATCTCCTCCACCGTCACACGAGCATAGCCATCTTGAGTGGGGTTGTTGTGGTGGAGTGCTCCAGGTGGCAAAGCACTGCCGATGGCTACCTTCATGGACATGTTCCCGATAGGATAATACAGATGACATGCTTTCATCTCCTTTATATCGTCCACGGGGTAGCGAGGAGGCTCCGGTGCAGTAATTTCGACCACCCGAGGCTCCGGTGCAGTAATTTCTATCGTCGGTGCACCAGCCGGTGAGGCCTCCGTGGAAGCCACGCTGCTTCTTCTCCGCTGCTGGCTTCCGAGATCCATTGGATGATCTTCAGCATGCTGCGCCCGAGCTGCATCTCTTTCGGCGACTAGTACACTCACGGTTTTCTTCATCACATCTATTTCCGTTACCAACTTCACCACAACATCTGCATCCCGATCCATCTTTCTCTTACGGCTTCTGTAACCGTACGGGTCATCGTTCTGGGGGAACCCTATTTTCCACGGAATGGGCCCCATGCCTCGTATACGTCCTCCGTGTTCAGGATTCCCGAGGGCTTTTGTCAGGGCGTCGTTCTCTCTGTTGAACCTGATCCTCCCCTCTTGAGCCTCCCTCATTGCCTCAATAAGCTTTTTGGTGGGTGTAATTATTTTGCCCTGATAAACACACTCCCCTGTCTCCGGGTTCAGCGATCCCCCATGCCCGTACCACCAGCTTTTGGCCCTTGGGTCCCATCCCTCCGTACCTGGACGGATTCCTCGCGCCCTCAGCTCGTTCTCCATCTTCTCCCACTTAGGCTGCCAAAGCGATACCCTCCTGGCCCCATTTTATGATTGTACTCCTTCTTGGCCGCATTTTCCTTATTTTTTTCGATAGTTCAAGGAACTGCTCCGATTTCTTTTGCTTCACAAATTCTGGCCAATCATGTTGCGGTTTCTCATATTGTCCTTTGAAATCCGGAGTCTTGCCCTGGTTGACAAAGTCATGGGCTAGATTTTGCTTGTATTTCCGGAATGCGTTGGCCATCCTAGAAAGAGCGAACTGTTTGACTAGCTTGCGCCTCTTCTTGTTTTCCGCAATCTTGTTACCCTCCTCATCGTATTTGCGGTATTCCGGAGGTAGAACGAAATGTTCCATAAGCTTGTTGAAGCAATCTTTTTTTCTCTCTTATCGACAAAAGTGAAACCAACACGTGCCTTCTTTGGCTCATTCCACTCCTGGCGGGTGATCGAGACGTTGTCTCTAACAACGGCTCCGCATTGGCTGACAAACTTGGTGGCGTTCTTGCTGGGCTCCCGCGGCCTGCCGGTTTCTTCGTCGACAACATCGATGGTGCATGTTTCTCCTGCTTTCATCGTCTTGGTTGCGCCACGCTTTGACGACGTACTCGATTTTTCGACGATCCGGCCGAGGGCTAAAATAAGAAAGAGAGTCACGCGCGTTAGTACACACACATTTATTCAAATCAGTTAGTTGTATCACCAGACGCTCAATATGTATATATATATATACCTCGGCGCCGGAGGTGGTTGCTACTTCCAATTGAAGATCGTCGTTTATCGATGTTTCTTCGGCATCATCTGCTTGCTGACGGCGCCCTTCATCTTCACACTCAAGGTTCAGATAAGAAGAGATATCATCTTCTTCTTCTCCGGTCGGCACAAAAGGAATATCGCCTTTTATGATGCCGAACATATGGTCTTCAGCGTCCGGATCATAGTTGTCCATAATCGGGTCAGCTCTATCGTCCGCCATATGTCAGTCCTGAAAACATGTAGTCAAAACAAATTAATTGTGTATATGCATTATCACATCTCTTCTACATATAATTAAACAGAGAGGGCGACGAGCGGGAGGCGAGAGGGGGGACGCGTGTTATATGCGGACGATCGACCTCGCAATGACCGCGTGGCGGTGGCGAACCGGTGGCGAAAGGGCGCGGCGGTGGCGGTGCCGACGACACATAACCCTCGCCGCCCCCTCTCGATCCCAAAAAAAACACCGCGCGTATACGGAGGGGGCGACGAGCGCTGCCGGCCCCCTCCGTATACGCGCGGTGGTAGCTGGTCACCGCGGAAGCGCGTTCCCATGCCGAGGTGGGCGCCGTCGGTGGGGAAGGAGGACGTACGGGGAAGAAAAGTCGACGAGCACGGGATTTTTCATAAATTTGACTTAGTTAAAATTTAGTTCTTTTTACACAATTTTTTTTAAGTCAAATTGTAGTTCTTCTTTTACACAAACTTTAAACTTAAATTTTACACTATTTTTAAGTTGCAATATACTTAAAACTATTTTTCATTTAAAGTTACAATATTTTTAAGTTGAATAAAAATTTGAAGTTACAAATTACTTAAAACTATTTTTCATTTAAGTTACAATTTGTAAGTTACAAATTTTGAAGTTTTAATTTTTAAGTACTATTTTTTGTTAAGTATTTTTTTGTTAAGTACTTAGTTACAAATTAAAAAAAAAACAAAAAAAAAAAGTGGGACGGCTAGGCGCCCCTGGCCCTTTCTCTCTCTCCTTACTCTCTCGTTCTCTCCGTTCTCTGCACACACGGCCGGCGCGCGGCGCGGCGAGGGCACACGGCCGGCGGCGGCGATCTGAGACGGCGGCACGGCAGCGGCGGCGGCGATCTGAGACGAGTCCTTACGCTCTCTGCGCTGTCGTCTCGGGCGGCAGCGATCTCTGTGGCGGCGGCGGGCGCGGCACCGGCCGGCTAGCGCGCGCGGCGACGACGAGGAGCGCGCGGCGACGACGAGGATCGAGCGCGGCGACGGTCGACGACGACGAGGATCGAGGACGGCGGGCGCGCGACGGGCAGCCTGGCGGCGGAGAAGATCGAGCGCGCGGCGAGCAGACGAGCGGGCGAGGAAGAAGAACTGTTGCGCCCGCGGGGCGGCGCGGGTATTTAAAGGGAGGCGATTTAGTCGCGGTTGGTGTGGCCAGGCCAACCGCGACTAAAGGCCTATTTCGAAATTTTTCGCCCCTTTTTTCGAAATCCCTTTTTTCGCCCCTTTTTTGGTTCCCGCGGAAATGAGCTTTAGTCGCGGTTGGCCAGGCCAACCGCGACTAAAGGCCTATTTCGAAATTTTTCCTATTTGTAAATGTTATAAATACAAAATAATATATCAACAAATTTAGAAAAATAAAACTAATTCATTTCTAAATGTGAAAAATATAAATAATATATCAACAAATTTAGAAAAACAAAACTAATTCATTTCTAAATGTGAAAAATACAAAATAATATATCAACAAATTTAGAAAAATAAAACTAATTCATTTCTAAATGTGAAAAATACAAATAATATATCAAAAAAATTAGAAAAATAAAACTAATTCATTTAAAAATCTTAAAAATACAAATAATATATCAAAAAAATCAGAAAAATAAAACTAATTCATTTCTAAATGTGAAAAATACAAATAATATATCAAAAAAATTAGAAAAATAAAACTAATTCATTTAAAAATCTTAAAAATACAAATAATATATCAAAAAATTCAGAAAAATAAAACTAATTCATTTCTTCACCGTCTTCCCTCCTCTTTCTTCCCGCCAATTTCTTCCCGCCTCTTTCTTCCCGCCTCTTTCTTCCCGCCTCTTTCTTCCCGCCTCTTTCTTCCCGCCTCTTTCTTCCCGCCACTTTCTTCCCGCCTCCTGTCTTCCCGCTCCCATTTCTCCCGCCATTTCTCACTACATATATGTTGCCCGGCTTGGCCAGCATTATCACATCTCTACAATCTCTCATCACTCTCTCATGGCTTCCAACGCACCCACTCTAACCTACCAGCAGGTGGAGGAGCTTTGCGCCTCAAACTACCCTTGCCCACCGGGCTACCGCGTCCCTGCCGGCTGGAGCCTAAGCGCGGCGGCGTGCCGGTCCCTCCCATCCCTCGTGGTACGCGCGCCGGGCGGCCATCACGAACCACTACTACCTCGACCTCACGCCGGAGCAGCGGATGAATCCCCGCCGGCATCCCGATAACCAGCATACTTGGGACGCCTTCTTCATCAATCGGCGTGAGAGGGCGCTCGCCGAGTATGAGGAGGACGGTCCGCCTCCCGGAAACTTCCACGAGGCCGGCCGTCGGCTATGGTGGTACGGCCGGACTCGCGCGAGCGTCATGGACTACATCACGGCCGGCGATATCCCCCGCCTGCGCTACCCTCAGTTCGAGCCACGAGCGCCGCCCGACGACGGCCGACGACGACGGCGACGACGACGCCGGCAACTTAGAAGGCGACGACTACCGAGTACAACGGCGGCGGCTATGAAGACTACGAGTATGCATATTATACGCCTAGGCAGGAGTATGACTAAATCACTCCAAATTTCATGTATGCAGGAGTATGACTTAGTCACTCCAAATTTCCTGTACGCAGGAGTATGACTTAGTCACTCCAAATTTCATGTATGCAGGAGTATGACTTAGTCACTCCAAATTTCATGTATGCAGGAGTATGACCGAATCACTCCAAATTTCATGTATCATCAGTGCTATCTCGAGTCAATTGAATCATTCGAAAATGGACACCAAACACATCACGGGTAATATAATTCACATGATTCATTCAACAAAGTTTGGTACAATAAATTATTACACATCATTTCTTCCCTTGTGTCCCCGCTTGCTTACGATTGTGCCGTATCCATGGAGCATCCTCATCATTTAACTTAATGCTTGGGTCGGTGTTCACTTTGAAGGGCGGAATTTCAGCAAACATATTATAATCTTCGACATGTCTGTCTTGTCCTCCACTCCCACGATGTTTCTTTTCCCCGAAAGAACAATGTGGCGCTTTGGATCATCGCATGATGTACTGATCGTTTTCTTATCTTTCCGTTTCCTCGGTTTGCTACTCATGTCCTTCACATAGAAAACCTGAGCGACATCTTTCGCTAGGACGAATGGTTCGTCAAGGTAACCAAGATTGTTGAAATCCACCATTGTCATTCCGTATTGCTGGTCCACCTTTACCCCACCTCCTGTTAGCTTGAACCACTTGCACCGGAACAAAGGGACCCTAAAGGAGGGTCCATAGTCAAGTTCCCATATCTCCTCTATGTAACCATAATATGTGACCTTTTTCCCATTCTCGGTTGCCGCATCAAAGCGGACACCACTCGTTTTGGTTGGTGCTCTTTTTATCTTGTGCGATCGTGTAAAATGTATTCCCATTTATCTCGTACCCTTGGAAAGTCGTTATAGTCGAAGATGGTGTCTTGGCCAACATGTACAGCTGATCTACAACCTTATTGTCACTCATTAAATGTTTTCTCAACCAACTGCCGAAAGTCTCCATGTGGGCCTTCCTAATCCAGGATTCAGGCTTCCCAGGGTTGTCCGAGCGTAAAATATTCTTGTGTTTCTCAAAGTACGGAGCCACCAAGCTGGAATTGGTCGAACCGTGTGGTGTGCTTCGGTCGGAGAATGGCCGTCCATACATATCATTGATTTCCTTCCGATCGTGCCTTTTCCACTTAGTCTCCCCTCGTGCCGCGATCGAGGAAGACCAATCGGCTTAAGGTCAGGAACAAAGTCAACACAAAACTCAATTACCTCCTCATTTCCATAGCCCTTGGCGATGCTTCCTTCCGGCCTAGCACGGTTACGAACATATTTCTTTAATACTCCCATGAACATCTCGAAGGGGAACATATTGTGTAGAAATACGGGACCGAGAATGGAAATCTCATCGACTAGGTGAACCAGGAGGTGCGTCATAATATTGAAGAAGGATGGCGGGAACACCAACTCGAAACCGACAAGACATTGGATCACATCGTTACGTAACCGTGGTAGAACTTCTGGATTGATTACCTTCTCGAGAGATTGCATTGAGGAATGCACATAGCTTCACAATGGCTACTCGAACATTTTCCGGCAGGAGCCCCTCAAAGCAATCGGAAGCAATTGCGTCATAATCACGTGGCGGTCGTGAGACTTCAGGTTTTGGAACTTTTTCTCCGCCATGTTTATTATTCCCTTTATATTGGACGAGAATCCTGACGGGACCTTCATACTTGCTCGGGCATTCAAAAAAGATGACCTTCTCTTCTTTGGTCGGAGCGTAGGCGGCACGACCTTGAAACCGTTCCGGATGCTGGTCATCGGGGTCTTTCAAACTTTGCTCGGTCCTCGCCGTGCTTCCTTTGTATCATTTGACTTCCCATACACGCCCAAGAAGCTTAGGATGTTCACGCAAATATTCTTCGTAACGTGCATCACGTCGATTGCGGAGCGGACTTCTAGGACTTTCCAATATTCTAGCTCCCGGAATATAGATTTCTTCTTCCACATGGCTACGTGCCCGTCGGCTCCCTTCGGAACCGATTGTCCGCCAGGACCCTTTCCAAAGATGACTTTCAAACCCTTGACCATATCAAATACCTCAGCACCGAGTAGTGTTCCGCGGGCTTCGGCCGGTGATCTGCCTTGCCGTTGTAATGCTTGCCTTTCTTTCTTACTGGATGACCTTTCGGAAGAAATCGACGATGCCCAAGGTACACGTTCTTCTTACAATTTGGCAAATGTACACTTTCGGTCTCATGTAAGCAGTGCGTGCATGCATTGTATCCCTTATTTGACAGTCCCGAAAGGTTACTAAGAGCAGGCCAATCGTTGATGGTTACGAAAAGCAACGCTCGTAGGTCAAATTCCTCTTCTTTGTGCTCATCCCACACACGGACACCAGGTCTGCCCCACAGCTGTAAAAGTTCATCAACTAATGGCCTTAGGTACACATCGATGTCGTTGCCGGGTTGCTTCGGACCTTGGATGAGCACCGGCATCATAATGAACTTCCGCTTCATGCACAACCAAGGAGGAAGGTTGTAGATGCATAGAGTCACGGGCCGGGTGCTATGGCTGGAGCTCCGCTCGCCAAAAGGATTCATGCCATCCGTACTTAGACCAAATCTTATGTTCCTTGCGTCGGCTGCAAAATCTTTGAACTCTCCGTCGATCTTTCTCCATTGCGTTCCATCCGCGGGGTGTCTCAACTCCCCGTCCGACTTACGGTCCTCTTTGTGCCATCGCAACAACTTGGCATGCTCTTTGTTCCCGAACAGACGTTTCAACCGTGGTATTATAGGAGCATACCACATCACCTTGGCGGGAACCCTCTTCACGGGTTTCGGCCCTCAACATCGTCACCGGGGTCATCGCCTCGATCTTATAACGCAATGCGGTGCATACTCGGGCATTCATTCAAATTCTCGTATTCACCGCGGTAGAGGATGCGATCGTTGATGCATGCATGTATCTTCGGAACCTCTAAACCTAGAGGGCGAGACAACCTTCTTTGCTTCGTACGTAGTGGCGGGCAACTCGTTATTCTTTGGAAACATATTCTTCAACATTTTCAGCAAGTTTTCAAATGCCGAGTCAGCTACACCTGCCTCGTGCCTTCCATCTCAGCAAATCCGGTGTGCAGCCCAGCTTTTTCAGACCATCATCGCATCCGGGGTACAGCGCCTTCCCGTGATCCTCTAACATGCGATCCAAATTCTCCCTCTCTTTTCAGTTTCGCAGCGTCTCCGTGCATCAGCAATGGTCCGACCAAGATCATCAACGGGATCATCACGTGCCTCTTCTTCACCTTCCCCTTCACCGTCCCCTTCACCTTCAGCATCCTCCATGAAAGTATCACCGAAATGAGCAAGATAGCTTTCATCGATGAAATCATCCCCTTCTTCATCTTCTTCCATTATAACCCCTCTTTCTCCATGCTTGGTCCAACAATTATAGCTTGGCATGAAACCGTTCCGAAGCAGGTGCATGTGAACATCTCTTGAGGAAGAGTAACCCTTCGATTCTTACATTTAACACATGGACAGATAACAAAACCCCCTGCTTGTTCGCATTAGCCACTACGAGGAAATCTTTCAAACCCGCACTGAACTCGCCGGAGAGTCGGTTACCGTACATCCATTGTCGATTCATCTGCATTATTATAATATAAAATATATAATTAACCATCATGCATTTGTTAAACTAACTAGCTACAAACAATATAAATTAAACAATGAACTACACACACATGCACATTTTATCAACGACACATCAAAGGTTCAAGTTGCTAACCGCGATCGAGGAGGAAAAAATAAATGAGAAAGCTCAAGTGTGGCTCCAACACTTCATATCATGTTTGTTTCATGCTCTTGGGGCATTTCATCAAACACCTTATGTGCATAAGAGGAACCAAAAGCAAACCTAACACCCACTTGTGAAGCTTGTGAAGAGAATGGCACCAAATGGCTAAGTGTTGGCTGCTGGATGGGTATATATAGGGGAGGGGCTTTAGTCCCGGTTGGCCTGGCCAACCGCGACTAAAGGCCTTCGGGCACCTTTAGTCGCGGTTGGCCTGGCCAACCGCGACTAAAGACCCCCACGTGCACCGGCTGGCCACCGAGCGCCTGGGCCCAGGCCTTTGGTCGCGGTTCTCCTCCCGAACCGCGACTAAAGGTACCATTAGTCGCAGTTCCTGCAGCATCGCGACTTATGGGGCTCACCCGAAGCCTGTTTTTCCACCAGTGACAATCAGCTCATGGTATTTTTTCAATGATAAAGTTCATCCTAAACACGTATGTAGGCAACTCCAAAATTGAGTAAATATATATCCACTCTGGCTCTCTTTTACACATACGTGCTCATATTTGCTTCCTCTACATATACCATTTTTTCCTAAAAAAATGTAAAACGTGCTTAATGTGGGAGTCGATCTGTCCAAATGATTTGCACGAATTTATGCTCAGCGTACGTGCCCAGTTTAGAATCAATCGTCTAGCGTGGGCTGGACTAAATCTGGTAATGGACTGTGATTGTACGGCTTCCATATCTATAGTTTGGACTTGTCACGTCTTTATACTTTTACGTAACACTTAGATCTATTAAATCTTAACCGTTACAAATAAAATCAACGGTATAATTATTTCTAGCATATGTGGATTAATGTGGTGGCTCTATTAAACATTCATATTTTGCTTTTAGTATATAATAGATATAACAAGATGATTGATCAATCTTAAAAGATATGGGACTCCTAGATAATGTCAAGATCTCTCCAATCCCATTTTCATTAGTAGTGCAATTAATATTATCAAGTAACATAGGACCATCATCTAGAGATTTATCATAAACATTTGCCAAGCAAAACTCTTTAGTACCATGCATTTCGACATCAGGCACAAACAAAGCATTATCATAAGATTTATCAAAGTAGCATGGATTATCATAGATAACAGTAGCATAATTATTCTCATAAGTTTTACTCATAGGGAATATTTCAAGAGAATCCACAGGAACATAACATTCATCCGCCTTTGGTAAGCATGGAGGACAATCAAATAGTGTAAGAGATAAAGAGTTACTCTCATTAGAAGGTTGGCATGGGTAGCTAATCCATTCTTCCTCCTTTTGTTCATCACTCTCCTCTTCTTTTTCATCCAATGAGCTTTCAGGTTCATCAATTTCCTCCTCTTTTTCATCCAATGAGCTTTCAGGTTCATCAATTTCTTCTTCCACGGGTTCCTGCAAATTGTGAGTGCATTCTTGTGCATTAATGAGTCTCTCTTTATAATCAATGATATAAGGATTATCACTGTAGCTTTCTATGCAAAAATTAAGGATAGAAGAGACATAATCTTTAAGGTCCTTACAAACAACACAAGTTTCATAATTTTTAGCCATGAAGGATTCTATCTCAGAAGCTCCCATAAACAAAACAAATTGTTCTACTTCTTCGAACCCAAAATGAATATAGATATTCCAATTATAGTTCTTAATTAAAATTTCCTCACTAAAGCCACATTGAAATTTCAGATGTTTAGTATCCTGTTTAGAGCAACAGTTTATATCATGGCATTTAAGCAAGATTTTAGCAATTGTATTCAATTTTTCTATCACAGCACTCATAACTTTTCCCGTTCTTGATTCTCTATAATTATTATATAATTCAATAAGCTCCAAATAGGTTGTAGGTTCTCCCATAGCAACAGTTTTTAAATTTTTCGGTTTTTCAAATTTTTATGGATTTTCGGGTATATAGAGAAAATAAAACAAGACAAAAATAAACTAGGCAAAAGTAAACTAAGCAAAATAATACTAGACAGAAATAAACTAAGCACAAATAAACTAGACAAAAGTAAACTAGCAAAACAAAATAAAATAAAAACAGGGAGAGAGGTAGAGTGTACTCCCCAGGTGAACTTATGAGTAGAGCTATGCCTCCCCGGCAACAGCGCCAGAAAATAGCTTGCTGTCCACAACTGGCGCGTGGTTGACGTGGGATGTAGAAATCTCTGTGGTGTAGCTTTTCTTCGTTCCCCGGCAACGGCGCCAGAAAATAGTCTTGATAACCCACAAGTATAGGGGATCGCAACAGTCTTCGAGGGAAGTAAAACCCAAATTTATTGATTCGACACAAGGGGAGGTAAAGAATACTTATAAGCCTTAACAACTGAGTTGTCAATTCAGCTGCACCTGGAAAAGCACTAGTAACAGGGGTGATGTGAAAGCAGCAGTGATATGAGAGCAATAGTAATAGTAACACAGCAGCAGTAACAGTAACACAGAGGCAATGACACCAGAAAATAGTTGATACTACTTCCAATGTCATGTAGAACGAGTATATGATGATGAAAGATGGAACGGGGTTCCCAGCTATCTACACTAGTGGTAACTCTCCAATAACAAGTGTTGGGTGAACAAAAAATTACAGTTGGGCAATTGATAGGATTGAAATAGCATTAAGACAGAACACAAATGTTATTAATCATGTAGGCATGTTTTCCATATATAGTCATACGTGCTCGCAATGAGAAACTTGTATAACATCGTTTGTCCTACCAGCCGGTGGCAGCCGGGCCTCAAGGGAATCTACTGGCTATTAAGGTACTCCTTTTAATAGAGCACCGGAGCAAAGCATTAACACTTGGTGAAAACATGTGATCTTCATATCTAAGCCTTCCCCTCCAGTTATCCCAGTTGCTGTCACTCTGGGGCATCGGGTTCCAGACATAGACATGTGCAAACAACTTGTAGATACAATCTAAGCAATAAGTATAGAGCTTAAATCTAAGATCATGCCACTCGGGCCCTAGTGACAAGCATTAAACACAACAAGATTGCAGCAACAATAACTTCATAAACTTTATAGTAACAATCCATCGGATTCCAACAAACACAACACCAATTACATCAGATGAATCTCAATCATGTAAGGCAGCTCATGAGATCATTGTATTGAAGTACATGGGGGGAGAGAGTACCAACTAGCTACAGCTAGAACCCGTAGTCCATGGGGGAACTACTCACGGAGCATGATGGAGGCGGTGGCGTTGATGGAGATGGCTTCCGGGGGCACTTCCCCGTCCCGGCAGGGTGCCGGAACAGAGACTTCTGTCCCCCCAAACGGAGTTTCGCGATGACGGCGGCGCCCCTGGAGTCTTTCTGGAGTTTCGTCAATTGGTATCGCGTTTTTAGGTCGAAAGGGGTCTTATAGGCGAAGAGGCGGCGCAGGAGGGTGCCTGGCCCCCCTCACCATAGGCTGGCGCGGCCGGGCCCGGGGCCGCGCCGCCTTATGGTGTGGTGGCCCTCCGGCCCGCCTCCAACTCTCCTTCGGTGTTCCGGGGTCTTCCGGGAAAAATAAGATACCGGGTCTTTGTTTCGTCGAATTCCGAGAATATTGCCCGAACAGCCTTTTCGGAATCAAAAACAGCAGAAAACAGGAACTGGCACTTCGGCATCTTGTTAATAGGTTAGTTCCGGAAAATGCATGAAATCATTATAAAGTGCGAGCAAAACATGTAGGTATTGTCATAAAACAAGCATGGAACATCAAAAATTATAGGTACGTTGGAGACGTATCAGTGCCGATCACACACTGCCTCGCGAGGTCTCCTCGACCCTGCTCTCCCACGACAAAAAAGGCCGACAAAACCTGAACGATGCTGCTCGAGAGGCAAGATGAGAAGATGGAGCTCAAGAAACGCAAAGAGGACATGTCCCTGCTGACCGCGTCGATAATTGGAATGTCTCCCCGGATGCGGGTTGCGCACAACTTATACAAAGGCATGATCCTCAACGATATCGAAGCCAAAATTGCTGCGGCCGAGGCAGCGGTAGCAACTCCACTTCCGGAGCAAGAGCCGCCACCAGCAGGCGCGTCTGCGACAACGTCTGCTAGTACACATGCGTCAGTAGCATCGACATCTGCATCGGCGTCGGCGACGGAGCAGGCACACCGTTGGCGACAGCGTCTGCCAGTACACCGAGGTCATTGATGATGACTCGCCGAACCCCTTCTTCCAATTTATGTTTAGATTGCACCACCGGTCTGTAATATGATCGCGCATCTAGTACTTTGATCACGGCTACTTCGATCGCGACGAGTTCAGCGGGAACGATCTCTTTTGAACGTGAACTGTTTGAATTTCTATTTAAGGACCGCGTTTGGGGGACGCGGTTAAGCAGCGACGTCCTCCAAACACGACACGAAGAAAACGCGTCCACCAAACGCTCAATCCGCGTTGTCTGGAGACGAGGCTAGAGATACACATCTAGAGATACTCATGATTTTCCTATGTCATATAGATGCACAATTACACATATATCTGCAACTGAGAACCAATGCCAGACGCACATATATCAGCAATTTTGAACCGATGCCATCTTTTTACGTGAAATTGTATATAGATGCGGTTGTATTTGTTCACCAGAAAAATCTATGCATATTTTTGCTCATAGACATACAATTACATATAGATGTGTAACTGTATATATATGTGCAATCTTTTAGTTTTTGTTGTGCGGTTGCATTTTCCACATCCCGTTTGTAAAAAAAGCGTAGTTTAAAAAGACCAAGGAACAATTAAGGAACGAAGGTGGGGCCAAGTGAATATAATCCAAGGAAAAACCTGCTCTGTTGATCGACCAAGCGCTCTACTATTTCTGGATTGATCGAGCGCTAGGTGCTTCCCTCTTTGAATTCTTTCTTGCATCCAAAAGGGTGGCCCTGTTTAATCACGGGCTCCACTAATTCTCGGGAAAAAAAACCCGCCGAATTCATGGATAAATTGGAACATAAAAGCGTGCAGAATCAAAAGAAAGCATAATTCTGAGTTTTAATAAATTAATATGAATCGAGAGGATATTACAAACATCAGTTTCAACCTCAACTTGGAGCTCAGGCAGGGTGGGTATGATACGTTCAGAGATTCTTCTGAGCTGATAACTGCTACTAGTGGTATCCTGGTAGTCTGGTACTGGTTGCCAGCATGTTTTGTTATCGGATAGTAGATGCTAAGCAAGTGTACTATGGTTGATGAGCTTATCTGAATCACGATGCCGTTTCAATCAGAAAACAAGCATGAACCTCTCGAATCCAAATTGTGGTACTCACTGATGCCCGAGACGCAATCATAAGAGTACAAATATCATCATTCTTTTGCCGGCAAAATTTTACAAAGAGGGTAAGTCATTATACATGATAGAGTCTGGATCATGGCTCTCTACTTGCAAGCTCAGAGAAAAATGTCCTAGCAACCTACGTAGTGTACATGTACATCTCTGAATTAGGCGAACCGGCGAGGCTGCAGATGCTAGCCTGCTTTTTCACCTTTGATCCAGCTACACATGGATGTAGTGCTTCATGCTCTGGATCGTGAGAGCAGAGATCATTCCCATTGAGCTGAGCAAGGCTGGTTGAACGCGAGGATCGCCACGGTTCTGTCTATTGCGTTTGTCTCTCGTTCTGCTTGGTCTAATGTCGAGGAGCTGAAATTATCAAGTGAGCTCCAATAGATTAGGAACACATTGAGACTCTAGACAGACAAAATGTAAGCATGGTACAATTGATCAGGGAAGCAAGACACAGTCGTATATATGTACCTGGATCCAATGCCTTCTGATTGCTGAAAACTTTGTTCATCTGAGCTCGTGATTGTTCCTCCGTTTGCAGCAGTGCACTGTGCTTCCGAGCTTTCAGCCAGTCTGTAGAAAGCGTCACGGAGGCATACACGCGTCTTTTTGGTCAGCTTCAGAAGCAGGTATTTCATGGTTAGAGACACGTAAAAATGCATGTTTAAATAAATAGACTGGACATGCCACCACTGAACATACCTGGAACATTATATCTTCGAGTTCCTCAAGCACTGCTACTTCCCCGTTAGAGGAGCTCTGTATATCAGCAACTGACATGCTCCTTTTCATGGTGCTCACCTCAGACTGCAATTTAAAGCTGATCAGTATATCATCCAGCAGATACACAAATAAAGAACAACATGAGCTAGAACATATTTTACCTTGTTATTGGAGGGGTTTACTAGTGTTCCCAAGCTTCCATCTGCGTTGCTCGGATCATCTTGCAATTCATGGCTGAACAAAGGAAAGCCACAAGTATCCATGGTGTCCATTTCATTGTGGTCAGGATTTGCTTCTTCATCTTGGGAATCAGTTAGTACTCCACTCAGCATGTTTTCATACGACAGTAGCCTGTGCATGGAGCCAGGGAACATATCAAGTGCCTGAAAAGGCGCATCCATCATCCTCATCTCATCATCGGAGAATTGACTCCTGAAAAGTTTTGGACAGATTGGTTTACAGCCATGCATAGGATTTACAGCGATCACGAACGGAATCGCACAATTATTATCTATACAAGCTCTTAGTAAAGCACTATCTAGAGTTTTGTACATACAAGAAGATGTCGTTTGTTTCCTTTGTGTGCTGTAGCTCCGACGGTGCTGGACCCTCAGATTGTTCTTCTGAAGGCCGTGTACTGCAATCTGAAGATGCACCCCTGGCACATGCTGAAGACCTCTCCCATTGTTTGCTCCTTCGATGTTCGTCAGTGTCGAAACATTGGGCGGCTTCTTTCTCGTGCTCGTGTGAATACACGCTGGCTGTGTTCAGATCATCAGATAGCCTTGAATTCCATTGTGACCAGTAAGTTCCTTGCTCTGTTTCTTGATTCTCTAAGACTTCATCACCGGATGGAAAGATGTTTCCACCTTCTGGCAGGACATAACATGTCATGCTACTCATCTGGAAAAAGTATGGTACTATTAGAACATGAACCAATCTACATGTTGCATCTATTGAGTTATGATCCTTTTAACAAAACTTTTAATCTAGCACTAATCAGTTAGCAAATTTGGAGCATCAAAATCCAAGTAAAGAAGGACAACTAACTGAAGCTAAGCATAAAAAACCCGCTCTGTTTTTTTTTTTTTGGAAAGAGCTGAGCAAGATGCAGAACCTGCAGTACCTTGTGCTCCTCATATTATGAAACTCTTAAGCAATTAAAAAATTCCATCATGTGCGAAGCAAGTCACAGCAAGATTGAAACGAAATTATCCAAACTTAAAGAGCGGACCAAACAACTCCACACGGAGCAACTTGCAAAATAGCGAGATTTGCCCGGGAAAAAAAAGGAGAAAACCCAAGCGCTCTGAATCGCAGATCTCATACGACCCTGAGCCGGAGGAAGCAAAATCAAAACCCCAAATCACGATTACTTCCAATACTTGACATCTCTATGCTAAGACTAGGCAGTTCGAGGAAAAGAAGACATTAAGTTTGGTCAGGATTCAGGAGCATAAACAGAGACGAAATAGAAGACAACCGCAAACAAAATAACATATACAAGAAGCAAATAACTCCATGTTTCAGTACGACCTTTTCTTCTGGTTCATATGTTTTTAGCTTTTGTTTTGGCCACACATACAAGAACAAATGAAGAACACAGGGTTAGCTAGCTAGCTACCACCTACCAGGAGAGAAAAAAACTGACTTTACTAACGAAATCTCACGGGAGGAGCAAAGAATACAGCAATTAACGATAGAAGGAATCCACAGAACAAGAACATATGAACAAATCAGCAACGCACAAACCTTTTCTTCTTCTTCTTCGGGGCTGTTCTTGTGGATGTCGAAATGCGCGGAAGCGTCTAGGCGGCTGCTGTGCTGCGGCTTATAATTGTGGACGGGGAGAAGAGGAAGACAGGAGGGGGCAACCTCTACTTAACTAATCGCTCAAGCCACTGACGGGTAGGCCCCACATATCGTCAATGCCCGCTGCCCCTGCCTTGGTGGGCCCGGGCTGCTGAGGTGTCAGCCGATAGGCCAAGTAAAAGGTTGAGTGGAGGCGGAAACGTGTGGCTGGAGAGGGTGCTTATCTAAATCAAGGCTGCCGCTGCGCCACGTCGGCCCTAAGGATCCTTTCCTCAAATATTACGCTCTCGCCCAAGCGATTTGCGTATCTTTCCAGGGAAACCCTCTGCTTAACTAATATTTTCATTCAGCACCTATTATTGCTAAGCATTTATTTTGGTACAAACCGCATTCCAGCTTTTTTCTTTCCCTCTCAAGTGCACGTTCACCAGACAAGGACATGGTACACGTTACTAGTAGTTTCTAACCTAAAGTTCTTTTCAATTCTTTTCGCATAGTGTTTTGTTTTCTACTTTTGCGGTAATCATTTGTTCTTAAAAAATATAATAGTATACCCTGTTCAAGCCCGTAGAGGACTCGACTCGAAAATGCAATAGACTCGATTGAAAATGTGGTACACTGGGTAAAAGATGAAACAGACTCTACGGAAAAATAGTGCTCTTGATCACAAAATGCATTTTGTCATTCTTAATAATATATTCATGTCTTGTGATATACTTAATTCTCCTTCCTTTTACATTCTTATTGACATGACAACACATGTGCCTCAACGGTTCACCGCTCTAGCACATGGCCAAATTCCTCCAAACCCCATGGTGCCAAGTGATGGTGAAAATCATATGTGCCCAAGGATGAGAGATAAACCGACCTAAGGTGCTAGAGAACTTATATGTTCAAAATAATCATATGTTTAAGTGTGCAAGTCATACAAAAGAGGGAGTATTCAACGGCATATACTAGCCATAGGTTATAAAGGGCTACCATTGAATGATTCATGACACATAAAATCCAATGGCCCGTACATGATCTGTTCTAGGAGCCAAAGAGTCAAACAACATGATCAAAATATGATCACACTAGATTCAAAATCGGTCATATAGAATCAACATAGACAACACTTACTCATAGAAAACGTGCAAGTCCAGAAAACAAAATCGGTACCATCGAGGCAAAACCCAACAGCATTGAACTCAATAGACTAGGACTTGGCTATATAATCAACACATGTGATTCTTGGAAGCACTCGCCTCAAAACTGGTCTCACCGTATTCAGAAGCATAGTGCTAGGGCAACCCTTGAGGAAATTGGTCCTGACTATCAAAATATTGGCCATTCTTGGCAAATCTGGCTACAACACTGAAGCTCTTCAAGGTTGTACCAAATTTACCCCGCTACGTCATAACCCTCACACTAGAGGTCAATCTCGGTACTTCCTATATCAAAACGGTCACATCGAGAATCATATCTTGCATGTCTCAAAGGGATTTGAAAGGATATTCTAGAAAATGATTGAGCCCTAACTCAACAATTTTCAAGATTTATCCACAAGCCTAGGTACCGTATCCTTTTTATGGTACGAGTTGTCTTATATTTAATGTGATTCTTGCAACCGCATAAAATTACTAGAAATAACTATGGATAGTCTTCTAGCTCAAGCCATACTTTCAGCTCAACTTTTTGGGAATAAACAGAGTACTTAGTAAACCATTTGTCACTTCATCGTTCATCATTAATCATGAAAACCAACTATGGAGATCTGCATGCACTTTCACTATGCCATGTTTTTGGAACATAAAATAGAGATGTGTTTGTGATGACTTCATCGACCTTCAAAATCCATGACGCCGGTCTTCAGTAGATGCTTGTGATAGATTAAGTGGTTTTTTTTTCTTCTGATCACTGTAATAGTGTGTTTTTGTATGGGTGTGTGCATGTGGCTATGGGTTGTAGTCAGTATTACGTAGAGTGATTAGAATCATATGTAAACAATGTTAAGATTGGCGCAAATAATCAACAAGACATTTTCGATTTTCTTTTACGTAGATTCAATAGTTTTTTTTTAGCAAAAAAGGCAATCTCCTAAGATTAAAAGTGCCACAAATTCAATCCTAGAGGGTAAGAAAAGTACCACAAAGGCAAGCCTTTACCATGGATTGGACGATTACCACATCTAGGAAAAGCTGCGAATACCACATCTAGAAAGATTCGAGTACAAAGCTCCCTCTCACACTCTCACAGCCTCAGAGTACATGTGGGCCTGCGACGGGTGGTGAGCTGAGCTGAGCTGTGCGCCACGCAAAAGATGTGTTGGGGCGATTGTATGGCTGCAGAGGGCGATCGGGGAGAGGTTATCTAAATCTAGGCTGCAACGTCGCCATGTCAGCCTTTGACGAGATCCTTTTCTCCGCGATCGCGCTCCACCCCACATACTGCGCTTCCACTTTTCAGGAAAAGCCCCATCTCCGCCCAATATTCCATTGAGCCCCACGCTCAACGATCGTTTATCTGAGAAGAATTTCAGCCATGTTGCAAGCAGGGAAATAAACGAGTGGTGCGTCGTGGTCCCTCGCCGGTCAGGTGTCAGCTGGCAGTCCCCTCTCGTAATCGTGGGCTCAAGGTGGCATTATTGTTCGCCTCTTTCTCATCCGGTAGATAAGCATGCCCAATGAATGAATAACATCAGCTTTATATTATGGAAATCATGTACACTCATTTCGAACCAAATTAACGGACTCAGCTTAGGACTACATTTTTATTAGAAATAGTGCATGCTTGCGAGCAGATTAATTTAGGCTGAAGGGTGTAGTATAATTTATGGTGAAAAGGAGAGAGATTGAGAAGCCGTTCTTTTTTTAGACATGGTGTTTTGGCTCATATGTTCAGATGTACTCATATACAACAATGATTTATAAATACATTTTAAAATGTTGAAAAGAAGAAAAAAAAACTCGGATGTACATCAAAACATTATATATTTACACACAAAGTTTCGTGGGACCAAAGACTTGTTTATGCCTTTTTGCACATGCCACAAAGAAATGTGTTTTTCCGATGAAACTTTGTGAGCGGACATAAATTATGTGGTTGTACATTAGGATAGTTTTACAAGAAACATACATTTTATTAAAAAAAAATTGCGGTGCAGCTACAAGCCAGCGCGGATTTCCATTATTTTACTCATTCGACTAAGAATTAAGTTAGAGCTCGTCCAACTTCGGAACATGTAGATTTACATCTTGATTCGTGCCCCTTATGAGTTGAAAGTGAAGTTGTTGTTTCTTTTAACGACAAGTGAGGTTCCAGCTGCGATTTCTCAGTTGTAATTGTGGTTGCAACAGAAATTTTCAATTGTAAGTGGCGTTATAACAATGGTAAAATGGTTCACCCAGTACAAAAATATATTCACGCACTAAATCATTAGTCATATAGTGCAAATATATAAAGATGACATTACTTGACCGTGAATTAATCGAGTGACAATTAGCTTAGAAAAAAATGCCTGAGAAAAACGGTTATGCCATGTCTGCGTCGTCCCCGACGGGCGACCAAGCGATGGTATCCGCGCCTCCTCCAGCTCACCCTCTCTTCCCTCCTCCATCTTACCCTCTCTTCCCTCCTCCACCACCATCGTTGGCGAGTGCTACGTGTCAAAATCCAAGGTTTCGGCAGCAGCAACCCTCTCCTACCGGCGGGGCATTGGAGGCTGCAAGCGCTGCACGCTGATGGTGATGGGATCTCTACCCGCGACGGTGTGCAGTGTAGCAGTAGGGCGGTGCGAGCTAGATATGGGCCCTTGTGGGTTCGATCTAGGCCTGTCGAGTTGCGGGTGGCATGCACGAATTCATCTCTTCCTTCATGTCCGCTTCGGGATACTAAGAGCACGCTCTGTGGCCGTCGCAAAGAAAATCTCTACTCATTTAATGCCTTTTTTGAAAATGGAGGAAGTACCCCCAGCCATCGCATGAAAATGATGCACATAACTTTTTTATCGAATTATTCGCGAGAACCTTACAAGATAATATATTGCAACACCTATAGATCTTGATGAAGAGGTGGCCATGATGAAGGTCGTGTGCACTACCTTCTCATGTACACACATCATCTAAAACCGGCTCATCGGTCCAGCTGACTTTCAGCGTGCACCGTCTGCACAAGCTAAAGAAATCATTGTCGCCGTCTTCCGCGAACCATCTTCGGGACATGGATCTACGTATTGACCTTGTTAGGAATTCCGTCGACGCCACCACAACGCTAGATAGGGCCACCGCCCTGTGAGTAATCACGCGTCCGCCGCCGAGACCCCGCTGCACCATGCCGCCAAGACTCATCATCGTTGATGCGCTAGAAAAAAACACCGCTCCACCGCAAAACCATCCACTAGCCCATCGGGATGATGCACATCTCAAAGAAGGATGCCTCCAAGGGGGAACAACGTAGGAGCGCTACCATCATTCGATCCATCGATCTGGGGTTTCCCCCGGAGAGTAGCGGAAGGAACTGGGGACTTCACCTCGATGATACCTTCAACAACATATGTCACCATCACCGGCTCCGGCCATTCCAGAAACCAAGGTTTTCACCTGGATCTGCCACATCATAAATCCATCTATCAGCCTGTGCATCGGACCGACTACCCTGTGAACCTCGTCGTCGACCAAGGACGCACCAGACCCGTTAGACTGACGGTACCTTGCGGGGGTTGTAGCCACACCGACAGGAGGTAAGACAGGGCCCCAACACCGGGGACCCGACAAAGAAAATGAGGCATGTGTCGTCGATGGAGGGGCGCTCACCACATTCGTGATAACACACCTCGCCGCCTAGAGTAAGCCATCCACGACAAAATCCACCGCCGTGCCGCAAGGGAACTCGGAAGCGCCGTTAGGATCCCCCACGCGCGCAGTCTAGATCCTCCACGTTGGCCAGATCTGTTGCCCTGCAGATTGGTGGCCGTCGCGAGCGAACGCTCGGCACCACCGTCGGCCGCAAGAGCTTCGCCCAACGGCGTCCTATGGTGACGGTGCGCCGAGATGGGGAGGGAAGGGAAGTGGCGGTGGTAGGGTTGAGTGGGCGCTCGAGCCGCCGCTCGACGGGAGCGATGCGGGTAGTCAATTGTCATGCCATCAAAATGACTGGTTGCTATTGCATATGGAGGTATGTTACCACCTAAGTTACTTGCACTCGGAGTAGTTGAGTGCACAATTAATTTCAATGAAGAGCCTCGACTAAGATAAACCATGCTTTTCAACTTTTTTACTTATCATTTGTTGTTTAATTAGCGCTGATCGATTTTGAGGACATAGAAGCCTTGACTTTTTTTTTTGAGAAACACAGTACAAACGCAGGCACTCACATACACGTGCATACACTCACCCCTATGAACGTACACACGTACACCCTACCCCTATGAACGGGAACGTCGCCTCCCACTGAAAGAATATTCCATCTTTATGAGACACACAAACGTCAAACCTGGGGTTTAAACTCTGGTAGGCTGGGGGTACAACCACCCTCCTAACCACCCTCCTAACCATCCAAGCTCAGGTTGGTTCTCAAAGCCTTCACTAATGAATTCTCTTGTTCGAGCTTACGGAGAGAACGTACTAGAAACAATATGAAAGTGGTTACAGTTTGCCGCAACCAAATGCTCGTCATACCTCGTCCAAAGTGGAATTAATCTTGTTTAGGACCGAAACAGAACGGGTGACGCGAAGTGCTGTTTCCTCCAATTTACCCGTCCCGATCAACGGCCCGACTAGCCAGGCGTGGCGTGCCGACCTCGCCGACGGCGTGCGTCGGGACGAGGACCCACCGGTACGTAACTTGACCAAAGCGCGAGGCCTGCTCACCTGTTACGAGCGCTGATTGATTGGTCAGCGCGAAAGGAAGGGAAAGGTTGCGCGTTCGGTGCTACTTCCAGACCACTCCTCACCGTTTCGAGCGCACTGATCGCCTGATCTATGAATTAATCATGAAGGGAAATGTTTCCAGAGCGACCTAGAAGTTTTCATTGAGCGGTGCCACAACCTTTACAAGTAGGACCTAGATAAAATAGAAAATTACACATAGGCCCGGACAGTTTGCACCAAGGACCCTAAAAGTAGTTCTGAAAACGCCATTGAGTCTAGCTCCTTCACCACCACATCGTCACATCGCAGCACAACCAAGAACCTCGCCGCCGAGGACATATACACTTGGAACGAGGCACCGGGAGCCAACTGTACTCGAGTAAAGGGGCCTCCGCTTTGGCTTTGTAGCCTCGAGATTGATCTTAGCTTTTAGTCACCAGCCCGAAGGAACCCAAGCCGACGAAGAGGGTGGGAGTATTCACAACCATGGATGCACTCCCAGGGGCAGCTTTCGTGCTCCCCCGCTGTAGATCGCTGTAGATCAGACTCCCATTGGCAGGACCATGGAAATCCCCTTCTTCCTTGCATCCTTATCGATTGCAGAAGAAGATCTCCAAGTCCCAACCATGGAGTCGATATTCACTAAGAAGCGCGAGCTTATTTAACAAGATCCGGCCAGATCCGTACCTAGCCTCTGTCCTCCATGGATGCCGACGAGAAGAGGGACCTCGTCACATGTAAGTGCTTAATGTTCGCATACCAACCTTGTACACCATTAGTAGTTGAGATAATGTTAGTGTGCTCACACATACGCTAACAATAGTCTATACTGGTAGCGTGCGGACTGAGCACGCTACCAATATCTAAGACTCGTAGTAGTGGGCTTTGTTTCTACACGCTACCAGCTAGACTAGCGGCGCATGTCCATATGCACACATACTACTAGTATTTAATAGGGATTTAAAAACAAAATGCTCAACATATACATACAATACAACCTTTATCGGCCCTTAAGAACATGTAGCTAGCTACATCATGTAACTGTTGCAAGGAAACCACAAAGATCGAAGTAGCAACATCATGTCACATGACGGTATTAGAAGGTAGATATAAATAGCACATTATTAAGAATATATAGCTAGCTACGAGAAACCTAGCTACTCCACGACCGCCTCAGCATCCGGCTCCAGATGTGGGTAATGGAAAATGGCCCCGTCAGCGTCTCTCGGCTCGTGGTATTCTCCATCATACGAAGAGGAGTCTGCGCGGTCTTTTTAGTAGAAGTAGGTGTGTCCAAATACACCATCCATATAGAAATGATATTTCATCCTAGCTCCATCTGTACAACTATGTAAGTTGTATCCAACTATGAAGGACCTCTTGGATATGGGGAGTGACTCATGCTCACGAGTGACTTCAAACTGTCCCAATTGATTAATGTCTATGTATATGTTCCGTGAAGTTACATCTTACGCTACATGGGATAGCATGGGCACAATTATATGAAAGAAGTAACAATTAGTCAAAGATACAAGTGGATGCAAGTACATATGAACAACTTAGAGGCACACCATGTTGAATTAAAACTCATGCGTCATGGTTTCAAGGTCATCCGTGAAAACTACGAAAAACTTTTTATCATCGCACCTAACTTATTCACAGTTTGCACATGGATCCATTTGTTACATATATAGTCGGTTATATTAACAAATCTATCAAAGTCGTATTTGCATTTGGAAGAAATGACAAGTATCCATAGGTGTAAATCCTCATATGAAGCCACAAAAGAAAAAAAAGAGTCCTACAAGATTAAATAAAAGCAATGTGCCTTTACATTTTCTCATTAGTTGGTACCAGAGTATAATAATTTGTTGTTGCAATGAAACAGAACTAAAAAAGAACATCGAGTACGGCCAAATGAAGAACGACATGCCTCATACTAGCATGGGACACACAAACTCAGGGATGGTGCGAGGGAGCCAAGTAGGGTGCATAAGATTTGTATTTGTGCATATCACAAGGCTCCTAGCACCATCCTATGATAACATTAGAAATTGAGGAATTTCTAGTCCCTTAGAAATTTAATGATCGGTCACTGCAACGTAACAAAAATCATACAAGAATAAGGAACATGCCTCACACTTACATTGTACACATAAATCCCAAGGAGGGTCAGAGTGAACCAAGTAGGATGCACAAGATTTGTATTTAGGCATATCACATGGTTCACTCACACCATCCCTGGGATCACATCCGAAATTGAGGAACTTTTGGTTCCACAAAAATTTAATTACCGGCCAACTAATCAAATATGTAGGATTCCATAGCAGAAAATAAAAAACTCCTACTGATGGAATAACATAGCCAATATTTAGTCTATGCCAATGTAAGGTAACAGAGGGATTCAATATTCTTACCTTTGAAGACCGAAAATTGTTATGTTCCAAACGAATGTTGTTGATGAAGGTGTACGTGAACGCTAATATCAGGACCGAGTAGAAGTACAGGCGATGGTGTGCTCCAAGTGTCACACCTCGGCAGTTCTACAAACGTATGGTGTATACAGGACCTCGATCTGCGGTCCATCCACTGGTGGAAAAAGGGCCATTGGTCGCGGTTCGCAACTGCCATTAGTCGAGGTTGCGCAACCGCGACCAACTAAGCGCGACTAAACCCCCCCTCCCCCCGTTAGTCGCGGTTGCTTACGAACCGCGACTAAAGGCCCATCCACGTGGCCGCCAGGCGACCGTCGGGGCGGAGGACATTTAGTCGCGGTTCTCCTGGCCAACCGCGACTAAAGGCCGCCGCAGGTTTAGGGTTTTAGCCCCCCCCTAAACCTGGTTTCTTTTTAATTTGTATTGTTTTATTTCTTTTGTGGTTTATTTTAATTTTGAAGGAGTTTCACATATTCTACTGTACTACATACATGCATATGAATGTACAATTTCAAACAAATTTGAAATTAGAACCAAAGAGAATTCAAGAGGAATATACAATATATATTCAATATCGGATGACCAGCATATACAATTTTGAACAAGTTTCCATACATAATTTAGTGCATATGAAGTTCTACGTCCTCTACATAGTGTTCTCCTTTAGGATCGACGACTTCCCTCACGAACCATCCAGCTAGTTCCTCTTGAAGTGGTCGGAAGTGAGCTTCGGAGTAAGCATCATCCGGAGGTTATTCCTCTTGATATTGTTGTCACTCGGAACCCGCTCAGAGGTGTATCTCCGGATCATCTCACAAACATAGTATCCACATAGATTGGTCCCCGGTGGCTGAATATCCCCAGTCCTACTCTTTGACCGCATAAAATGTAGCTCTTTTTTGAAATCACCGACCTTGGCATCTACGAACCGTCTCCAAACCCTACGAGGCAAAGAAAATTAAATGAACAAGAGAGTTATTAGTTATTTGATATTAGGAAATGAACGAAATAGGCCGATCGATATAGAGCGCAAATCAATGAAAATAATTACTTCTACATCATTTTTCTCATGTCGGTCCAAAGCTTTGAATCCATATTCAGAGAGTCGTGGACGATTACTGTGGAGTCGTGAAATTTAATTACTAGCGTAATCCGGTGGAACCTCGCGGACACGATACATGCACGGTCATGCATAACTCATCGATTAGCCACATACCATGCATGGAGTAAACAAAAGAGAATGTGCTCAAGACTGAAACACTCACCCAAAATGGTAAGGAAATAGAATATCACTTTTGAGTTCCCGCTTATCAAGAAACCGCCACAGGTCTTCCTCCACGTCGGCGGGGTGATGTTTTAACACATATCCATTAACGATGTGTGGGTCAATGAACCCAACATCATGGATGTTCCTTACTCCGCATTCCTTGATCTTCATTCTCGCATTATAGAGTACGTAACAATATAGTTAGGACATATATATAGTGCGGGCAATGAACGAGATGGGGTAGAAATAAATCACTTACGAACGTAGAAACCGATGATAGATTTGTCGAGCTCCCGCAGTTGAGAAGCTGGAACAATTCACTCGGATGAATTGTTACATAGTAATGTTTGAAGTGATGCTCATGTCTAACTTCCGCATAAATATATTCTTTGGCGTTTTTATTTTTTATGTAACCCTTGTACCAATTTACCGGATTTTTCATTTGTTGAGGTAGATCCTCTTCCTGCGCAGGCTCGACGAGGGGCCCATTCCGCACATATGTAATTACTCGGTTTACTCATTAGCGCCTCCTCAAGGCCTAACACCGCACGAAGAGTCATACCTAAGTTGGCCGCTTGTTCTCCGGCACTCGTTACGGTCAATCCCGTGCTGCCGCAGCTGCTATGATATCGGGGCATCCGGACCGGCGGCTTTCACTATGAGCGGGGCAATCGATTGTTTACTTTGTTCTCCGAGCTGGGCAACTCATTTCCCGCTTTTTTTACTTGCTAATTCTTTCTCGGCCTCATCCAAGGCTTTCTTCTCCTGCTTCTCCGCCCGCTCTTTCTTCTCCTTCAACATGAGTGCCTGCCTACGAAGTTCACGTGCATAGTCGTCGTGCGGATTCTTCGCGGCTTGGGACGGTGTGCTCAAAAATGACTTAGCCCATTTCTTTTGCTCATCGGAAAATACGGCTTGGGCTCGGGCTCTCTTTTCTTCTTGCAGTCCGCCTTCCATTTCTCATAATCAGCGAGTCGCGGTCGCGTCGACTTCCTCGGCACTACGTTCCCAAGGCCTTCCGGGGAGAGGCTTCGGTGATGGCTCCGGTACCTTTGTGGTCTTAGGTACATAAGGGTCCGGGTTAATAGTCCAGGACTGCTCTCGCTTCTTCGCCGGAGGTGGATTGGGGGCGGCGTCTGCTTACCCGCCCGGGGCGGACTGGGGGGCGGCGGCTGCTTACCCGCCGGAGGTGAATTGGGGGGCAGCGTCGGCTCACGTGAAGGAGGTGTAGGTAAAGCACCACCACCACCACCGCCACCGCCACCGCCACCACCACCCGACGGGGGTGGACTTGTTTGCCTTGGCGCCTCGCCTGGAAACTTGATTAACTTCTTTTTCCATAGAATGAACTGGCGCTTGACACCTCCAAGTCTTCTCTCCCCTTCGGGTATAGCAATGTCAATCTCCAGTTCCTCAAACCCTGGGACTATTTCCTCCACCGTGACACGAGCATAGCCATCTGGAATGGGGTTGTTGTGGTGGAGTGCTCCAGGCTCACATGGTAAAGTGATACGTCCAATTTGCATCACTATTTTATATCATAATTTGCTGTTATTCATTGATATATTTCATATTGGGACACAATACTTATGTTATTTCATCTATTTTGCATGTTTCATGATTATTTGGAGATCGAGCACCAGAGCCAGGATTCTGCTGGAAAAAGCACCGTCAGGATGCAATATTTCGGAAGATCAACCGTGGAAGGAAGTTTTACAGAAACTCCTATTTTTCCAGATGACAGAGGAAGCCGAGGAGGGGAGCCGGTTGGACCCGTGGTGGGCCCACACCATAGGGTGGCGCGGCCCATGGCTCGGCCGCGCCACCATGTGGTGTGGGGCCCCCTCGGCCTCTTTCGCCTCCTTTTCTTCGCGAAACCCTTCGTCCCGAAGACCTAAGCCACGGAGGAATCCTCACGAAGGGTTACGGCCGCCTCTACGGGCGGAGAACACCGAGAGAGAAAGAGCTCTCCCGGCGGGCAGGAGTCCGCCGGGAAATTCCCTCCCGGAGGGGGAAATCGACGCCATCGTCACCGCCATCGAGCTGGACATCATCTCCATCACCATCATCATCATCTCCACCATCATCACCGCCATCTCCACCGCTGGACATCGTCACCGCTGTAGCAATTTGGGTTTGATCTTGATTGTTTGATAGGGGAAACTCTCCCGTACGATTTCTACTTGTTGTTGATGCTATTGAGTGAAACCATTGAACCAAGGTCTATGTTCAGATTGTTATTCATCATCATATCACCTCTGATCATGTTCCATATGATGTCTCGTGAGTAGTTCGTTTAGTTCTTGAGGACATGGGTGAAGTCTAATTGTTAGTAGTGAACTATGGTTGAGTAATATTCAATGTTATGATATTTAAGTTGTGGTGTTATTCTTCTAGTGGTGTCGTGTGAACGTCGACTACACGACACTTCACCATTTATGGGCCTAGGGGAATGCATCTTGTACTCGTTTGCCAATTGCGGGGTTGCCGGAGTGACGTAAACCTAAACCCCCGTTGGTATATCGATGCGGGAGGGATCGCAGGATCTCAGAGTTTAAGGCTGTGGTTAGATTTATCTTAATTACTTTCTTGTAGTTGCGGATGCTTGCAAGGGGTATAATCACAAGTATGTATTAGTCCTAGGAAGGGCGGTACATTAGCATAGGTTCATGATACGTCTCCAACGTATCGATAATTTCTTGTGTTCCATGCCACATTATTGATGTTATCTACATGTTTTATGCACACTTTATGTCATATTCGTGCATTTTCTGGAACTAACCTATTAACAAGATGCCGAAGTGCCAGTTGCCGTTTTCTGCTGTTTTTGGTTTCAGTAAATCCTAGTAAAGAAATATTCTCGAATTGGACGAAATAAAAGCCCGGAGGCCTATTTTCTCACGAAGCTTCCGGAAGACCGAAGACGAGACGGAGAGGGGCCACGGGGAGCCAAACCCTAGGGCGGCGCGGCCCCCTTGGCCGCGCGGCCCGTGGTGTGGGCCCCCGTGCCGCCTCTCGACTTGCCCTTCCGCCTACTTAAAGCCTCCGTGACGAAACTTCCAGATGCGAGAGCCACGATACGGAAAACCTTACCGAGACGCCGTCGCCGCCGATCCCATCTCGGGGGATCTCGGAGATCGCCTCCGCATCCTCGCCGGAGAGGGGAATCATCTCCCGGAGGACTCTACACCGCCATGGTCGCCTCCGGAGTGATGAGTGAGTAGTCTACCCCTGGACTATGGGTCCATAGCGAGTAGCTAGATGGTTGTCTTCTCCCCATTGTGCTATCATTGTCGGATCTTGTGAGCTGCCTATCATGATCAAGATCATCTATCCGTAATTCTATATGTTGCGTTTGTTGGGATCCGATGAATAGAGAATACTTGTTATGTTGATTATCAAAGTTATTATACATGTGTTGTTTATGATCTTGCATGCTCTCCGTTTCTAGTAGAGGCTCTGGCCAAGTTTTTACTTTTAACTCCAAGAGGGAGTACTTATGCTCGATAGTGGGTTCATGCCTGCATTGACACCGGGACAAGTGACAGAAAGTTCTAAGGTTGTGTTGTGCTCGTTGCCACTAGGGATAAAACATTGATGCTATGTCTAAGGACGTAGTTGTTGATTACATTACGCACCATACTTAATGCAATTGTCTCGTTGCTTTGCAACTTAATACTCGGAGGGGTTCGGATGATAACCTGAAGGTGGACTTTTTAGGCATAGATGCAGTTGGATGGCGGTCTATGTACTTTGTCGTAATGCCCAATTAAATCTCACTATACTCATCATGATATGTATGTGCATGGTCATGCTCTCTTTATTTGTCAATTGCCCAACTGTAATTTGTTCACCCAACATGCTGTTCGTCTTATGGGAGAGACACCTCTAGTGAACTGTGGACCCCGGTCCAATTCTCTTTACCGAAATACAATCTACTCGCAATACTTGTTTCTACTGTTTTCTCTGCAAACAATCATCTTCCACACAATACGGTTAATCCTTTGTTACAGCAAGCCGGTGAGATTGACAACCTCACTCGTTTCGTTGGGGCAAAGTAGCTTGGTTGTGTTGTGCAGGTTCCACGTTGGCGCCGAATCTTCGGTGTTGCGCCGCACTACATCCCGCCGCCATCAACCTTCAACGTGCTTCTTGGCTCCTCCTGGTTCGATAAACCTTGGTTTCTTTCTGAGGGAAAACTTGCTGCTGTGCGCATCATACCTTCCTTTTGGGGTTGCCCAACGAACGTGTGAAATACACGCCATCAAGCTCTTTTTCTGGCGCCGTTGCCGGGGAGATCAAGACACGCTCGCAAGGGGAGTCTCCACTTCTCAATCTCTTTACTTTGTTTTTGTCTTGCTTTATTTTATTTACTACTTTGTTTGCTGCACTTATATCAAAACACAAAAAAATTAGTTGCTAGTTTTACTTTATTTACTGTCTTGTTCACTATATCAAAAACACAAAAAAAATTAGTTTACTTGCATTTACTTTATCTAGTTTGCTTTATTTACTATTGCTAAAATGGCCAACGCTGAAAATACTAAGTTGTGTGACTTCACTAGCACAAATAATAATGATTTCTTATGCACACCTATTGCTCCACCTGCTACTACAACAGAATTCTTTGAAATTAAACCTCGCTTTACCGAACCTTGTCATGAACAATCAATTTTCCGGAATTAGTTCCGATGATGCTGCTGCCCATCTTAATAATTTTGTTGAACTATGTGAAATGCAAAAATATAAAGATGTAGATGGTGATATTATTAAACTAAAATTGTTCCCTTTCTCATTAAGAGGAAGAGCTAAAGATTGGTTGCTATCTCTCGCCTAAGAATAGTATTGATTCATGGACTAAATGCAAGGATGCTTTTATTGGTAGATATTATCCCCCCGCTAAAATTATATCTTTGAGGAGTAGCATAATGAATTTTAAACAATTAGATACTGAACATGTTGCTCAAGCTTGGGAAAGAATGAAATCTCTGGTTAAAAATTGCCCAACCCATGGATCGACTACTTGGATGATCATCCAAACCTTCTATGCAGGACTAAATTTTTCTTCGCGGAATTTATTGGATTCAGCTGCTGGAGGTACCTTTATGTCCATCACTCTTGGTGAAGCAACAAAGCTTCTTGATAATATGATGATCAACTACTCTGAATGGCACACGGAAAGAGCTCCACAAGGTAAGAAGGTAAATTCTGTTGAGGAATCCTCTTCCTTGAATGATAAGGTTGATGCTATTATGTCTATGCTTGTGAATGATAGGACTAATATTGATCCTAATAATGTTCCATTAGCTTCATTGGTTGCACAAGAAGAACATGTCGATGTAAACTTCATTAAAAATAATAATTTCAACAACAATGCTTATCTAACAATTCTAGTAATAACTATAGGCCATATCCTTATAATAATGGTAACAATTATGCTAATTCTTATGGGAATTCTTACAACAATAATAGGAATTCACCCCCTGGACTTGAAGCCATGCTTAAAGAATTTATTAGTACACAAACTGCCTTTAACAAATCTGTTGAGGAAAAGCTCAATAAAATTGATATTCTTGTTTCTAGAGTTGATAGTCTTGCCTCCGATGTTGATCTTTTGAAATCGAAAGTTATGCCTAATAGGGATATTGAAAATAAAATTGTTACTACAGCAAATGCCATCCAAGTTAGAATTAATGAGAATATAAGATTAATGGCTGAACTGCGTGCTAGGTGGGATAGAGAAGAAAATAAAAAACTAGCTAAAGAAAAGAATATAGCTAAAGTTTGGACTATTACCACCACTAGTAATGCTAATGCTACACATGTTGCTGCACCTCCTACTCATACTAATAAAAGAATTGGTGTTAGCAATGTTTCCACTTCTAATGCAAAGCGCGAAAACTGCTCGAAACTGCTAAAACTGCTGAAACCGCTCGTGATAAAGCTCGCTGAAATTTTTTCCAACATTGGGGATGATGATCCCATTGCTTTAGATTATAATGGTTTGAATTTTGATGATTGCCACATCTCTGAAGTTATAAAGTTCTTGCAAAAACTTGCTAAAAGTCCTAATGCTAGTGCTATAAATTTGGCTTTCACGCATCATATTACAAATGCTCTCATAAAAGCTAGAGAAGAGAAACTAGAGCGCGAAGCCTCTATTCCTAAAAAGCTAGAGGATGGTTGGGAGCCCATCATTAAGATGAAGGTTAAAGATTTTGATTGTAATGCTTTATGTGATCTTGGTGCAAGTATTTCGTTATGCCGAAGAAAATTTATAATATGCTTGACTTGCCACCGCTGAAAAATTGTTATTTGGATGTTAATCTTGCTGATCATTCTACAAAGAAACCTTTGGGTAAAGTTGATAATGTTCGCATTACCGTTAACAATAATCTTGTTCCCGTTGATTTTG
>NC_061513.1:209431807-209508904 GCF_022539505.1 Lolium rigidum | reverse complement strand
GCGTTTGTTGGGATCCGATGAATAGAGAATACTTGTTATGTTGATTATCAAAGTTATGCTTATGTGTTGTTTATGATCTTGCATGCTCTCCGTTACTAGTAGAGGCTCACGGCCAAGTAGATGCTTTTAACTCCAAGAGGGAGTACTTATGCTCGATAGTGGGTTCATGCACGCATTGACACCAGGACGAGTGACGAAAGTTCTAAGGTTGTGTTGTCTTTGTTGCCACTAGGGATAAAACATTGATGCTATGTCTAAGGATGTAGTTATTGATTACATTACGCACCATACTTAATGCAATTGTACTGTTGCTTTGCAACTTAATACTTGGAGGGGTTCGGATGATAACCTGAAGGTGGACTTTTTAGGCATAGATGCGGTTGGATGGCGGTCTATGTACTTTGTCGTAATGCCCAATTAAATCTCACTATACTCATCATGATATGTATGTGCATGGTCATGCTCTCTTTATTTGTCAATTGCCCAAGCGTAATTTGTTCACCCAACATGCTTGTTAGCGTCTTATGGGAGAGACACCTCTAGTGAAGCTGTGGACCCCGGTCCAATTCTCTTCTTGAAATACAATCTACTGCAATACTTGTTTTTACTGTTTTCTCTGCAAACAATCATCTTCCACACAATACGGTTAATCCTTTGTTACGACAAGCCGGTGAGATTGACAACCTCAGCTTGTTCGTTGGGAGCAAAGTAGCTTTGGTTGTGTTGTGCGGGTTCCACGTTGGCGCCGGAATCTACGGTGTTGCGCCGCACTACATCCAGCATGCCATCAACCTTCAACGTGCTTCTTGGCTCCTCCTGGTTCGATAAACCTTGGTTTCTTTACGAGGGAAAACTTTGTTGCTGTGCTCATCATACCTTCCTCTTGGGGTTGCCCAACGAACGTGTGAAATACACGCCATCAAGCATATTTTACGGCGCCGTTGCAGGGAGATCAAGACACGCTGCAAGGGAGTCTCCACTTCTCAATCTCTTTACTTTGTTTTTGTCTTGCTTTATTTTATTTACTACTTTGTTTGCTGCACTTATATCAAAACACAAAAAAATTAGTTGCTAGTTTTACTTTATTTCTTGTCTTGTTTGCTATATCAAAAACACAAAAAATTAGTTTACTTGCATTTACTTTATCTAGTTTGCTTTATTTACTATTGCTAAAATGGCCAACCTGAAAATACTAAGTTGTGTGACTTCACAACCACAAATAATAATGATTTCTTATGCACACCTATTGCTCCACCTGCTACTACGGCAGAATTCTTTGAAATTAAACACCTTTCTTGAATCTTGTCATGAACAATCAATTTTACGGAATTAGTTACGATGATGCTGCTTGCCCATCTTAATAATTTTGTTGAACTATGTGAAATGCAAAAATATAAAGATGTAGATGGTGATATTATTAAACTAAAATTGTTCCCTTTCTCATTAAGAGGAAGAGCTAAAGATTGGTTGCTATCTACTGCCTAAGAATAGTATTGATTCATGGACTAAATGCAAGGATGCTTTTATTGGTAGATATTATCCCACTGCTAAAATTATATCTTTGAGGAGTAGCATAATGAATTTTAAACAATTGGATAATGAACATGTTGCTCAAGCTTGGGAAAGAATGAAATCTCATGGTTAAAAATTGCCCAACCCATGGGATGACTACTTGGATGATCATCCAAACCTTCTATGCGGGACTAAATTTTTCTTCGCGGAATTTATTGGATTCAGCTGCTTGGAGGTACCTTTATGTCCATCACTCTTGGTGAAGCAACAAAGCTTCTTGATAATATGATGATCAACTACTCTGAATGGCACACGGAAAGAGCTCCACAAGGTAAGAAGGTAAATTCAGTTGAAGAAACCTCTTCCACTGAGTGATAAGATTGATGCTATTATGTCTATGCTTGTGAACGGTAGGCCTAATGTTAATTCTAATAATGTTCCGTTAGCGTCATTAGTTGCTCAAAAAGAATATGTTGATGTGAATTTCATTAAAAATAACAATCACAATGATTCTAGGCCATACTACTGCTAATGGTAACTCTTATGGTAGATATGCTTCACCTAATGAAGAAAAGATGTTAGAAATTGAAAGATCCACCAAGAGCTTTATACAATCACAATATGAGCAAAATAAATTGTTTACTAAAATTATGAATGAGCAATCTACCTTGTTGAAGAATATAGGAAATCAACTTGAAAATCTGAATAGGGAAATCTCAGGGTTGCAAACTAAACTTGCTAGTCTTGAAACCCGAATCTCATACATGTCTGCATCACAATCTTCTTTAATTAATAAAATGGCTGCTAAACACGAGGATTTAGATGATAAAATTACTACTACAGCAAATGCCATTCAAGTTAGAATTAATGAGAATATAAGATTAATGGCTGAGCTGCGTGCTAGGTGGGATAGAGAAGAAAATGAAAAACTAGCTAAAGAGAAGAATATAGCTAAAGTTTGGACTATTACCACCACTAGTAATGCTAATGCTACACATGTTGCTGCACCTCCTACTCATACTAATAAAAGAATTGGTGTTAGCAATGTTTCCACTTCTAATGCAAAGCGCAAAATGCACTGAAAGCTGCTAAAGCTACTGAAATTGCACGTGATAAAAGCTGCTTGAAATTTTTTCCAACATTGGGGATGATGATCCCATTGCTTTAGATTATAATGGTTTGAATTTTGATGATTGCCACATCTCTGAAGTTATAAAGTTCTTGCAAAAACTTGCTAAAAGTCCTAATGCTAGTGCTATAAATTTGGCTTTCACGCATCATATTACAAATGCTCTCATAAAAGCTAGAGAAGAGAAACTAGAGCGCGAAGCCTCTATTCCTAAAAAGCTAGAAGATGGTTGGGAGCCCATCATTAAGATGAAGGTTAAAGATTTTGATTGTAATGCTTTATGTGATCTTGGTGCAAGTATTTACGTTATGCCTGAAGAAAATTTATAATATGCTTGACTTGCCACATTGAAAAATTGTTATTTGGATGTTAATCTTGCTTGATCATTCTACAAAGAAACCTTTGGGTAAAGTTGATAATGTTCGCATTACCGTTAACAATAATCTTGTTCCCGTTGATTTTGTTGTCTTGGATATTGAATGCAATGCATCTTGTCCAATTATATTGGGAAGACCTTTTCTTGAGCTGTTGGTGCTATTATTGATATGAGGGAAGGTAATATAAAATATCAATTTCCTCTCAAGAAAGGTATGGAACACTTCCCTAGAAAGAGAATGAAGGTACCTTATGATTCTATTATTAGAACAAATTATGATGTTGATGCTTCATCTCTCGATGTTACTTGATACACACTTTACTGCGCCTAGGCTGAAGGCGTTAAGAAAAGCGCTTATGGGAGACAACCCATGTTTTTACCTACAGTACTTTGTTTTTATTTTGTGTCTTGGAAGTTGTTTACTACTGTAGCAACCTCTCCTTATCTTAGTTTTGAGTTTTGTTGTGCCAAGTTAAGCCGTTGATAGAAAAGTAAGTACTAGATTTGGATTACTGCGCAGTTCAAGATTTCTTTGCTGTCACGAATCTGAGCCCACTGCCCTGCAGGAAGCTCAGAAAATTATGCCAATTTACGTGCATGATCCTCAGATATGTACGCAACTTTCATTCAATTTGAGCATTTTCATTTGAGCAAGTCTGGTGCCATTTTAAAATTCGTCAATACGAACTGTTCTGTTTTGACAGATTCTGCCTTTTATTTCGCATTGCCTCTTTCGCTATGTTGGATGAATTTCTTTGATCCACTAATGTCCAGTAGCATTATGCAATGTCCAGAAGTGTTAAGAATGATTGTGTCACCTCTGAATATGTCAATTTATATTGTGCACTAACCCTCTAATGAGTTGTTTGAGTTTGGTGTGGAGGAAGTTTTCAAGGATCAAGAGAGGAGTATGATGCAACATGATCAAGGAGAGTGAAAGCTCTAAGCTTGGGGATGCACCCGGTGGTTCACCCCTGCATATATCAAGAAGACTCAAGCGTCTAAGCTTGGGGATGCCCAAGGCATCCCCTTCTTCATCAACAAATTATCGGGTTCCTCCCTGAAACTACATTTTTATTCGGCCACATCTTATGTGCTTTTTCTTGGAGCGTCGGTTTGTTTTTGTTTTTGTTTTGTTTGAATAAAATGGATCCTAGCATTCACTTTATGGGAGAGATACACGCTCCGCTGTAGCATATGGACAAATATGTCCTTGGTTTCTACTCATAGTATTCATGGCGAAGTTTCTCCTTCGTTAAATTGTTATATGGTTGGAATTGGAAAATGATACATGTAGTAATTGCTATAAATGTCTTGGGTAATGTGATACTTGGCAATTGTTGTGCTCATGTTTAAGCTCTTGCATCATATGCTTTGCACCCATTAATGAAGAAATACATAGAGCATGCTAAAATTTGGTTTGCATATTTGGTTTCTCTAAGGTCTAGATAATTTCTAGTATTGAGTTTGAACAACAAGGAAGACGGTGTAGAGTCTTATAATGCTTTCAATATGTCTTTTATGTGAGTTTTGCTGCACTGGTTCATCCTTGTGTTTGTTTCAAATAAGCCTTGCTAGCCTAAACCTTGTATCGAGAGGGAATACTTCTCATGCATCCAAAATACTTGAGCCAACCACTATGCCATTTGTGTCCACCATACCTACCTATACTACATGGTATTTTCCCGCCATTCCAAAGTAAATTGCTTGAGTGCTACCTTTAAAATTCCATCATTCACCTTTGCAATATATAGCTCATGGGACAAATAGCTTAAAAACTATTGTGGTATTGAATATGTAATTATGCACTTTATCTCTTATTAAGTTGCTTGTTGTGCGATAACCATGTTTGCGGGGAACCGCCATCAACTCATTGTTGAATTTCATGTGAGTTGCTATGCATGTTCGTCTTGTCTAAAGTAAGGCCGATCTACCTTGAGTTGAATGGTTTGAGCATGCATATTGTGAGAGAAGAACATTGGGCCGCTAACTAAAGCCATGATTCATGGTGGAAGTTTCGAGTTTTGGACAAATATCCTCAAATCTCTAATGAAAAAGAATTAATCAAATGCTTAAAGCATTAAAAGAGTCCATCTGTTGTCTATGTTGTCCCGGTATGGATGTCTAAGTTGAGAATAATCAAGCGAATCCAATGAGCTTTCTCCTTGGACCAACGTGCAGCGGCATAGAGGTACCTTTGTGAAACTTGGTTAAAGCATATGTATTGCGGTGATAATCCGGGTAGTCCAAGCTAATTAGGACAAGGTGCGGGCACTGTAGTACACTATGCATGGGCTTGCAACTTATAAGATATAATTTACATGATGCATATGCTTTATTACTACGTTGACAAAATTGTTTCATGTTTTCAAAAATCAAAGCTCGTGCCATATATATGTATCTACTTCCTACATCCGCGCCGTTTTTAATTTTGCGGCTCGGAACCCCCCTCCCCCCCATAGAAAATCTTGATCTGGTGCCCCCATACGGTTGGCAACTCGCCTTTGCCGGACGCCGTATGGGGGGGGGCGACTGGAGATGTTCTAAGGGCATCTCCAGCGGGGCCACCCAAATGGTTCTATGCTGTCTGAAACGGTCCGCGTGGACGGATGGACAGTCCGCGCACGCTCCAGCGATGCAAACGTACCAACTCGCGTGGACCGACCCATTCCTTCTCCAAATCGCCGATGTGTCGGGCCGGACAGCGAGCGCGTCCTCCCTTATCCTCCCTTTGGCCAACCCGGGCCCTTCTGCCAGTGGGACGTAAGCCATAGAGAAGAAATTCTATGTCCCTGATACGTCTCCGACGTATCGATAATTTCTTGTGTTCCATGCCACTTTATTGATGTTATCTACATGTTTTATGCACACTTTATGTCATATTCGTGCATTTTCTGGAACTAACCTATTAACAAGATGCCGAAGTGCCGATTCTTTGTTTTCTGCTCGTTTTTGGTTTCGAAATCCTAGTAAAGAAATATTCTCGGAATTGGACGAAATAAAAGCCCGAGAGGCCTATTTTCTCACGAAGCTTCCGGAAGACCGAAGACGGAACGAAGTGGGGCCACAGGGGAGCCAAACCCTAGGGCGGCGCGGCCCCCCTTGGCCGCGCCGCCCTGTCATCCGGGGCCCCTGTGCCCCCTCTCGACTTGCCCTTCCGCCTACTTAAAGCCTCCGTGACGAAACCTCCGAGTACCGAGAGCCACGATACGGAAAACCTTCCGCGAGACGCCGTCACCGCCGATCCCATCTCGGGGGATCCGAGAGATCGCCTCCGGCACCCTGCCGGAGAGGGGAATCATCTCCCGAAGGACTCTACACCGCCATGGTCGCCTCCGGAGTGATGAGTGAGTAGTCTACCCCTGGACTATGGGTCCATAGCAGTAGCTAGATGGTTGTCTTCTCCCCATTGTGCTATCATTGTCGGATCTTGTGAGCTGCCTATCATGATCAAGATCATCTATCCGTAATTATATATGTTGCGTTTGTTGGGATCCGATGAATAGAGAATACTTGTTATGTTGATTATCAAAGTTATGCTTATGTGTTGTTTATGATCTTGCATGCTCTCCGTTACTAGTAGATGCTCCGGCCAAGTAGATGCTTTTAACTCCAAGAGGGAGTACTTATGCTCGATAGTGGGTTCATGCCCGCATTGACACCGGGACAGTGACGGAAAGTTCTAAGGTTGTGTTGTGTCTGTTGCCACTAGGGATAAAACATTAGTGCTATGTTCAAGGATGTAGTCACTAGTTACATTACGCACCATACTTAATGCAATTGTCCGTTGCTTTGCAACTTAATATCGGAGGGGTTCGGATGATAACCTGAAGGTGGACTTTTTAGGCATAGATGCAGTTGGATGGCGGTCTATGTACTTTGTCGTAATGCCCAATTAAATCTCACTATACTCATCATAATATGTATGTGCATTGTCATGCTCTCTTTATTTGTCAATTGCCCAACCGTAATTTGTTCACCCAACATGCTGTTCGTCTTATGGGAGAGACACCTCTAGTGAACTGTGGACCCCGGTCCAATTCTCTTTACTTGAAATACAATCTACTGCAATACTTGTTTTTACTGTTTTCTCTCGCAAACAATCATCTTCCACACAATACGGTTAATCCTTTGTTACAGCAAGCCGGTGAGATTGACAACCTCACTTGTTTCGTTGGGGCAAAGTACTTTGGTTGTGTTGTGCAGGTTCCACGTTGGCGCCGGAATCTCCGGTGTTGCGCCGCACTACATCCCGCCGCCATCAACCTTCAACGTGCTTCTTGGCTCCTCCTGGTTCGATAAACCTTGGTTTCTTTCGAGGGAAAACTTGCTGCTGTGCGCATCATACCTTCCTCTTGGGGTTGCCCAACGAACGTGTGAAATACACGCCATCAAGCATATTTTCTGGCGCCGTTGCCGGGGAGATCAAGACACGCTGCAAGGGGAGTCTCCACTTCTCAATCTCTTTACTTTGTTTTTTTCTTGCTTAGTTTTATTTACTACTTTGTTTGCTGCACTAAATCAAAACACAAAAAAAATAGTTGCTAGCTTTACTTTATTTACTGTCTTGTTTGCTATATCGAAAACACAAAAAAATTAGTTTACTTGCATTTACTTTATCTAGTTTGCTTTATTTACTATTGCTAAAATGAGTAATCCTGAAGTTGAAGTTCGTTCATTTAAGCAACAAGGGGGAGAATGTTTAAAAGATGCTTGGTATAGAATTAGTGATGCCCATAATAGGTGCACTAAGAAACACTCCACCACTATCCTACTCGGGAATTTTTATGTTGGTATCTCTAGCTGGAATAGATATGTTCTTGATTGTCTCGCGGGAGGTAATTTCCTAGGCGCTCCCGCTTTAGAAGCTAGTTGCATTATTGAGAGTTTATTTGGAACACCACCTGTTAATGAAACTAAAATTGAAACCTCCCTTGAGGATGTTATGAAAAACTGGAAACCATAGAGAAAAATTGTAGTGTTGAAACTAAATTAGAAATATTACTTGATAATACTTGATAAACTTGATAAAATCCTAGAAGGAATTAATAAAAGAATTGCTACTCTAGAAACTTGCGCTATCCATGATAATCAAACCCATAGAATTGGTAAACTTGAAGAAGCTATGGGAAAATTGGGTTCAACTTTTTCTTCTTTTAAATTTAATGAGAAAGCTTATGTTGGTAAGGAGCAAAAATTCATGTATGTCTCTAAGGTGCCTAAACCAAAGAATTACTATAGGCCTAAAATTGATAAAACTCCCAACACTCCTGGTAATGATGTTGATGCTTCATCTCTTGATAATACTTGATACACACTTTCTGCGCCTAGCTGAAAGGCGTTAAAGAAAAGCGCTTATGGGAGACAACCCATGTTTTTACCTACAGTACTTTGTTTTTATTTTGTGTCTTGGAAGTTGTTTACTACTGTAGCAACCTCTCCTTATCTTAGTTTTGAGTTTTGTTGTGCCAAGTTAAGCCGTTGATAGAAAAGTAAGTACTAGATTTGGATTACTGCGCAGAAACAGATTTCTTTGCTGTCACGAATCTGGGTCTAATTCTCTGTAGGTAACTCAGAAAATTATGCCAATTTACGTGAGTGATCCTCAGATATGTACGCAACTTTCATTCAATTTGAGCATTTTCATTTGAGCAAGTCTGGTGCCATTTTAAAATTCGTCAATACGAACTGTTCTGTTTTGACAGATTCTGTCTTTTATTTCGCATTGCCTCTTTCGCTATGTTGGATGAATTTCTTTGATCCACTAATGTCCAGTAGCATTATGCAATGTCCAGAAGTGTTAAGAATGATTGTGTCACCTCTGAATATGTCAATTTATATTGTGCACTAACCCTCTAATGAGTTGTTTCGAGTTTGGTGTGGAGGAAGTTTTCAAGGATCAAGAGAGGAGTATGATGCAATATGATCAAGGAGAGTGAAAGCTCTAAGCTTGGGGATGCACCCGGTGGTTCACCCCTGCATATATCAAGAAGACTCAAGCGTCTAAGCTTGGGGATGCCCAAGGCATCCCCTTCTTCATCAACAAATTATCAGGTTCCTCCCCTGAAACTATATTTTTATTCGGCCACATCTTATGTGCTTTTTCTTGGAGCGTCGGTTTGTTTTTGTTTTTGTTTTGTTTGAATAAAATGGATCCTAGCATTCACCTTATGGGAGAGATACACGCTCCGCTGTAGCATATGGACAAATATGTCCTTGGTTTCTACTCATAGTATTCATGGCGAAGTTTCTCCTTCGTTAAATTGTTATATGGTTGGAATTGGAAAATGATACATGTAGTAATTGCTATAAATGTCTTGGGTAATGTGATACTTGGCAATTGTTGTGCTCATGTTTAAGCTCTTGCATCATATGCTTTGCACCTATTAATGAAGAAATACATAGAGCATGCTAAAATTTGGTTTGCATATTTGGTTTCTCTAAGGTCTAGATAATTTCTAGTATTGAGTTTGAACAACAAGGAAGACGGTATAGAGTCTTATAATGTTTACAATATGTCTTTTATGTGAGTTTTGCTGTACCGTTCATCCTTGTGTTTGTTTCAAATAACCTTGCTAGCCTAAACCTTGTATCGAGAGGGAATACTTCTCATGCATCCAAAATACTTGAGCCATCCACTATGCCATTTGTGTCCACCATACCTACCTATACTACATGGTATTTTCCCGCCATTCCAAAGTAAATTGCTTGAGTGCTACCTTTAAAATTCCATCATTCACCTTTGCAATATATAGCTCATGGGACAAATAGCTTAAAAACTATTGTGGTATTGAATATGTAATTATGCACTTTATCTCTTATTAAGTTGCTTGTTGTGCGATAACCATGTTTACTGGGAAACGCCATCAACTCATTGTTGAATTTCATGTGAGTTGCTATGCATGTTCGTCTTGTCGGAAGTAAGGGCGATCTACACTGAGTTGAATGGTTTGAGCATGCATATTGTGAGAGAAGAACATTGGGCCGCTAACTAAAGCCATGATCCATGGTGGAAGTTTCAGTTTTGGACAAATATCCTCAAATCTCTAATGAGAAAAGAATTAATTGTTGCCAAATGCTTAAAGCATTAAAAGAGGAGTCCATTATCTGTTGTCTATGTTGTCCCGGTATGGATGTCTAAGTTGAGAATAATCAAAAGCGAGAAATCCAAATGCGAGCTTTCTCCTTAGACCTTTGTACAGGCGGCATAGAGGTACCCCTTTGTGAAACTTGGTTAAAGCATATGTATTGCGGTGATAATCCCGGTAGTCCAAGCTAATTAGGACAAGGTGCGGGCACTATTGGTACACTATGCATGAGGCTTGCAACTTATAAGATATAATTTACATGATGCATATGCTTTATTACTACCGTTGACAAAATTGTTTCATGTTTTCAAAATCAAAGCTCTAGCACAAATATAGCAATCGATGCTTTTCCTCTATGAGGACCATTCTTTTACTTTCAATGTTGAGTCAGTTCACCTATTTCTCTCCACCTCAAGAAGCAAACACTTGTGTGAACTGTGCATTGATTCCTACATACTTGCTTATTGCACTTATTATATTACTCTATGTTGACAATATCCATGAGATATACATGTTACGAGTTGAAAGCAACCGCTGAAACTTAATCTTCTTTTGTGTTGCTTCAATACCTTTACTTTGAATTATTGCTTTATGAGTTAACTCTTATGCAAGACTTATTGATGCTTGTCTTGAAGTGCTATTCATGAAAAGTCTTTGCTTTATGATTCACTTGTTTACTCATGTCATACACATTGTTTTGATCGCTGCATTCACTACATATGCTTTACAAATAGTATGATCAAGATTATGATGGCATGTCACTCCGTAAATTATCCGTGTTATCGTTTTACCGCTCGGGACGAGCGGAACTAAGCTTGGGGATGCTGATACGTCTCCGACGTATCGATAATTTCTTGTGTTCCATGCCACTTTATTGATGTTATCTACATGTTTTATGCACACTTTATGTCATATTCGTGCATTTTCTGGAACTAACCTATTAACAAGATGCCGAAGTGCCGCTTCGTTGTTCTACGCTGTTTTTGGTTTCAGAAATCCTAGTAAAGAAATATTCTCGGAATTGGACGAAATAAAAGCCCGGAGGCCTATTTTCTCACGAAGCTTCCGGAAGACCGAAGACGAAACGAAGTGGGGCCACGGGGAGCCAAACCCTAGGGCGGCGCGGCCCCCCTTGGCCGCGCCGCCCTGTCATCCGGGGCCCCTGTGCCCCCTCTCGACTTGCCCTTCCGCCTACTTAAAGCCTCCGTGACGAAACCTCCGACACCGAGAGCCACGATACGGAAAACCTTCCAGAGACGCCGTCACCGCCGATCCCATCTCGGGGGATCCAGGAGATCGCCTCCGGCACCCTGCCGGAGAGGGGAATCATCTCCCGGAGGACTCTACACCGCCATGGTCGCCTCCGGAGTGATGAGTGAGTAGTCTACCCCTGGACTATGGGTCCATAGCAATATCTAGATGGTTGTCTTCTCCCCATTGTGCTATCATTGTCGGATCTTGTGAGCTGCCTATCATGATCAAGATCATCTATCTGTAATTCTATATGTTGCGTTTGTTGGGATCCGATGAATAGAGAATACTTGTTATGTTGATTATCAAAGTTATGCTTATGTGTTGTTTATGATCTTGCATGCTCTCCGTTACTAGTAGATGCTCTGGCCAAGTAGATGCTTTTAACTCCAAGAGGGAGTACTTATGCTCGATAGTGGGTTCATGCCTCGCATTGACACCTGGGACAAGTGATGAGAAAGTTCTAAGGTTGTGTTGTGCTCGTTGCCACTAGGGATAAAACATTAGTGCTATGTTCAAGGATGTAGTCACTAGTTACATTACGCACCATACTTAATGCAATTGTCCGTTGCTTTGCAACTTAATACCGGAGGGGGTTCGGATGATAACCTCGAAGGTGGACTTTTTAGGCATAGATGCAGCTTGGATGGCGGTCTATGTACTTTGTCGTAATGCCCAATTAAATCTCACTATACTCATCATAATATGTATGTGCATTGTCATGCTCTCTTTATTTGTCAATTGCCCAACCGTAATTTGTTCACCCAACATGTCTGTTCGTCTTATGGGAGAGACACCTCTAGTGAACCGTGGACCCCGGTCCAATTCTCTTTACTGAAATACAATCTACCGCAATACTTGTTTTTACCGTTTTCTCTGCAAACAATCATCTTCCACACAATACGGTTAATCCTTTGTTACAGCAAGCCGGTGAGATTGACGACCTCACCTGTTTCGTTGGGGCAAAGTACTTTGGTTGTGTTGTGCAGGTTCCACGTTGGCGCCGGAATCTCCGGTGTTGCGCCGCACTACATCCCGCCGCCATCAACCTTCAACGTGCTTCTTGGCTCCTCCTGGTTCGATAAACCTTGGTTTCTTTCTGAGGTAAAACTTGCTGCTGTGCGCATCATACCTTCCTCTTGGGGTTGCCCAACGAACGTGTGAAATACACGCCATCAGTCCCAAACCCTTGTCATTAATTTATATGAAGGAATATTTTAGATAATGCTAGTAGTCCATGTGTTGGATTCAAGTGTGGATGCTATGAAGATAAATATATACATTGAGTATTGATATCAAGATCATCGATTTGAAGAGAAGAATATGATATGATGAAGAAGAAGAAATGAAGATGAAGTTCTTGTGTGGAACTCAATTTAGCCATGCTCTACCTTATGTGTTAAGCATGAATTATCAAGGTATTATGATAGAGCATGAGAAGATACGAGAGCGAAGATTGGATTCAAGTTGGTCAACACATAAGCATAAATAATGTACCACATGGGATCGTGTGATCTTGTGGTATGGCAAGCCTTGTCAATAATTATTTGTGAACTAACCCATCATATATATGTATGAATTTGTGTTGTCTATGTGAGTTAGGTATCTGTCCATGGCCATGCATCAAAAACAAGATCTCATATAACCCATGAGAGGATGCCATCAAGTGGTGATCGTTATCAAGTTTGAGAAGGATAAGTTCAAGATGAGCATATCGAAAATATCATGTTTGAAGCTTGTTGTCAATTCGGTGATAATGTACTCTATGGGTATGTGTCTTCGAAAAGCAACAGTGATCAAGCGAAGCATTCCGGATTAAATGGAGCTTGAAGCTTCATCATCAAGATCAAGTGGGATACACAAGGCGGTATCTCACTAATAGATTTCCTTTTAATGGTCTCCATGTGGTTGTTGGGAGATCAGATTATAGGATAGATAGTCGAACTATTAAGAGGGCTTTCGGTTGGGTAACTTGATCACATTGTCTTAGGGAGATTGATACGTCCCAAACGTATCTATAATTTTTATGTTCCATGCTACTTTTATGATGATACTCACATGTTTTATACACATTATATGTCATTATTATGCATTTTCCGGCACTAACCTATTGACGAGATGCCGAAGAGCCAGTTGTTGTTTTCTGCTGTTTTTGGTTTCAGAAATCCTACGGAGGAAATATTCTCGGAATTGGACGAAATCAACGCCCAGGGGCCTATTTTTCCACGAAGCTTCCAGAAGACCGAGGGAGATACGAAGTGGGGCCACGGGGTGCCGCCACACTAGGGCGAAGCGGCCTAGAGGGGGCCCGCACGGCCCTAGCGTGTGGGGCCCCCGTGACGCCTCCTGACCTGCCCTTCCGCCTACTTAAAGCCTTCGTCGCGAAACCCCCAGTACCGAGAGCCACGATACGGAAAACCTTACTGAGACGCCGCCGCCTCCAATCCCATCTCGGGGGATTCAGGAGATTGCCTCCGGCACCCTGCCGGAGAGGGGAATCATCTCCCTGAGGTCTCTTCATCGCCATGATTGCCTCCGGATCGATGTGTGAGTAGTCCACCCCTGGACTATGGGTCCATAGCAGTAGCTAGATGGTTGTCTTCTCCTCATTGTGCTATCATGTTAGATCTTGTGAGCTGCCTATCATGATCAAGATCATCTATTTGTAATGCTACATGTTGTGTTTGTTGGGATCCGATGAATATTGAATACTATGTCAAGTTGATTATCAATCTATCATATATGTTGTTTATGTTCTTGCATGCTCTCCATTGCTAGTAGAGGCTCGGCCAAGTTGATACTTGTGACTCCAAGAGGGAGTATTTATGCTCGTTAGTGGGTTCATGCCTCCATTGAATCTGGGACTCGTGACGAGAAAGTTCTAAGGTTGTGGATGTGCTCGTTGCCACTAGGGATAAAACATCAATGCTTTGTCTAAGGATATTTGTGTTTGTTACATTACGCACCATACTTAATGCAATTGTCTCGTTGTTTGCAACTTAATACCTGGAAGGGGTTCGGATGATAACATGAAGGTGGACTTTTTAGGCATAGATGCATGCTGGATAGCGGTCTATGTACTTTGTCGTAATGCCCTGATTAAATCTCATAGTACTCACCATGATATATGTATGTGCATTGTTATGCCTTCTTTATTTGTCAATTGCCCAACTGTAATTTGTTCACCCAACATCTGTTTATCTTATGGGAGAGACACCACTAGTGAACTGTGGACCCCGGTCCAATTCTTTACATCTGAAATACAATCTCATCGCAATCTGTTCTTACTCGTTCTTCGCAAACAATCATCATCCACACTATACATCTAATCCTTTGTTTACAGCAAGCCGGTGAGATTGACAACCTCACCGTTACGTTGGGGCAAAGTAATTTGATTGTGTTGTGCGAGTTCCACGTTGGCACCGGAATCCCCGGTGTTGCGCCGCACTACACTCCGTCACCAACGACCTTCACGTGATCCTTGACTCCTACTCGGTTCGATAAACCTTGGTTTCTTACTGAGGGAAACTTGCTGCTACACGCATCACACCTTCCACTAGGGGTACCCAACGGGCGTGTGCTTTACGCGTATCAAGCTAAATTTCTGGCGCCGTTGCCGGGGAGATCAAGACACGCTGCAAGGGGAGTCTCGCACATCCAATCTCTTTACTTTGTTTTTGTCTTGCTTTGTTTTACTTTATTTACTGCTTTGTTTGCTCTTATATCAAAAACACAAAAAAATTAGTTGCTAGCTTTACTTTATTTACTGTCTTGTTCTCTATATCAAAAACACAAAAAAATTAGTTACTTGCATTTACTTTATTTAGTTTGCTTTATTTACTACTGCTAAAATGGGTACTGTTGAGAATACTAAGTTGTGTGACTTCACTAGCACAAATAATAATGATTTCTTATGCACACCTATTGCTCCACCCGCTAGTACAGCAGAATTCTTTGAAATTAAACCTGCTTTACTCGAATCTTGTTATGAGAGAGCAATTTTCCGGTGTTAGTTCCGATGATGCTGCTGCCCATCTTAATAATTTTGTTGAACTATGCGAAATGCAAAAGTATAAGGATGTAGATGGTGACATTATAAAATTGAAATTGTTTCCTTTCTCCTTAAGAGGAAGAGCTAAAGATTGGTTGCTATATCTGCCTAGAAATAGTATAGATTCATGGACTAAATGTAAGGATGCTTTTATTGGTAGATATTATCCTCCCGCTAAAATTATATCTTTGAGAAGTAGCATAATGAATTTCAAGCAATTAGATAATGAACATGTTGCTCAAGCATGGGAGAGAATGAAATCTTTGGTGAAGAATTGACCTACCCATGGACTAACTACTTGGATGATTATCCAAACCTTTTATGCAGGACTGAATTTTTCTTCGCGGAACCTATTGGATTCAGCTGCTGGAGGTACCTTTATGTCCATCACTTTGGGGCGGCAACAAAGCTTCTTGATGATATGATGATAAATTACTCTGAATGGCACACTGAAAGAGCTCCACAAGGTAAGAAGGTAAATTCCGTTGAAGAAACCTCCTCCTTGAGTGATAAGATTGATGTTATTATGTCTATGCTTGTGAATGGTAGATCTAATGTTGATCCTAATAATGTTCCTTTAGCTTCATTGGTTGCCCAAGAAGAACATGTTGATGTGAACTTCATTAAAAGTAATAATTTCAACAACAATGCTTATAGGAATAATTCTGGTAACAACTATAAGCCATATCCTTCTGCTAATGGTAATGATTATGGTAATTCTTATGGGAATTCTTACAACAATAATAGGAGTGTACCCCCTGGTCTTGAAGCCATGCTTAAAGAATTTATTAGTACACAAACTGCTTTTAACAAATCTGTTGAGGAAACGCTTGATAAAATTGATATTCTTGCTTCTAAGGTTGATAGACTTGCCTCTGATGTTGATCTTTTAAAATTGAAAGTTATGCTTAATAAGGATATTGATAATAAAATTGTTACTACAGCAAATGCCATCCAAGTTCGAATTAATGAGAATATTAGATTGATGGCTGAATTGCATGCTAGGTGGGAAAGAGAAGAAAATGAAAAACCAGCTAAAGAGAATAATGAAACTAAAGTTTGGACTATTACCACCACTAGTAATGATAATGCTTCACATGTTGCTACACCTCCTACAATCAATGGTAAAATAATTGGTGTTGGCAAAGTTTCTACTCCTAGTGCAAAGCGTGCAAAATTACCTAAAACTGCTGAAACTGCTTGTGATAAAACTGCTGAAATTTTTCAAAATATTGGGGACAATGATCCCATTGCTGTAGATCATAATGGTTTAGATTTTGATGATTGTCACATCTCTGAAGTTATAAAGTTCTTACAAAAACTTGCTAAAAGTCCCAATGCTAGTGCTATAAATTTGGCCTTTACAAAACATATTACAAATGCTCTCATAAAAGCTAGAGAGGAGAAACTAAAACTTGAAACTTCTATTCCTAGGAAGTTAGAAGATGGTTGGGAGCCCATCATTAAGATGAGGGTCAATGATTTTGATTGTAATGCTTTATGTGATCTTGGTGCAAGTATTTCTGTTATGCCTAAGAAAATCTATGATATGCTTGACTTGCCACCATTGAAAAATTATTATTTGGATGTTAATCTTGTTGATCATGCTATAAAGAAACCTTTGGGGAGGATTGATAATGTTCGCATTATGGTTAACAATAACCTTGTCCCCGTTGATTTTATTGTCTTGGATATTGAATGCAATGCATCTTGTCCCATTATATTGGGAAGACCTTTTCTTCGAACTGTTGGTGCTACCATTGATATGAAGGAAGGTAATATTAAATATCAGTTTCCTCTCAAGAAAGGTATGGAACACTTCCCTAGAAAGAGAATGAAGTTACCTTATGATTCTATTATTAGAACAAATTATGATGTTGATGCTTCATCTCTTGATAATACTTGATTCACACTTTTTGCGCCTAGCCGAAAGGCGTTAAAGAAAAGCGCTTATGGGAGACAACCCATTATTTTACTTCTGCACTTTTGTTTTATATTTGAGTCTTGGAAGTTGTTACTACTGTAGCAACCTCTCCTTATCTTTATTTTATTGCATTGTTGTGCCAAGTAAAGCCTTTGATAGTAAAGTCAATACTAGATTTGGATTACTGCGCAGGAACAGATTTCTTGCTGTCACGAAATTGAGCCGCCCCTGCTGTAGAAAATTTATAAAAATCTGCCAATTTACGTGCGTGATCCTCAGATATGTATGCAACTTTCATTAAATTTGGGCATTTTCATCTGAGCAAGTCTGGTGCCTCTAAAAAATTCGTATTTACGGACTGTTCTGTTTTGACAGATTCTGCCTTTTATTTCGCATTGCCTGTTTTGCTATGCTTGATGGATTTTTTTGTTCCATTAACTTTCAGTAGCTTTGTGCAATGTCCAAAAGTATTAAGAATGATTATGTCACCTCTGAATATATGAATTATGCACTGACCCTCTAATGAGATTGTTTTGAGTTTGGTGTGGAGGAAGTTTTCAAGGGTCAAGAGAGGAGGATGATACAATATGATCAAGAAGAGTGAAAAGTCTAAGCTTGGGGATGCCCCCATGGTTCATCCCTGCATATTTTAAGAAGACTCAAGCATCTAAGCTTGGGGATGCCCAAGGCATCCCTTCTTCATCGACAACTTATCAGGTCACCTCTAGTGAAACTATATTTTTATTCCGTCACATCTTATGTGCTTTACTTGGAGCGTCTGTTTTTTTTATTTTTGTTTTCGTTTGAATAAAATAGGATCATAGCATTCTTTGTTTGGGAGAGAGACACGCTCCGCTGTTTCGTATGAACACATATGTTCTTAGCTTTATCTTTAATGTTCATTGCGAAAGTTGAACTACTTCATTCATTGTTATATGGTTGGAAACGGAAAATGCCGCATGTGGTAAATGGTATAATGTCTTGAATAATGTGATACTTGGCAATTGTTGTGCTCATATAGATCATGTTTAAGCTCTTGCATCATGTACCTTGTACCCATTAATGAATAACTACATAGAGCTTGTTAAAATTTGGTTTGCATGATTGATTTCTCTAGAGTCTAGATATTTTCTGGTTAAGGTGTTTGAACAACAAGGAGACAATGTAAAGTCTTATAATACTTACAATATGTTCATATGTGAGTCTTGCTGCACCTTTTATACTTGAGTTTGCTTCAAACAACCTTGCTAGCCTAGCCTTGTATTGAGAGGAATTCTTCTCGTGCATCCAAATCCTTGAGCCAAAAACTATGCCATTTGTGTCCACCATACCTACCTACTACATGGTATTTCTCTACCATTCCAAAGTACATTACTTGAGTGCTACCTTTAAAAATTCTATTCCTTTGTCTTTGCAATATATAGCTCATGGGAAAGTAGCCTTAAAAACTATTGTGGTGAAGAATATGTACTTATGTGTCTTATTTCTTAATAAGTTGCTTGTTGAGCGGTAACCATGTTTCTGGGGACGCCATCAACTATTACCTTTGTTGAATATTATGTGAGTTGCTATGCATGTTCGTCTTGTCTGAAGTAAGGGCGATTTTCATGATCAAATGGTTTGAGTATGCATATTGTTAGAGAAGAACATTGGGCCGCTAACTAAAGCCATGATCCTTGGTGGAAGTTTCAGCTTGGACAATCAATCCTCAATCTCTTATGAGAATATTAACCGTTGTTGAATGCTTATGCATTAAAGAGGAGTCCATTATCCGTTGTCTATGTTGTCCCGGTATGGATGTCTAAGTTGAGAATAACCAAAAGCGAGAAATCCAATGCGAGCTTTCTCCTTAGACCTTTGTACAGGCGGCATAGAGGTACTCCTTTGTGACACTTGGTTGAAACATATGCTATGCAATGATAATCCGTGTTAATCCAAGCTAATTAGGACAAGGTGCGGGCACTATTGGTATACTATGCATGAGGCTTGCAACTTATAAGATATCTTATACATAACACATATGCTTTATTACTACCGTTGACAAAATTGTTTCTTGTTTTCAAAATGAAAAGCTCTAGCACAAATATAGTAATCCATGCTTCCCTCTGCGAAGGGCCTATCTTTTACTTTATTGTTGAGTCAGTTTACCCATTCTTTCTATTTTAGAAGCAAACACTTGTATCAACTGTGTGCATTGATTCTTACATGTTTACTTATTGCACTTGTTATATTACTTTGTGTTGACAATTATCCATGAGATATACATGTTGAAGTTGAAAGCAATTGCTGAAACTTATATCTTCCTTTGTGTTGCTTCAATACTTTTACTTTGAATTTATTGCTTTATGAGTAACTCTTATGCAAGTCTTATTGATTCTTATCTTGAAAGTATTATTCATGAAAAGTCTTTGCTATATGATTCATTTGTTTACTCATTATCTTCATCATTGCTTCGAATCGCTGCATTCATCTCATATTCTTTACAATAGTATTGATCAAGATTATGATAGCATGTCACTTCAGAAATTATCTTTGTTATCGTTTACCTACTCGAGGGCGAGTAGGAACTAAGCTTGAAGATGCTTGATACGTCCCAAACGTATCTATAATTTCTTATGTTCCATGCTACTTTTATGATGATACTCACATGTTTTATACACATTATATGTCATTATTATGCATTTTCCGGCACTAACCTATTGACGAGATGCCGAAGAGCCAGTTGTTTTCTGCTGTTTTTGGTTTCAGAAATCCTACAGAGGAAATATTCTCGGAATTGGACGAAATCAACGTCCAGGGGCCTATTTTTCCACGAAGCTTCCAGAAGACCGAGGGAGATACGAAGTGGGGCCACGGGGCGCCGCCACACTAGGGCGGCGCGGCCTAGAGGGGGCCCGCGCGGCCCTAGCCTGTGGGGCCCCCGTGACGCCTCCTGACCTGCCCTTCCGCCTACTTAAAGCCTTCATCGCGAAACCCCCGCGATCGAGAGCCACGATACGGAAAACCTCATCGAGACGCCGCCGCCGCCAATCCCATCTCGGGGATTCAGGAGATCGCCTCCGGTACCCTGCCGGAGAGGGGAATCATCTCCCGGAGGTCTCTTCATCGCCATGATCGCCTCCGGATCGATGTGTGAGTAGTCCACCCCTGGACTATGGGTCTATAGCAGTAGCTAGATGGTTGTCTTCTCCTCATTGTGCTATCATGTTAGATCTTGTGAGCTGCCTATCATGATCAAGATCATCTATTTGTAATGCTACATGTTGTGTTTATTGGGATCCGATGAATATTGAATACTATGTCAAGTTGATTATCAATCTATCATATATGTTGTTTATGTTCTTGCATGCTCTCCGTTGCTAGTAGAGGCTCGGCCAAGTTGATACTTGTGACTCCAAAAGGGAGTATTTATGCTCGATAGTGGGTTCATGCCTCCATTGAATGCAGGACGGTGACGAGAAAGTTCTAAGGTTGTGGATGTCGTTGTTGCCACTAGGGATAAAACATCGATGCTTTGTCTAAGGATATTTGTGTTGATTACATTACGCACCATACTTAATGCAATTGTCTCGTTGTTTGCAACTTAATATCGGAAGGGGTTCGGATGATAACTCGAAGGTGGACTTTTTAGGCATAGATGCATGCCGGATAGCGGTCTATGTACTTTGTCGTAATGCCCCGATTAAATCTCATAGTACTCATCATGATATATGTATGTGCATTGTTATGCCTTCTTTATTTGTCAATTGCCCAACTGTAATTTGTTCACCCAACATCCGTTTATCTTATGGGAGAGACACCACTAATGAACTGTGGACCCCGGTCCAATTCTTTACATCTGAAATACAATCTACTGCAATTGTTCTTTACTGTTCTCGCAAACAATCATCATCCACACTATACATCTAATCCTTTGTTTACAGCAAGCCGGTGAGATTGACAACCTCACTGTTATGTTGGGGCAAAGTAATTTGATTGTGTTGTGCAGGTTCCACGTTGGCGCCGGAATCCCTGGTGTTGCGCCGCACTACACTCCGTCACCAACGACCTTCACGTGATCCTTGACTCCTACTGGTTCGATAAACCTTGGTTTCTTACTGGGGGAAACTTGCTGCTACACGCATCACACCTTCCACTTGGGGTTCCCAACGGGCGTGTGCTTTACGCGTATCAGAGATCAATCATTTGCATACTTTTTATCCACTTATTCTTGTTGCTTCTGGCTATTTCTCTGCGTGAACTTCTTGAGCTTGTTGCTAGCTCTTCAAAAATCCCAAGTTTGCTAAAATCTGAATGTATATGGAAAAGCTATCATAGTGTTCGTTAGCCTCATCGAAACGGGCAGCCGCCGGGCTCACCGCTGAAACAAACGGGCAACCGCCGGGAATTCCGTATATGCCGAAAGGCTATGATGAGTGTTTTTTTGGTGTCTTGCCAGACATTTCGACGTTGAAATTGGCACGCCGGTTTGTAGTTCCGGCGGGGAATCCGGCGGCGCCAGGTTCCTCACCAGTTTCGTTAGTCGACCCGACGTGGAAACCAATGTGCCGGAATTTTCGCCGATCTTGCTTGGACTGTTCGTTATTTTTCGAACGCTCATATTTGCTATTTTATAAAAGGGGCTTCTTCCCCATTGTTTAACTAGGTTTCTTGAGCATATTTTTTAAACCATTGTTGAACTCCTTGATATTGATTTCTCTCCCTTTTATCCTAGCTACGATTCTTGCATCTTTTTGAGAGCTTTGAAAGAGGATATCTCGATCTACAACTTCAACCAGTCCCTTGGGATTTAGATCTTAGAGTCTTTTCTTGACCTTCATCATTTTTCTTCCTCTCTAATTTTTCCCTAGCAGTATTGCTTTTGTAGAATTTCAGTGTGAAAAATTCGAACACCTTTAGCATGTGAGTTCGCCAAGTTAATTAAAAATCAAATTTTTTATGGTTTATGTAAAAAAGAGGAACTTTATCTTATAAACAACCTTATTCTTAGCACTGAATTTTGTCCTTTTTACACACGACATATGACAAATCGATTTTTCCTGAAACGACTTTGTGAGCATGTAGCACGTGAAGATGTATATGCGGATTTTTAGTTTCAATTTTTTTAAAAAAATTCAAAATATGTCTAAAATGTATTTTAAATTGAAAGGATCATATGCTTCCATGTTTCAAAACACCACTCTCTTAGATAGATACATCTATATATCCAGATAAAATTGAGTAAATTTATTTTTCGTAACAAAGGGAATAGAAAATGTAACCCGATGTTGTTTTCGCGTGACGCACCAGGCAGCCACCTGTCCCATTGCAACACACCGGTATCCAAAAACCAATTTACAAAGCCATGGCGTCTACCTACCTGCTACCATATCCTCTCCCATTGACTCCGCCTCCAGCGTTCGCATCCCGCTGCCGCGTCCCGATGGCCTCCGCCGCCCCCCTCGGTACGTGCCCAATTTGGGAGCAGTTCCTTCGTTTTCTCGCAAATACTTTCAGAATCTTAATTTGACCTAGCCAAATTTGGGTTGCAACTGCGGAACGCATATCTCATGCTAGATCAGGGAGAATTGTTGAAATTGGGCAGGGTTGATTGGGCAGAAATGTCCTAACTTTAGTAATTCGGCAGGAAGTAGTTCTGAGTTCCACGCAGGGAAGATCATCCTCAGTTGGAACTTCGCAAGCACGAAATACAGCAATGTGCCAAGGGATTCCGTATTTAGAGGGTCCGTCGATGCAATTTACATGATAAACATTGACTCGATGCTTATTCTAATGCCTATTTAGGCTCTGTTCTGATTTACTTTAAGGGGAAGCCTTCTTTGACGCTTATTATAGTCAGCGCCCTTGTTTGGTTCTGCTGCAACATGACTCTGCACATGCGTCCCTATCTGACAGGGAGCCTCTTTAAGTCTATCCTCTTTATTTTCTATTTTTTCTTTGATGAGTATCTCATGACACAGGGGTCACGGTGTCCACATCGGAGAGTGTTGGTCAGAATGATTTGCTGATTGTTGGGCCAGGTGTGCTTGGTCGAATCGTAGCTGAGAAATGGCAACAGGTAGGATAAGTATCTTCTTGGCAGAGTGGCTTAGCTTCTGTTTAAACATATCAAGTACTTTCTTATACCATGTTGAGCTGATGGTCTGATTATCTTGATAAGAGATTTGAGTTTCCCATGCTAATGAAACATTATTTTCGTCATGTTCAAATCAAGTCTTGTTTCTAGTTAAGAAGAGATTGGTTCGTTATAGCATGTTACCAATTTCCTTCCGTGACATAAGGAACTAGTAAATATGACACTGGCCAGTAGATCTTTTCTTTGAATCTCGATTACATTTTTATATATTAGCCACATGTACATTTCTGTCTGTAAAATGTGAGAATTGTATCCTTTGGTTTTAACATCTGCTTTGTAGATATCATAAAGAATTCAAATATAGCTTTAATGTATCTTACAGGAGCATCCAGGTTGCAAAATTTTTGGCCAGACTGCAACCACAGATCATCACAGTGAACTAACTAAAATTGGGATAATTCCCTCCCTGAAGGGATCCAGAGTTGGTCAGAAAGTCCCATACGTTATTTTCTGTGCTCCTCCATATCGTACGGATGATTACCCTGGAGATCTTAGGTAACTAAGGTGTATGATCGTTTATGCATTTGAGAATAAACTAGATGTTTTTTTCATATGTAGTAAACTATATACGATGGTAATGATCATGGCTGGATTTATCCTGATAGAAAAATGAAATCTTCAAAATTGCATGCTTACAATATATGATTAACGTTCGGCGACATGCATCTAGAAAATAGTTGTGTAATGGCTACAGAGTACAGAGCAAATGTTATGGAAATAGAAAGTACATGATTACATGCGAACACAGTTTTTTAGGTTTTATCTTCTCATGTCTTGAACATGCAAAACTATTTTTTTATTATGGATGAAAATATTTGTTCACAGGAAGCACAACTGTTTTTTCAAATCCATGTCGGTGATATTTCATTTTAGCGATGACATATATGACCTCGGGTTGTTTAAGTCATGCATGACGTTTTCGCTCATTAATCCAACCCATGGAGGGAAATATGTAGTTTGCATTCGTAATCCTTGTGTTAATACTCGACTCGAGCGCAGGGATCAACTTAAATTCAAAGAGAAACATGGTGTGCATTATTACAAGGAACTGCACATGGGCACACTGAGAAATCTTACTATACCAATTGTTGATAAAAACACGGCTGAAGTTTTCTTACCTCCATCTGTTTTGTTATAAGGCAACTTTGGTTCCGAGTTTTCCCATCGCTCCTACAGAAATTTGTGAAAACTGAAGCTTATGTTTCAAACTTCATAAGCACATTTCAAGGACCAAGACGATGAAAACATTAAAGTCACATACATAAAATGAACATTTCATTCAAAACTAACTTTGTAGGGGCTTTGGCTGAAATACAAGGCATCATTATTTTCCACTTGATTGGCAGGAATCCTGGCTATATTCAATAATGTATGTGTACATACTATTGATATGGAAAATAATAATATCATTACAGTAAAACATGATATGCATCTTTATTGGGCACAACAGTGTATCAAGGAAGGACATGTAGAACAACTTATTTGAGAAAACATGTGCAGAGTTGCAGCATCAAATTGGAGTGGGGAAGGCTCTTTCCTTTTTACATCAAGTACTGCCGTGTATGACTGCAATGACAATGGATTATGCAGCGAGGTAGAAGTTTAAATCTAAACTGAACTTCTTATTGTAAAGAATCAAAGATTTCTTAGCCATTTTTTCATCTGCTTTGGGTAAGAAAAATATAATGATAAGTCAATCATTATGTAAGCTAGAAAATGCAATGTTCCGAAAGGTTTTACTCCATTGCCGATGCTCTGGTATTACCTCCAACTATCTTGTTTTTATTTAGCCTTGATTTTCCATTTTACTTCTGTAGGATTCTCCTTGCGTGCCAATTGGTAGGAGCCCTCGTACTGATGTCCTTCTGAACGCAGAAAATGTTGTCCTCGAGGCAGGAGGCTGTGTCGTCCGGCTAGGAGGACTTTATATATCCTTACCAAGAGGCTACTTTTTTTTTATTCCAAACATCAAGCATTGTTAAATACAATTTTTTTTCCATACTCTTATGAGCACATTAGAGTGGAGACAAACAGTAAGTTTTTTTCCTTGACTTGAAACACAAAATGGATCAAGGTCCTCATGTTTTCTGGCTGTCCAAAGGAACTGTAGATGCACGACCAGATCTCATAATCAATCTGATCCATTATGAAGTAAGATCTTCTACTTATTTATTATATGATAGGATGGTCCTTTGATGAGTATGTTTGCAGTTCGGATGTTGTAGAGTCAAGAGAGAATTTACTTATCCAGTTACGACACGCAGTTTGTACGACATATGCCAATCCAACCCATATTTGATCACACTTCATCCTTGGCCCTAGCCCTACTTTTTTCCTCTTTACAATGCAAATTCTCGCAGTATTATACGGTACCCAGCCCTATTTTATTTTTCTGTTGATATAATTAAATTCTCTCAAGATGTTTGCCCTGTTGATTACATGTGGGTGAAATGATTTGTCAGGGTATATTTACTATGCAGTCTTCATGTTTGTTATCATCTTTTTATGCTATTTGCAGGATGCTGCTTCTCTTGGGATTACCATCATGAAAAGGAAACTTCGTGGTCGTGTCTTTTTGGGCTGTGACAACCAGCCTCTGTCCAGGTCACTGCAACCTTCATCCTTTTCAGCTCACGGACTGCCCAACTAACTTCAGTTTTGGTCTGCATTGCAAGTGTACTAATATGAGTCTGGGGGCTTTGCAGGCAAGAAATAATGGACCGTGTCAACAGGAGTGGGAAGTTTGACGGCAACTTTGAGGGCTTCACAGGTAGGTTGTCTAGTCTAGCTGTTTATCGGACAAAAAGTTACTAAGCCTTACAGAGTTCATTTTCCTTCACTTCAGGGACGGATGGTCCATTAGGGAAGAGGATGGATAATTCCAAAACTCGAGCTGAGATCGGGTGGCAGCCCAAATATTCTAGCTTCACAGAGTTCCTTGGTCTCAGCAATTGACATCTTGCCAACTGCAACATACCTCTGATTCCAGATATATAAACCAATACAGCCGATCTGATAGAGGATACAACCTAAGTATGAATTTCTTCGATAGTTGTCTTATGTTCCTTTCGCCTTCTTATGTTATGCTAATGTAAGAACCGGATTTATATAGTATAATATAAGATGGTGCATTTTGGAGCTCTAGCTTTCTTTTTTATTAAGAAGAACAGAATTGACTAGTTTATAAGCGGAACTGGTCAGAAGGGTGGGCCTGGCGCCACCTCCACTTATGCCCTCTGGGTCCAGATCAGCCTCATTGCACAGAAAGTTAAAGGGAAATGCTGCCTAGAAGTTTCCTTCTCCAGCATTGAGTACGCCCTATAAGGAAACTTGCAAAAATCAGGAGCTCTGGTTTTTCGTTAAGAATAGTATAATTGAGTAGTTTATAAGGGGAACTAAGTTGGAAAAGGATACCAACCAGTTTACAAGAAAAACTAGACAAAAAAATGTGGCACAATGAAAACTAGACAAGAAAATCATGTGGCACAATGTTATATGAAAAATCGGCAAAAACCGTACACACGGCCACACTACCTAGTTGAACTACACAAGCTAACAGCGGATAGTGTGACCGCCTTATCCACGTCCGTGGAAAGAAGTCAAAGCTAAAGAGTGATAACTGATAAGTCAAGGTGAAGAGGAGTGATTGGGCCCTTCAAGCTCTACAAAAGAAAGCAAACCTACTACCAGATACTTGTGGCTACTCGATTCCTGCAATTTGGATCGTTCGATCTTAGCTAGCAGACAGATTCATAGTTTAGTTCATCACCAACCATGACATATGTGGAGATTGACCCCTCCACCTTTTTCTATTGCTACACACGGTCCGTCCCTGGTTTTTGTCTGAGCATCTCCAGTCGCGTCCCCCAAACCGTCCCCCAAACCGCGCCGGATCGAGCGTTTGGGGGACGTGTTTTGTTCGTGCCGCGTTTGGGGGACGTCGCTCCCCAGCCGCGTCCCCCAAACGCCGCCCCCAATCAGAAATTCAAATAGATGCATTCAAAAGAGATCGTTCCCGCCGATTCGTCGCGATCAGAATAGCGGCGATCGATCAAAGTACTGAGCGCGCGATCATATTACAGACCGGTGGTGTATGCAAATTAGAAGAAGGGAAAGGGGTTGGGCGACGGCGTCGTATCCTGAGTCGACGCAGGCCCGTCGAGCACGATGACCTCGTCGCGATCCGCCCGTTGCCGTGCATGGTTCGTCCGCTCCGTCGCCGACGCAGAGGCCGACGCAGGTGTAGCGAGTAGAAGACGCGTCGGCCCGCTCTTGATGCACCGCCGCTGCCGCCGATGCCGCTGCCGGGGCCGCCGCGTCCGCCGCCGCCATTTTGGCTTCGATGTCGTCGAGGATCCGGCCTTTGAAGAAGTTGTGCGCCGCTCGCGTCCGGGGAGACATTCCCTCCGTCGACGTTCTCGGCAGGGACATGTCGTCCCTGCGTTTCTTGAGCTCCGGCTTCTCCTCTTGCCTCTTGAGCAGCTCGGCCCACCTTTGGTCGGCCTTCTTGTCGCGGGAGATAAAGGTCGAGGAGACGTCGGCGAGGCATTTCGTGATCGACGCCTGCGTCTTCTCAGACGACGCAGCGTCGGCCAAGGAATCCCGGAACGTACACCGGCACGTTCGTACTATATGGGCTCGCGTTGGTGGCGGCGATACACCCGGCGATTATGTGCTGGTGCTGGCGCGCCGCCAGAGCCTTCTTCTCCAGCTCCGCCGCCCTCCGTCCTTTCCGCTCCGCCGTCGATAGCTTCCGGCGCAGGCAATCTTGCTGCCATTGATCGTCGGTCCATCCTTCGGGCTTCTTCTTCAAAGCCGGCGCCTTCCGCGGCCTCGCGAACGGCGCTCGTCGCCCTTTCGTCCCATTGCCCGGCGGCTTCTTGGCCGCTTTCTTCGCCATCTTTTTGGGGGCTGTCGGCGGCGCCATGTGGAGAGGGTAGCGCCGGCGGGTGGACGGCGGGTGGGAGAAACAAATCGGCGGGATAGGAGAAATGAATCGGCGGCGGGATATGTTTTGGGAGGCCTGAAATGCGCGGCGGTATAGGCACGATTTGGCGGGAGCGGCGGGATTTGGCGGGAGTGTGAGACGAATTTTCCCTGTGCCGCTGACGGGTCGGCCCCGCCACTCCCCGCCTCACTTTTCGTTGTGTCCGGCGTCCCCGGTGCGTCCCCTGTGGGACGGGGACGGGCTCGGGGCGCCGGACACCGTATCGGGGCGCGCCGGACAAAAAAGGGCTTTGGGGGACGCGGCTGGAACGCATTTTCTGTCCGGCGCGCCCCAAATCCCTTTGGGGGACGGTTTGGGGGACGCGACTGGAGATGCTCTGACTAGATTTAGTTCATCTTCAAATCAAAGCTAAAGCTACTACTAGGTTAGGAGCAACTCAAATCAAAGCCACGAGATTCAATTCGTCTCTAATCGAGGCTGGTTGGAGGGGCAGCTCGACACACCGTAGCTGGACATCAAGGGTTCTTCGTTTAGTGTCTTCCTAGAGCATATCCAGTCGCCGCGTCCCCAAAACGCGCCGGATCAAGAGTTTGGGATGATGTTTCTCGGTGCCGCGTTTTAGGGCGCGTCAGTTTCCAGCCGCGTCTCAAAAAACCACCCTAAACATAAATTCAAATAGTTCACATTCAAAATAGATTGTTTCCGCCGAACTCGTCGCGATCAAAGGATCATATTACAGATTGGATGTGCAAATTAAACATAATTTAGAAGAAGGCGTTCGGCGACGTCGACGGCGCATCTTGAGTCAACGTAGGCCTGTCGAGCACGACGACCTCGTCGTGTTCTACCCGGTCTAGCTGCTCCGTCGCCGATACCGAGGCCGACGCCGATGCCAACGCTGATACAGGTGTACTAGCAGACGCTGTAGCCGACGCGGTTGCTGGTGCCGCCATTGCCTCCGGGGGTGGGGTTACTGCTGCTGCGTTCGCTGTCGCCATTTTGGCGTGGATCTCGTCGAGGATCATGCCTTTGTAGAAGTTGTGCGTCGTCAGTGTCCGGGGAGACATTCCAACTGTCGACGAGATCAACAGGGAGAAGTCCTCTGTGTGTTTCTTGAGCTCCATCTTTTCATCTTTCCTCTTGAACAACGCTGCCCACCTTTCGTCGGCCTTTTTGTCACGGATGAGCAGGGTCGAGGAGACATCGGGGAGGCACTTGGTGATCAACGACTGCGTCTTCTCGGTCGCCGATGCGTCCGCCAAGGCGGCCTTGGCAGCCTTGTTGTCGATAGGGCGCCCTGCCGATATTGCGAGCGGCGCATCCAGATCAAAGGCACCATTTTCCCCTTCGACATGGAAATACGCATCAACCGCCACTTCCCGCTCTTTTTGAGCTTTCTATAGCAATGCAACAACACGAAAGACATGTATCCTCCTGAATTCTTCCGGTACAGCCCCATGTCGCGGTCAAACTAATCAAAGGAAGTGCAATAGACTATCAGACCGTGATTGAAAGAGACGCTAAACTGGTGGTAGAAAGAGGTGTACCGTATCTCCGGCGTTTGTGCCGCTATCCGCTCTATTCTCGAGCTCGGTATGAAATCCATGGAACATGTTCACCGACGCCTGGATGATAGCCCAGCGCGTCGACATTGCTTTTTGCCTCCTCTTCATTGGCATTGTGCGTTAATCCTTGTCGACGAATTTGCGCTCGTTGAACTCTGCCTTGATCCTCGCCCAGTACTTCCCATAATTTTGGCTGGCGCCGATGGTCGAGTTGTGGCTCACCGTCGCCCACGACTCGCAAAAGCACTCCTCCTCCTCCTCCTCCTCCTCCTTCGCAGCGACACATGCGGCCAGCGCGGCCTTCTGCTGCGCAAGCGACGCCGTCGTCTTCTTCGCTTGCTCCGCCACCCACCGCTCCTTCCGCTTCGCCGTCGACAACTTGCGTCGTAGACAGTCTTCCTGACACCTTTGTTCGGCCCAGTCGTCCGGCTTCGTCTTTGCCGCCGTCGCCTTCCGCGGCTTCGCGAAGGGCGACTTCGGCCCCTTCGTCACTGCCTCCTTGCTCGGTGGCTTGGTGGACGATTTCTTGGCCAGTTTTTGGGGCCTATCGCCGCCATGGCTAGGAGAGAGTAGCGGCAGCGGGAGGGATAAATGAATCGGTGGGAGGGGTGAAATATTTTGGCAGGTAGAGAAATGTGCGGCTGGCCACGGGAAGTGGCGGGAGGGCGCGATGTGGCGGGTGAGACGCAGTGCAGCGAGAGACAGATTAAATTTCAATGGGTCAATGACGCATCGGGTTCACCACTCCCCGCCTCGCTTCTCGCTCTGTCTGGCGCCCCCGGAGCGTCCTGTAGAGCAGGACGGGCTTGGGGCGTTGGACAGCGTATTGGGCAACGCCAGACAGAAGGAGCTTTGGGGCGCGCGACCGAGGCAAAAAAATGTCTGGCACGTCTCAAAAATCTTTGGAGGACGCGAGTGGAGATGCTCCTAGATTTCCTTTTCTAGGTTTGTTCTTGCTATTTTCTAATCAGCACAAATGCACGATTGCTTCTTTTTGGCAACTAGCAACGATCCTTGATCTGTGCCCTATAGTTGAACAGAAAAATGGTTGATCAAAATTTAAAAAGCTTCAATCGGTAGAGGTCAGTGAGGGAAACAAAAGTCCAAGAGAAGTGTTGACAAGTTAATAAATTTGGATGCAATTTCGTACGGGATGGCTGGAAATTTCTTCAGGAGAGAGAGAGAGAGAGGTTAGAAGATGATGGATTTTATGCCACATTTCTAGAAAACAGAGGACCTAAATTGCATATGTGTCATGGTAGGTGAGGAATTGTAGCTGTGTGATCCTGTCCCTTCATTTCAATTGGACGGTTCAGATTGGTATGGAAACTGGTAGCACCCATAAGCTATGTAGCACTAGATACTCTCACCCAACTTGCAGCCTCAACATAGGCAACGGTGGTACCCACCAAAGAGGCCACGTCGTTAAACATGGTGATGGGAGTCCACGACAACGCCGCCAAGGAGAAAAACAACGCCTGGAGCGCTGCCATTACTGGCACAAACTTAAGCAGGCAAGGCTTTCGTTCGGAGGACCACTGCTTCCACCGGACTATCAGGAGGACATCCCATGCCGTCGGCGAGCAAGGCCGCTGGCTTGAGGGAAGACACCCAGGTCCCATGGTAGCATGCCCCGCCACGGTGCCGCCAACGTGGAAAGAGGCAAATCAGCACCAACACATCTCCGCCGTTCTGCATCTCCGCACAGCAGAATGACACACCACGCCTCCCGGCTGCACCACCATACTCGTAGACTCACCGCCTCAGCGTCCACGCGCGAGAGCCGCAAATGTAGGCCCCCGAAGGACCACTATAGTCATATATGGACGCAAGGCTCCATATTTGACGCATCACCACCACTCCGAGGTGCCACGTCCTCCATAGGAACGAAGCTGATCGGGGTGGGTGGGGGAGGGGGGCAAGTGATACATTGTATCTCCATGGTTTCTTAAAGTTCTATCAAGTTTCACTAAGTTCCAAACCAATATTTTAAATTTTATCAAACTATATTAGTATATAGCTAGATTTATATTATTTTCCCATAAATGTGTCAAAACTCAATTATACGCTCTTTTCAGGTATAGTTTGTAGCATTTTTATTTACAAACTCTTGTACGTCCCCTAAGAAACTGTTTGACCATACTGACACATGTTTGTAGCATGCTAACACACTATGATTCATTTTGAAACATTTCTGAGTTGGTTTTTTTTTTAAAATATCACACACTTGGGCATATCATATGAATTTATCACACAATATAGTCTTAAAACTTGTCGCAGGATAATGAACCTCAATAAAAATATAAAACACTTAATCCTAATGTCATACTAGTTTGAGTAAAAATATAAACTATTTTGAAACTTTTTTTAGTTCATTATCACACAATGATGCACATTATCACACAATTTAACATTATGGCACACCATGATAAACGATGGTAATAAAATAAACTCTTGTGCATGCAAAATAAATCACTATGACCACAAACACAAAACAAACTTAAGAATATCGTGTTCCGAAAAGTTTCACCAGGTGTCACATTTTTAATATTTGAATTTTGGCAATAAAATATGTGCATTATCGGATTAGTTTCAAAGTTCTCTTTGTTAGGAACTCAAATGTTCAAACATATCATAAATTGATTATTTTATTCAAAATCTATGGAACTTTCAGGTTTGAGAAACGGAGTAGAATGCAAACCTTTTTGGAGGTGGATGTGCCGCTATACACGGTGCATGATGACTTACACGCATACACGATGGTACATATTTACGGTGGGACATGTAATCATATCTGTTAGGAACTCAAATGTTCAAACAGATCATAAATTAAATACAAAGTATTTTATTCAAAAGAAATGTACCTTTCATGTTTGAGGAGCGGACTAGAATGCAAGCATTTGTTTTTTTTTTTTTTGAGAAAAGAATGCAAGCATTTGTGGCATAGTAGCGGCGGAACTAGGCCAAAAAAGTTGGGCGGGCTAATACACTGAACATGGGTAAAATGTTCTATTATTGGGCCAAAATTTATAGGTATATAGGCTAAAATATCCTGGGCTGGGCAGGCTATGGCCCGGTTTCGTCCCAATATAGGTCCGCCAGTGCATAGTAAAATCCCCGCACTCAACCTCGGTGATTTGTGGAGGTTGGATGTATCTCGATGATTTGTGGAGGTGGATGCACCACTGTACACTCACACAATACAAGTAGTACATACTACCTTAATCTCAAGGCTTAAAGCTTATATTTCTTTCAAAAAAATATAAAATAAATTGGATCAAATTTTTAGAAGAATCTATCTGCAAATATGATATTTTGCAGATACCATATGAAATATATTTCATTATCTATCCGATGATATTGATTAAAATTTTGCATACATTTTTTATTAAAACTTGGTTAAATGGCATAGTTTTTTTTTTTTTGCATAAAAGGCATCTAGTGCCCAACTTTAAATTAATAAAGCCCATAAGGTTCGAAACAAAGTAGTGTTACAATGCTGCGGCATACGGCTTAGCCAAGGAAAAGCTAACATAGCATCACAAAAAGAGTAACAATAACAGCCCAGTCGCGCTCGAGGAGAAGAACACCGTCTTGAGGATGAAGTCGCGAGCGCCATCAGGGTTCCTTATTGATCATTTGGCACCAGTCCCGCGTGCATAAGTCTTAGTTGCCTTGTCATTTTCAAGAGGTTTGCTTTGTCTTGTGCCTTTGCGAGGGGGGTCCACAGCTGCAGAATCACAATGGTTTTATATAACAGGTTAGCAGGTTTAGAGATCACCCTAGATTCAAAAACGTGCTTGTTGCGAACATGACAAAACGCCCAACTTTGAGCCGCAAATAAAGTCCAAATAAACCGACGCGGACGACCCGAAAAACTAGAAACAATGGCAAAGAATTGAGCAAAAGAGGTGGGAGACCAGCGACACTCGAGGAGTTGTCTCACCACACTCCACATGAACCTAGCCAACGAATAGGTAAAAAAGATATGATTGGCATCCTCCAGCACATCGCAGAGGGCACATCTCCCTGTTGCCGGGCCAAATTTGGACGCCACTAATTGACTGGAGGGAAGGCGGTCAAGGATAAGCTGCCAAGTAAAAATACGAAATTTAAGGGGGAGTTTGGCTGCCCACACATCCCTTGCGTGTGCAACTGACGCTCCCTCGGACAGCTTCTTATACATGGATGACACCGAATAACAACCCGTGGGATCGAGGTTCCAAACGATATTGTCAACTCCAGGTTCAAGAATGGTCTCCTGGAGGATGAGTTGCAAGCTGGCTCATTCTTCCCTGGCCTCAAGGTCGAAGGTTCTACGGAAGCGGAGCCCTGATGTAGCTGCACAAGCTGAGGCAACAGAGAGTTGTTGGTTGTCGCAGGTTCTGAAAAGAGTAGGGAACATGTCCTTAAGAGGCCTCTGCCCAACCCAAAGATCGAGCCAAAACATAGTTCAGTTCCCATCCCGTACCATGTGTTTGGCTCCCAATTTAAAGAAGTGCTCAATTTTGTGCAGGCTTTTCCAGAACAGAGAGCCCCCCACTCCCGAACTAGAGAAGATATTCGTCACCGTCGTATACTTGGCTCTAATAAGTTGTGCCCACAAGGCGGTGTCTCCTTGGAACAGTTTCCAAACCCATTTTAGGAGAAGGGCTATGTTCATCTTTCTGGAATTGAGTAGGCCTAAACCTCCTGCTTCCTTTGGTCTACAAATCGCCGGCCAATTGACTAGGTGGTATTTGCGTTTCGGCCCCGCGCCTTCCCAAAAGAACCAAGAGCGATGCGAGTCAAATTTGTCGTGGACTCCATCCTGAAGTAGGAAGAGTTCCATAGCAAACATTGGGTGGCTGCTAAGACAAGAATTGGAGAGAATCAATCTTCCTCCCGAGGAGAGGAATCTCCCCAACCAAGTTTCAATCCTTGAACCAAGTCTTTGGACCAAGAACATCCATTGTTCCATGGTAAGTTTGCGATCCGAGATGGGGAGACCAAGATATACAAAAGGGAAGGCCCCAAGCTTGCAATTGAGCATATCAGCCACCCTCTACTGAGTCTCACTAGGTTGGCCCATAACAATGACCTCGCTTTTGTGATAGTTAATTTTGAGCCCAGACATTTCTTTGAAGCACATGAGGAGGAATTTTAGGTTTATGACTTGTCGTTCATCATATTGGCAGAGGATTAGAGTATCGTCGGCGTATTGCAGGTGAGATACCCCCCCCCCCGGTATCAAGTGTGGCACCATCCCCGCGATGTGCCCAGCCTCACATGCCTTGGTCAGCATGACGGACAGAGCTTCTGCCATGAAGTTGAAAAGAAAAGGCGAGAGAGGGTCCCCTTGTTGCAATCCCCTCTTGTTGCTGAAAAAGGGGCCGGCCTCCCCGTTGATGGAGATGGCAGTCTGACCACCGGTAACAAGCTGCATAGTGTGGTGTACCGCACCGCTGTCAAAGCCCTTGACTCGCAGGACCTCGGTCAAGAAATCCCAATTGACTCTATCGTAAGCTTTTTCAAAGTCCAACTTAAGCAAAATGCCTCCAAGCTTTTTTGCTTTTCATCTCACGGATGATTTCCTGCAGGGCTAGCGCCCCGTCGAGAATGAATCTGCCCTTAATGCAAGCTGTCTGGTTCTGGCTGATGATTCGATGGGCAATTGGATCGAGTTTTGAGGAAAAGGCCTTGGACACTATCTTGAAGACCACATTTATTAACGCGATTGGTCTGTATTGTGTGATCTTATCGGCACCGGGGACCTTGGGAATTAGCGAGATAACTCCAAAGTTAAGTCGAGCGACATCGATCCGTCTCAGGATGAAGTCATTGAGAATATGTAAAGATCCCATGCTTTACCAACGGCCAGCATCGTTGAAAGAAGGCAACTGGGAAGCCATCTGGGCCTGGTGCCGTGTCCGTTTTCATGCCTTTCACTACTTCTTCCAACTCCTCCTCGGAGAAGGTCGGCGCTAAGTGCAAGTTTTCCGCAGCGTTAACCCGTGATGAGGTGTCCCACGCGTCCGCGGCGATACTGCAAAGACGAATTTGCTCCGATCCCAAAAGCTCTCTACAAAAAGAGTAAATGTGCTCTTGAATAAATCTCTTATCCGAGATAGGTCCTGCATCTGTGGTGAGAGTGGAGATTAAGCATTTCCTTCTACGCCCGTTGGCTACGACATGAAAGTACGCGGTATTTGCATCCACTTGCAAATCCCAACACACTCTCCCACGCGGCCTCCAATACTCTTCCTCCAGTTTGTAGATATTGATGAGTTGGTCCTCTAGGTGGTAACGCAACTATCCCAGAAGCCCATCAACATGCCGCCCGATCGGCCTGTTGCCGGAGCACCAGAAGAAATTCTCCCCAACTTCAAGGGTGCGTAGCTCCTAGTCCGTGAAGTCTTGCTTTACTGTCTCCTGTAAACAAACCACATCAATGTGGTGAGTGCGGAGGTACTCCTTCAACAGGGTCCGGCGCCCCCGACAGCCGAACCCCCTGATGTTCCAGAAAAGGCACCGCATTAGGACACCAGTCCTTTAGCCTGTGCTTGGCGGGTTCGTGGCCTTGTTAGCTGGGCAACCACCTTCTTTGCCCCTCGTTTGCCCTTCTTTGCCGGGGGCTTCTGGGTGGAACCTGTGCCAGACCCTTCTGGTACAGGAGACGCCACCACCTCTGCAAACAGCTTGTTGGTAAGTTTCGCAGCCTCTGCTGCTTCTTTATCTTTAGCTATTTTTGCCTCTGCAATGTGATACGTCTCCGACGTATCGATAATTTCTTATGTTCTATGCCATATTATTGATGATACCTACATGTTTTATGCACACTTTATGTCATATTCGTGCATTTTCTGGAACTAACCTATTAACAAGATGCCGAAGTGCCGCTCTCGTTTTCTGCTGTTTTTGGTTTCGGAAATCCTAGTAACGAAATATTCTCGAATTGGACGAAACGAAGACCCATGGGCCTATTTTTCCACGGAGCTTCCAGAAGACCGAAGAACATACGAAGTGGGGCCACGAGGTGGCGACACCACATGGCGGCGCGGCCAAGGGGGGGCCCGCGCCGCCCTATGGTGTGGGCCCCTCGTCTGGCCCCCGACTCGCCCTTCCGCCTACTTAAAGCCTCCGTCGCGAAACCCCCGATGCGAAAAACCACGATACGGAAAACCTTACCGAGACGCCGCCGCCGCCGATCCCATCTCGGGGGATTCTGGAGATCTCCTCCGGCACCCCGCCGAGAGGGGATTCATCTCCCGGAGGACTCTACACCGCCATGGTCGCCTCCGGAGTGATGAGTGAGTAGTTCACCCCTGGACTATGGGTCCATAGCAGTAGCTAGATGGTTGTCTTCTCCTCATTGTGCTTCATTGTTGGATCTTGTGAGCTGCCTAACATGATCAAGATCATCTATCCGTAATTCTATATGTTGTGTTTGTCGGGATCCGATGGATAGAGAATACCATGTCATGTTAATTATCAAGTTATTACATATGTGTTGTTTATGATCTTGCATGCTCTCCGTTACTAGTAGAGGCTCGGCCAAGTTTTTGCTTTTAACTCCAAGAGGGAGTATTTATGCTCGATAGTGGGTTCATGCCCGCATTGACACCTGGGACAGTGGACGTAAAGTTCTAAGGTTGTGTTGTGCCGTTGCCACTAGGGATAAAACATTGGCGCTATGTCCGAGGATGTAGTTGTTGATTACATTACGCACCATACTTAATGCAATTGTCTCGTTTTTAGCAACTTAATACCGGAGGGGTTCGGATGATAACCCGAAGGTGGACTTTTTAGGCATAGATGCAGTTGGATGGCGGTCTATGTACTTTGTCGTAATGCCCAATTAAATCTCACTATACTTATCATGTCATGTATGTGCATTGTTATGCCCTCTCTATTTGTCAATTGCCCGACCGTAATTTGTTTACCCAACATGCTTTTATCTTATGGGAGAGACACCTCTAGTGAACCGTGGACCCCGGTCCATTCTTTAATACCGAAATACAAATCTGTCTGCAATACTTGTTCTTTACTCGTTTTCTTGCAAACAATCATCTTCCACACAATACGGTTAATCCTTTGTTACAGCAAGCCGGTGAGATTGACAACCTCACTCGTTTCGTTGGGGCAAAGTACTTTGGTTGTGTTGTGCAGGTTCCACGTTGGCGCCGGAATCTCCGGTGTTGCGCCGCACTACATCCCGCCGCCATCAACCTTCAACGTGCTTCTTGACTCCTACTCGGTTCGATTAAACCTTGGTTTCTTACCGAGGAAAACTTGCCGCTGTGCGCATCACACCTTCCTCTTGGGGTTCCCAACGGACGTGTCAACTACACGCATCAAGCAAATTTCCGGCGCCGTTGCCGGGGAGATCAAGACACGCTGCAAGGGGAGTCTCCACTTCCCAATCTCTTTACTTTGTTTTTGTCTTGCTTTATTTTATTTACTACTTTATTTGCTGCATTATATCAAAACACAAAAAAATTAGTTGCTAGTTTACTTTATTTACTGTCTTGTTTGCTATATCAAAAACACACAAAAAATTAGTTTACTTGCATTTACTTTATCTAGTTTGTTTTATTTACTACTGCTAAAATGGCCAACCCTGAAAATACTAAGTTGTGTGACTTCACTAGCACAAATAATAATGATTTCTTATGCACACCTATTGCTCCACCTGCTACTACAAGCAGAATTCTTTGAAATTAAACCTGCTTTACTGAATCTTGTTATGCGAGAGCAATTTTCTGGTGTTAGTTCTGATGATGCTGCTGCCCATCTCAATAATTTTGTTGAACTATGTGAAATGCAAAAGTACAAAGATGTAGATGGTGACATTATAAAATTAAAATTGTTCCCTTTCTCATTAAGAGGAAGAGCTAAAGATTGGTTGCTATCTCTGGCCTAAGAATAGTATTGATTCATGGACTAAATGCAAGGATGCTTTTATTGGTAGATATTATCCCCCTGCTAAAATTATATCTTTGAGGAGTAGCATAATGAATTTTAAACAATTTGATAATGAACATGTTGCTCAAGCTTGGGAAAGAATGAAATCTCTGGTTAAAAATTGCCCAACCCATGGACCGACTACTTGGATGATCATCCAAACCTTCTATGCAGGACTAAATTTTTCTTCGCGGAATTTATTGGATTCAGCTGCTGGAGGTACCTTTATGTCCATCACTCTTGGTGAAGCAACAAAGCTTCTTGATAATATGATGGTTAATTACTCCGAATGGCACACGGAAAGAGCTCCACAAGGTAAGAAGGTAAATTCCGTTGAAGAAACCTCTTCCTTGAGTGATAAGATTGATGCTATTATGTCTATGCTTGTTAATGGTAGGACTAATGTTGATCCTAATAATGTTCCGTTAGCTTCATTGGTTGCTCAAAATTCTAGGCCGAATCCTCGCTAATAATAACTCTTATGGTAGATATGTTTCGCCTAATGAGGAAAAGATGTTAGAAATTGAAAGATCCACCAAGAGCTTTATGCAATCACAATATGAGCAAAATAAATTGTTTACTAAAACTATGAATGAGCAATCAGCCTGGTTGAAGAATATAGGAAATCAACTTGAAAATTTGAATATGGAGATTTCTTGTTTGCAAACTAAACTTGCAAATGCTGAAACCCGAATCTCATACATGTCTGCGTCACAATCTTCTTTAATTAATAAAATGGCTGCTAAACCTGATGATATTGAAAATAATATTTTTACTACAGCAAATGCCATCCAAGTTAGAATTAATGAGAATATAAGATTAATGGCTGAACTGCGTGCTAGGTGGGATAGAGAAGAAAATGAAAAAACTAGCTAAAAAGGAAAATGTAGCTAAAGTTTGGACTATTACCACCACTAGCAATGCTAATGATTCATATGTTGCTGCACCTCCTACTATCAATGGTAAAATAATTGGTGTTGGCAATGCTTCTACTCCTAGTGCAAAGCGCGCAAAATTACTCCGAAACTCGCTAAAACCGCCGAAACCGCTTGTGATAAAACTGCTGAAATTTTTTCCAACCTTGGGGATGATAATCCCATTGCTTTAGATTGTAATGATTTAGATTTTGATGATTGCCACATCTCTGAAGTTATAAAGTTCTTGCAAAAACTTGCTAAAATTCCTAATGCTAGTGCTATAAACTTGGCTTTCACAAAACATATTACAAATGCTCTCATAAAAGCTAGAGAAGAGAAACTAAAACTTGAAACTTATATTCCTAGAAAGCTAGAGGATGGTTGGGAGCCCATCATTAAAATGAGAGTCAAAGATTTTGATTGTAATGCCTTATGTGATCTTGGTGCAAGTATTTCTGTTATGCCTAAAAAAGTCTATGATATGCTTGACTTGCCACCATTGAAAAATTGTTATTTGGATGTTAATCTCGCCGATAATGCTAAAAAGAAACCTTTGGGGAAGGTTGATAATGTTCATATTATGGTTAACAATAACCTTGTCCCCGTTGATTTTGTTGTCTTGGATATTGAATGCAATGCATCTTGCCCCATTATATTGGGAAGACCTTTTCTTCGAACCGTTGGTGCTACTATTGATATGAAGGAAGGTAATATTAAATATCAATTTCCTCTCAAGAAAGGTATGGAACACTTCCCTAGAAAGAGAATGAAGTTACCTTATGATTCTATCATTAGAACAAATTATGATGTTGACGATGTTACTTGAGATACACTTTCTGCGCCTAGCTGAAAGGCGTTAAAGAAAAGCGCTTATGGGAGACAACCCATGTTTTTACTCCAGTATTTTTGTTTTATATTTGTGTCTTGGAAGTTGTTTACTACTGTAGCAACCTCTCCTTATCTTAGTTTTATGTTTTGTTGTGCCAAGTAAAGTCTTTGATAGTAAAGTAAGTACTAGATTTGGATTACTGCGCAGTTCCAGATTTCTTTGCTGTCACGAATCTGGGTCTACCTCCCTGTAGGTAGCTCAGAAAATTAAGCCAATTTACGTGCATGGTCCGCAGATATGTACGCAACTTTCATTCAATTTGAGCATTTTCATTTGAGCAAGTCTGGTGGCCTAATAAAATCCATCTTTACGGACTGTTCTGTTTTTGACAGATTCTGCCTTTTATTTTGCATTGCCTCTTTTGCTATGTTGGATGAATTTCTTTGATCCATTAATGTCCAGTAGCTTTATGCAATGTCCAGAAGTGTTAAGAATGATTGTGTCACCTCTGAACATGTGAATTTTTATTATGCACTAACCCTCTAATGAGTTGTTTCGAGTTTGGTGTGGAGGAAGTTTTCAAGGATCAAGAGAGGAGTATGATGCAATATGATCAAGGAGAGTGAAAGCTCTAAGCTTGGGGATGCCCCGGTGGTTCACCCCTGCATATTATAAGAAGACTCAAGCGTCTAAGCTTGGGGATGCCCAAGGCATCCCCTTCTTCATCGACAACATTATCAGGTTCCTCCCCCGAAACTATATTTTTATTCCGTCACATCTTATGCACTTTGCTTGGAGCGTCGGTTTGTTTTTGTTTTTTGTTTTGTTTGAATAAAATGGATCCTAGCATTCACTTTATGGGAGAGAGACACGCTCCGCTGTAGCATATGGACAAATATGTCCTTAGGCTCTACTCATAGTATTCATGGCGAAGTTTCATCTTCGTTAAATTGTTATATGGTTGGAATTGGAAAATGCTACATGTAGTAACTCTAAAATGTCTTGGATAATTTGATACTTGGCAATTGTTGTGCTCATGTTTAAGCTCTTGCATCATATACTTTGCACCCATTAATGAAGAAATACTTAGAGCTTGCTAATTTGGTTTGCATATTTGGTTTCTCTAGAGTCTAGATAACATCTAGTATTGAGTTTTGAACAACAAGGAAGACGGTATGGAGTCTTATAATGTTTACCATATGTCTTTTATGTGAGTTTTGCTGTACCGTTAATCCTTGTGTTTGTTTCAAATAACCTTGCTAGCCTAAACCTTGTATCGAGAGGGAATACTTCTCATGCATCCAAAATCCTTGAGCCAACCACTATGCCATTTGTGTCCACCATACCTACCTACTACATGGTATTTATCCGCCATTCCAAAGTAAATTGCTTGAGTGCTACCTTTAAAATTCCATCATTCACCTTTTCAATATATAGCTCATGGGACAAATAGCTTAAAAACTATTGTGGTATTGAATATGTACTTATGCACTTTATCTTTTATTAAGTTGCTTGTTGTGCGATAACCATGCTTCGGGGACGCCATCAACTATTCTTTGTTGAATATCATGTGAGTTGCTATGCATGTCCGTCTTGTCCGAAGCAAGAGAGATCTACCACCTTCATGGTTGGAGCATGCATATTGTTAGAGAAGAACTTTGGGCCGCTAACTAAAGCCATGATTCATGGTGGAAGTTTCAGCTTGGACATATATCCTCAATCTCATATGAGAATAATAATTGTTGCCACATGCTTATGCATTAAAGAGGAGTCCATTATCTGTTGTCCATGTTGTCCCGGTATGGATGTCTAAGTTGAGAATAATCAAAAGCGAGAAATCCAAAATGCGAGCTTTCTCCTTAGACCTTTGTACAGTCGGCATGGAGGTACCCCATTGTGACACTTGGTCAAAACATGTGCATTGCAAAGATCCGGTAGTCCAAGTTAGTTAGGACAAGGTGCGGGCACTATTAGTATACTATGCATGAGACTTGCAACTTGTAAGATATAATGTACATAACTCATATGCTTTATTACTACCGTTGACAAAATTGTTTCATGTTTTCAAAATAAAAGCTCTAGCACAAATATAGCAATCGATGCTTTCCTCTTTGAAGGACCATTCTCTTTACTTTTATGTTGAGTCAGCTCACCTATATCTCTCCACCTCAAGAAGCAAACACTTGTGTGAATCGTGCATTGATTCCTACATACTTGCATATTGTACTTGTTATATTACTCTATGTTGACAATTATCCATGAGATATACATGTTACAAGTTGAAAGCAACCGCTGAAACTTAATCTTCCTTTGTGTTGCTTCAATGCCTTTACTTTGATTTATTGCTTTATGAGTTAACTCTTATGCAAGACTTATTAATACTTGTCTTGAAGTACTATTCATGAAAAGTCTTTGCTTTATGATTCACTTGTTTACTCATGTCATTACCATTGTTTTGATCGCTGCATTCACTACATATGTTTACAAATAGTATGATCAAAGTTATGATGGCATATCACTTCAGAAATTATCTTTGTTATCGTTTTACCTCGCTCGGGACGAGCAGTAACTAAGCTTGGGGATGCTTGATACGTCTCCGACGTATCGATAATTTCTTATGTTCTATGCCATATTATTGATGATACCTACATGTTTTATGCACACTTTATGTCATATTCGTGCATTTTCCGGAACTAACCTATTAACAAGATGCCGAAGTGCCAGCTCTCGTTTTCGCTCGTTTTTGGTTTCGTAAATCCTAGTAACGAAATATTCTCGGAATTGGACGAAACGAAGACCCAGGGGCCTATTTTTCCACGGAGCTTCCAGAAGACCGAAGAACATACGAAGTGGGGCCACGAGATGGCGACACCACATGGCGGCGCGGCCAAGGAGGGGCCCGCGCTGCCCTATGGTGTGGGCCCCTCGTCAGGCCCCCGACTCTGCCCTTCCGCCTACTTAAAGCCTCCGTCGCGAAACCCCTGATGCGAAAAACCACGATACGGAAAACCTTACTGAGACGCCGCCGCCGCCGATCCCATCTCGGGGGATTCGGAGATCTCCTCCGGCACCCCGCCGGAGAGGGGATTCATCTCCCGGAGGACTCTACACCGCCATGGTCACCTCCGGAGTGATGAGTGAGTAGTTCACCCCCGGACTATGGGTCCATAGCAGTAGCTAGATGGTTGTCTTCTCCTCATTGTGCTTCATTGTTGGATCTTGTGAGCTGCCTAACATGATCAAGATCATCTATCTCGTAATTCTATATGTTGTGTTTGTCGGGATCCGATGGATAGAGAATACCATGTCATGTTAATTATCAAGTTATTACATATGTGTTGTTTATGATCTTGCATGCTCTCCGTTACCAGTAGAGGCTCTGGCCAAGTTGTTGCTTTTAACTCCAAGAGGGAGTATTTATGCTCGATAGTGGGTTCATGCCTGCATTGACACCTGGACAAGTGATGTAAAGTTCTAAGGTTGTGTTGTGTCGTTGCCACTAGGGATAAAACATTGGCGCTATGTCCGAGGATGTAGTTGTTGATTACATTACGCACCATACTTAATGCAATTGTCCGTTGTTAGCAACTTAATACCGGAGGGGGTTCGGATGATAACCCGAAGGTGGACTTTTTAGGCATAGATGCAATTGGATGGCGGTCTATGTACTTTGTCGTAATGCCCAATTAAATCTCACTATACTTATCATGTCATGTATGTGCATTGTTATGCCCTCTCTATTTGTCAATTGCCCGACCGTAATTTGTTTACCCAACATGCTTTTATCTTATGGGAGAGACACCTCTAGTGAACCGTGGACCCCGGTCCATTCTTTAATACTGAAATACAAATCTGCTCGCAATACTTGTTCTTTATCGTTTTCTTGCAAACAATCATCTTCCACACAATACGGTTAATCCTTTGTTACAGCAAGCCGGTGAGATTGACAACCTCACTGTTTCGTTGGGGCAAAGTACTTTGGTTGTGTTGTGCAGGTTCCACCTTGGCGCCGGAATCTCTGGTGTTGCGCCGCACTACATCCCGCCGCCATCAACCTTCAACGTGCTTCTTGACTCCTACTGGTTAGATTAAACCTTGGTTTCTTACTGAGGGAAACTTGCCGCTGTGCGCATCACACCTTCCTCTTGGGGTTCCCAACGGACGTGTCAACTACACGCATCACAATGCTACGGGCCAGCGCCAGTTCGGCCTGTGCCAACTCTTTTGCACGAATCAGAGAGAGAACCTCAAGAGGAGTACCAGCAGCCGAAGGAAAAAATGACACAACTATCTTTGGCAACAGAAAGCAAAATATCGGAGGAGGTATCTTGTAAGACAGCAAAGGAGGATAGCGGTTTGGAGTTACCTGGGTCCTTGTCCGCTGCCGCACGCATCACACGCTCCAACACTGGCCCTTCAGTAAGTCCTTGGCCACGGGCGCTCTTACGGGAAGCTTCCACCGGCGATGCCCGGCTCCTGGGCGCTCTTGCCACCATCGTTGCCAACTCCGGGATCACCTGGCCACCCTGGAGTTGTTCCCCCACCAGCTTCGAGGCCGAGACGTTGTCATCCGAAAAGTCCAAGTGCGTAGCTACCGCCGCCAAGCCTGGGTTGCATACTTTGGATGGGCGATCATTGTTGCTCTTGCTTCTCCTTCCTTCTCCCTTATCGTCTCCTCCTCCCTAGTAGCAGGGGACGGGCTTTGCTAGCCAATCTCCTTCTTCTCCTCCTCAGAGAGGGACTTTGCCTTGCCCGGTGACGAGGGATCACCTCGTCAATGCCTACGTATTGTAGACTTGGGTTTCGGGAGAGAGCGACGATGGAGATTCCGGGGACGAGATTAGGCACACGACGTACCCAGCTTCGGGTCCCCTCGGTGGAGGATCCCTACGTGCTGCTAGCAATCCAGTATATGATCATAGATGTGTTTACAGGATGCCGCCGTAGGCGGAGCTATGTTGTCTATATTCTGTCTATCTGTTCGTCTCCCTATTTCGGGTGCCCTGGCTAGCTTTATATATGCAACCAGCCTAGGGTTTTACAAGAGTCCTAGTCGACTACTTCTTCGGGTTGCCTTGTTGGGCCTTCTCCATATTGGGTCTTCTCCATATTGGGCCGAGCCGAGTATACTAATAATGGGTACCCGAAGGGTATACCCATGTCAGTAGCCCCCGAGTTTATAGGGAAGTCGAAGACTTGCGTAGAAACTCCAAGCATATCCATCTTCGAAGTCGAAGAAAATACAAGGCGAGGTCCATGTCGTAGATCATGTGTAGCGTAGATGATGTCGACGATTCTCGAAATTATCGGGTGCGCGGCAGCGCTCCCGATGGGAGTAGCCCCCGAGTCTATGGGGAAGTGCTTGCACTTTGGCATAGACTCAAGTTGTACTACTCGATAAAGAACTTAACTATATTTCTGGAGGATTTGATGAAATCCGTGTGCTCCCGATGGGAGTAGGCTCCACTCGAGTCGTAGAATCGAGTTGAGCCTACAAACCTTGATTGTCATAAATGTCGTCGAAGTTATTTTTCTATCGGGTGCGCGGCCAGCGCTCCCGATGGGAGTAGCCCCCGAGGCTACAGCCAAGTGTTTGCACTTGGGTGTAGGCTCAACTTGCTTGCAATTGACTCCACAATTTTTCCTCTTTCTTATCGGGAGGGTGAACAATACTCTCGATAAGAGTAGCCCCCGAGCCTATGAGCAGGTGCTTGCACCTAGGCATAGGCTCGAGTTGTACTACTCAATAAACAACTTGGCGCAGCCCCTCTTTTTATCGACTCCAGGCCGTTGCTATTTTTATTTGACATCCATATCTATATTGTACAGGGATAATGGTAATTGGGGCTAGTTCATCCGACGGATCAGTGTACTAGTTAACCTGCTCTAGTGGCAATCCGTAAAAACCTACTTCAAGATCACGTCCCCGGACATGATCTCGGGATACCTGGTGTTAACTCGACGAGTGCCGCTTAAGGTCTTACCATTCTGTCGAGTCCCAGCCATATTTTATCGGGTACCTAACGCGTCCGTTAGGATTTTTCTTCGTATCCGTTGATACGGATAAAAGTAGCGAGCGCAGTCTTCGGCGATGCCACGCCCAGCAGAACGGATCCGGGGTCTTACCTTCGCAAATTTGCGGCATTCAGAAATTGATCGCAACTTTGGCGTTCCGAGAATATATTGTCGAGTGCCTTGTTCGGCTGATGCAATGACCCATTTTGCGGGTTCTTCTATATTTTTCTCTCGGGCTTGATGAGACAGCCAAATATATTGGTTCTTCTATATTGTCGTCAAGCACATCGCCGATGCTCTTGCTCAGAACAAATGACGAGTCAATGGACCCGAAGATTTGTCCATCCTCTTTTTTTTTTTTTTGGTTTCTCCTTGATGATAATTTCGTCGAGTTCCTCCCTCAGGAAAATTTCTTCGGGTCCTCCTTGAGGACAATTCTTCGGGTCCTCTTTGAGGACAATTTCTTCGGGTCCTATTTGAGGACAATTCTTCGGGTTCTTCCTTCAGGAAAATTTCTTCGGGTCCTATTTGAGGACAATTCTTCGGGTTCTCTTTGAAGATAATTCTTCGGGACCTTCTTGAAGATATTTTTTCGGGACCTCCTTGAAGATAATTTTTTGGGACCTCTTTGAAGATAATTTTTCGGGACCTCCTTGAAGATAATTTTTCGGGACCTCCTTGAAGATAATTCTTCGGCACCTCCTTGAAGATAATTTTTCGGCACCCCCTTGAAGATATTTTTTCGGCAACTCCTTGAGGATAATTCTTCGGCAACTCCTTGAGGATAATTCTTCGGCACCTCCTTGAGGATAATTCTTCGGCACCTCCTTGAAGATAATTTTTCGGCACCCCTTGAAGATAATTCTTCGGCAACTCCTTGAGGATAATTCTTCGGCACCTCCTTGAGGATAATTCTTCGGCACCTCCTTGAAGATAATTTTTCGGCACCCCCTTGAAGATAATTCTTTGGCAACTCCTTGAGGATAATTCTTCGGCACCTCCTTGAGGATAATTCTTCGGGTCCTCCCTGAATAAAATTTCATCGGGTTCTCTTTTGAAGAAAATTTCATCGGGTTCTCTCACAATTTTATCGGGTTCCTCCCTGAAGAAGATTTCGTCGGGTGCTCTTTTGATTTCGTCGGGTTCCTCCCTGAAGAAGATTTTGTCGGGTGCTCTTTTGATTTCGTTGGGTTCCTTCCCGAAGAAGATTTTGTCGGGTTCTCTCTTGAAGAAAATTTCGTCGGGTGCTCTTTTATATACTTTGAAATTTGCTATCTCCTGCACAAATAAACAAACTTTTTCTATCTTTTCCTTGACTCTATTTTTCGCATGCGGTGTTAGATGCTCGGATTTGATGATATGTAAAGTGAATATATGCCGTGCAGCCCCCGAGCGTCGGGTGCGGCGAAATTAAATGATAATCAACTTTATGTGAAATAAAGGAACACTTAGCTTATTGGGCACGACGGAGTCGATGCGCGATGAGGTCTTCGAGTGCAGCGAAAAAGTTGAGCCGAAGTAGAAACCACCCAATTAGCGAAAGTGGATGCCGCCATATTATTGATGAAGAAATAGCCAAGCCCCCGAGAACTGCTGGGGTGATGTCATGATTGTTGCTTAGACGCCATGTCACAGTTGTTACTTGAGGCGGAGTCGCTGTCGAGCCCCCGAGTATTAGCCGTGTCGCCGAAAGAAGGCCATTAAGGATGAAATATTGAAGATGAAGTCCGAGATGAAGTATTTTGAGATGAATCACGTTGAAGATTACGCCATTAACCATGAAGCATATATTGAAGATGAATCTGCTGATATCATAAAGGATGAATCCATTGACCCGAAGAAAGTAAATCCAGTCATAACCGTAGAAGATGAATCCAAGATGACCATATAAGATGAATCCATTGACCCGAAGAAAATAGTTCCCATAATAACCATAGAAGATGAATCCAAGATGACCATATACGATGAATCCATTGATCCGAAGAAAATAGTTCCCATAATAACCATAGAAGATGAATCCAAGATGACCATATAAGATGAATCCATTGATCCGAAGAAAATAAACCCAGTAATATTCATAAATCCACTGACCCGGAACTGCGTCGGGTATTATTGTATTAGAGAAAACCAATCATAACCTTATAAGATGAATCCGACGAAGACAAAATCCAATAAGCCGAAGAAGATGAATCCACTGAGCCGAAGAAGATAATTTCACTAAGCCGGGGAAGATATATCCAGAGCAGGAGAAAAGAAATTCACCAAGTAACCGAGTATATTTGTGGTAACGAAGTAATGGCGCAGCCCCGAGTATTCCGACGTGACGAAAGTAAATAATAATCGACCTTTGAAAGTAAAACACTTAGCTTTTTTATCGGATACGGCGGAGCCGACATGAGAGCAGGTCCTCCGACTGACGGAGTCGATGAAGCGGACGCAGCCAATGAAGTGGAACCGTGCTGCGTTCAGCCGAAGTAATCATCCTAGAGGAGTGAATCTTCGAGTTCGCGGTGGGCGAGCCCCCGAGCGATGCGATTGCGCGTTGTCGGGTTTACGGCGGGCGAACCCCCGAGCATGCGACTGTACACGGCGAAGTAATCGGAGATTGTTCCGATCTAAAATTGTATTTGAGCACAAAAATCAGTCGTCATTGTATCTTTCGTGTGCTCATCGAGATAGCCCGAAGAATATGCAGTGTCTGGTTGAACGCCTAAGATGACTCGTTGAATCTTTTCCAGATTGAAGCTTCCTTCCTGCTGACATAAAAACTTGCAATTGTATATCACCCGAAGCTTTCTTTTCTGTTTGCTGATTCATATGGCCGATCGGATCAAGTCAAGACATCTCCAGGGATCAACAACTTAGATTGTTTTGACGTTGCCTTCTTTGGTCAGTGCACCTTGCCGTGATGAGTCAGTACACCTTGCCATGATGAGTCAGTGCACCTTGCCGTGATGTGACTGGTCTGCAACGTAAAGATCGATCTGGCGGGGTGGTGCACACGGAGAAGCTTGATTTTTCGCTGATCTTACGAGCCGACCGAACAAGGTCGAATTAATGTGGAGCTGGCTTACTGGCGCGGCCACGGCCGCGTTCGCGTTTCCGATCTTCCGATTCTTCTTTGATGATATTGCTGATGAACTCGAAAATTCCAGGATTGTTGAACTTGATGGATCTCGCCCGGATAACAAAATCTAGCGTCGCGATTCCCCACGGACGGCGCCAATTGACGAGGGATCACCTCGTCAATGCCTACGTATTGTAGACTTGGGTTTCGGGAGAGAGCGACGATGGAGATTCCGGGGACGAGATTAGGCACACGACGTACCCAGCTTCGGGTCCCCTCGGTGGAGGATCCCTACGTGCTGCTAGCAATCCAAGTATATGATCATAGATGTGTTTACAGGATGCCGCCGTAGGCGGAGCTATGTTGTCTATATTCTGTCTATCTGTTCGTCTCCCTATTTCGGGTGCCCTGGCTAGCTTTATATATGCAACCAGCCTAGGGTTTTACAAGAGTCCTAGTCGACTACTTCTTCGGGTTGCCTTGTTGGGCCTTCTCCATATTGGGTCTTCTCCATATTGGGCCGAGCCAGGTATACTAATAATGGGTACCCGAAGGGTATACCCATGTCACCCGGGGACACGTAGTTCTGACCTGAGGTTACCCCACCCCCTGGTGTGCAAAGCTCATAGATGGATAGCGAGATCGGGGGTTCGCTATCAAGAGTAGAGTCCTCCTCTAAGTTGGAGCATGGGATTGAGGCCGAGGCAACAATCTGTGCGACCATGGGGAAGATGTTGCCATCCTTAGTGAGATTTGAGCCATATTGGGAGAAAGCAGTCTTTGGCAGAGTGGACAGCGTCAGTTCCTTATCCGCGCACGGAGAGGTTGTAGCCAGAGGTACCGATTTTCGGCTGGTCCTAGTTGGTTTACCTTGGGTCTTTGGCGCCAGGTTCTGCGGCTCCTTGCTGACATGACGACCAGGGCGACCGTCCCAATGGTCACCATCGGAGTCCGCTGCGTCTTCCTCTTCTTCATCATCAGCTGGCTTGTGAGGGGGCGGCGGCGACGGAGGTCCAGTGGCTGTTGCAGCGTCTTCCCTGACGACCCGAACTCTGAAACCTTGCATATTTACGAACATCATGAAGGAGTCAGGGAGTTGGACTGGGGCCCGACAGCCAACAGTCATACGGATAGGACCATCCACATTGGCTAGCGAAGCTTCGTCCACCACTAGGGGCCTGCCCAGCTCCATGGCACCCACCAGGAGACGATCGTTGTAGCGGAAGGGTGGTGGGACTCCGAAGAGTTTGACTTTGGTTTCCACAAGCTGCTCCACTGCACTTGGGTCAGTCGTGTTAGACATGACCAGCGCGTGACACTGGCTCGATGGGAGCTTGATGCCGCCCCCGCGGATCACCATCCTCAGACTTTCTTTGGAGGGGAAGACAAGGGAGAAATCCGTCTCAGATACTTTGTGTACTTGTCAATCCCATTCTTCTTCAACAAGATCTTTAAACTCTGCTTCAACTTGTGCTGTCGTGAGCTCCCCAGCCTCGATACAGACAAGCGCCAAATTCGCCTTGGGCTTCTGTAACTCTTCTTCTGCCAGTTCTAAGCAAAAGAAACCTTTGTCGTCTCCACCGAAACCAGACCAGAACGGTTCTTGAAGCTTGGAGAAGATAGAACACATAGAAGATAGGTGGCCTTCCTTCTTGCAGTTGACACAGAATGGGTTGGCGGTGCAATCCACTTGCATGTGCCCTGGTTGACCACACTTGTAGCAATGATGCGAGTGACATCACCCCCCGATGATTCACCCGCAACCGATTCCGACAGGCCGGCCTGGGGCTTGGTCAGATCCGCCCCTTGCGGATTTCTTGGCGGCCGGATGCGAAGAGGGCCCACCCCCTTTCCAGAATCGCGCCCCCGCAGATTAAGAGGAGGAGGCGGCGGGAGCTACTGGTCACGAGCGTACCTCTCGTCTTCCCTGGCCCACTGGGCGTTGTCGTCCCACGCTCGTTGTTGCCTGCGGTGGTCTTCCTGCTCATGATCCAGGCGCTGGCGGAGATCCTGGTCCTGGCGGCGCGCAGCTCCGCCCGAGATATCTTCGTAGGGACGCTTCCTCAAGTTTCCTCCACGCCACTTGCGGTCCATCAGCTCGAGGGAGAGGGCGCCTGGGGCTGGGTCGGTGTGGTGGCGGAGGAGCTTGGCACGACGGTGGTTGCGGGAGATGTCTTATTCGTTGGCTGGGAACCCTAATGCTGGATCTAGGGTTCCAGTCTTCAGCCAAATCCACTTATGTACCGGCGGTGCAGGGGCAAAAGTGGAAAGATGGAGCCCTAATCCCCGAGCGACGATCTGCTCTGTTACCTTTTGCCCCTGGGACAGATGGCACGCATCCAACCGTTCCCCCATGGAGACGGCTGGTGGCCCACGGCCAGGCGGCCCACTTGCACTAGACGGCCCAACTGAGCCCGCAGAGCCCAGGCCCGTCAACGAGCCCACGGGAGAGAACTGAAACCCTAGCTGCGGCCACGCCTCCCCGCCTGGCTGCGGCGGCGCTCCGGCCGCCGCACCCCAGATCGGAATCTATCCAACCATCAGCAACAGGGCCGGCGACGCAGATCCAGAGACGGGGCTCCGCCCACTTCCACCCGACGGATGCGTGGGGAAGTCCCCCGAGGAGAGCAAGAATGGTGGCGCCGTAGAGGTTGCCGACGGTGACGCTTGGATCTAGAGAGGAGCCGTGTCCTCCGGCACCGGGGGGGGGGGGGCTCCAAGCGAGGCCGAAGAAAGTCTCCAAGCGAGGCCCCCCGGGCCCCGCTGTCACGGACACACCCCCGTCGCAGTCAGAGACACCCTCGTCTCCGCTGGTGGCGGCCGGCCGCTCGGAGAGAAGCGAGCGAGCTTCTGCACCTCGATCCCCCCGGATCCGGTGCGCAGAGCTGCGGTGGGCGGCGAGGGGGCGGAGAGCTCCCTGCTCTCCGCGGCGGGTCTCGCGCGTCGCAGGTTCGCCAAGGTCGTCGCGCGGTCAGACACATCCTCCCTGGTCCCTCAGGTGCTCGTATTTTGATCTCCTTCTGATCTCAGTGGTAGATCTCTTAAATTGACATAGTTTGACATTGTAAAGATAATGTAGAGTAGTATATTTACTCAATGTCGAAGGAAAGGGAAGCTACCCGCAGAAATAAAAGAAGGAGAGGGAAGCTGGGGCATTCAAGCAACGCGTGCATGGTAGAATCGCCGGACTCAATGTCGGTAGAGAACAAAAATCCTTGACGTAAAACCCTGAATGATTTGCTAAGAAGCTTTTATGATGTTTGTGGCAGAGCGAGCGGGAGCACAGAGACAAATGACGAAGACTTCACAATCTGATATAGTACTTGCAAGTTTAACAGCAGCAGCTACAAGAGAGTTGAATAACTCAGCGCTCTTACAGCCCAAAGCAAACCAGGAAACCTGGGCTGCCGCTGTGCTTCCGGTGTCGCCGCCGAAGGGTTCTCGGTGCCGACGCGCTCGCCATGACGGCCCAACACAGAAACTGCATCGCGCCTGTCCTCCTCCACGTCGGCCTCGCGCTCGTCTTCTGCGCGGCTGCCATGGAGCCCGCAGGACGCGAGCCGCTCGAGCGCGCCGCGGCTCCTCGCAGCGGCGAGAGCGACCTTGCTCGCCTGGGCGCGGGCGTGGCACCGTCCCGGCGAACCTTCTCCAGCGCGGCGGCGAACGGGTCAAGGCCCCTCTGCGTCCTCCTGCTCACGAACGGGCTCCACGACGGCACCCTGCCCAGCTGCGCGGTCGGCGACGTGGCGGCCGACGACGCGGCGGGACGCTGCAGTCGCGGGGGCAGCTTCAGAGGGATCAGCACGCCGCCACGGAACATCTCGTCGGCGAAGGCCGACACGTCGCTGGCGCACGCGCGCGGGATGGCGCAGTCGTTGTCGTCGAAGTTCTTGGCCAGCGCGGCGAACTCGAAGCCACCACCGTCCTCGTCTTGGTGGGGATCCCCATGATGGTCTGGAAAGTTAGAGGCGCCGTATAGCATGTAGAGCGGCGCGCTGTGCGGGAATGGCATGGGCGAAGCCGCGAGGTCTTCCATGAGCAAAGCTTAGCTAGCTAGCTTGCTAGGACAGCGAGACTTCCAGAATAGCGCCGGATGCAGTTGGATGAATCATGGAATGGAATTGATGGATGGATAGTCCTATATATATGGTCCATAGAGCGGCTTGGAGTTGGAAATGGAAGGAATGAAGTGGCCTCGTTTCCTGCACAAAGATGTGGTTTTGACTTTTGACCAGAATTATTTACGTTTACGTCGCGACGGCCGAATGATATAGCAGTAGCCAGGGAATGCGGAAATCATACTCTACATATATGCGGGCGTCTCAGGGAATGTGCATACTGCAGTTCGTCTGAACTACTCAACGTGTTGCCCTGGTAAGCTTTACTCGGTGCAGTTCATAAATCATAAGTCTTGGCCGCAATAAAATTTGCCACTTCTTCACTCATCAGAATTCAGAAACCCCACCAAATTTCCACGCGAGAAGGGTTGAAGAGGATGTAAGCATTTGTCCGCAGCCCAAGAAACGTGGCTCAAAACCTGGAAAGGGTGATGTATTTTATTGGGGATTTTGGATACTGCGGCAGCCATCATCTTCAGATAACGTGAGTGCGTTCTCTGTGACGTTAATAGCGAGAGAATAGACCCAGTGCCATGATCGTGGAACCTCAGCCATGTGCCATCCTTAAATTTAAAATCCTGAACAGAAAGTTCGATGGGCGAAGTTTTGATGGAAGTTGATGTTGATCGAGAAGATGTAAATCTCATCCGGTACGTACAACTGTGCCTGCAAACGTGACCAGGTTCCGGCGTTCCGCAGCAAGTCAGCAACCGGTGTTGCACACTCAGCAGCACTACCAAGTTGTCGCCAAGTCCCCTCATGCATCAGCTCGACAGATGACAGTTTCGGTGGTGCAACCGTGGTGGATTCGGCCTCCTAATAATCTTGCAAAGATCAATGTCGAAGCGGCGGTATCGCGAGCGGGCAACAGAGACGCAGCTGCAACAATATGCCGTACTAGCAATGGCATTTATCTAGGAGCATCTGCAGGGACATGGCGTTTTTGCACCCAGGTGCATATGCTCCTGATTTTTGAAATGCATTTAAAACCATTTTAAAACGTAAAAAAATCCGGCAAAAAATGTCTCAAGTACATATTGATGTTCTATGTCCTTGTAAAGTCGTTTCACGAAAAACTGATATCTTTGGTGTCATGTGTGAAAAAGACGAAATTTGATGCTAAGAAAAGGCTCTTAGTGAAACATTTCTTTATCTTTTTTACACAAGACAAAAAAATAAGTCGATTATCCATGAAATTTGGTGTGTGTACATACAATGTCGATATATGCGAGCTAAATTTTTATTCAGAATTTTTGTAACACTTCAAATTATTTTTTATGGTCGAAGGAGCATATGCACATGGGATCAAATGTGCATTTCCGCATCTGCAGTGGTTTTTGAGGGTTTATCTGACCGGCCTGCCTGGATTCTCTGGCATGCAGGGAAGCACTGACGTCAGCCTATGATCTCGTGCTTCCGAAAATTCAGATCACCTCTGAGTATCTGATATCAGGGAGGGGAGCAAAGAAGTATGGTGCTATTGCCATGGGGACTAAACCACGAGCAGAGCACTTTTATATGTGCTCGTTCATTCATGAAGAGAGAACTTCAAATTTTGAAGCCCACATCTTACATAAGCATGTGTTATCTCTTGGAGTAGGATGCTATCTTTGGCTTGATATTCCTTATTCTGCAATAGTCCCTATAAACAATTCTTTGAATCAATAAAGTTAAGTAGGTTGTCAAAAAAAAAGAGGCCATGGGTCGGACCGGTTCAATAAAAGTAGCCAAAATTGAGCTAGAATACACAATTTTTTCAGCGCTGTATGCACAGAACATTTTCTAAAAGATACTATTATAACAAGACAACAATGGAAGTATAATTCCTATTTCAACTCTTTCCAAATCCAGTGCATGGCAATCATCTACATGCATTGACGGTATTACAGGTTCAATGAGCATCTAGCTACAGACTTCGAGTAGTAGTTATTATATTTCATCAAAACTCTCAATTTTTCATGTCTTTTCGTCATCAGTTGCTTGAGTTTACCATGCATTGCTCCCACATGCTTCAGTCATCATCATCAGTATTTAGCAGAAAATCAGAAGTTAGTACATCCATGTCAAACAAATATGCCATATCAAACGCAATTATTGGAAAAAATCTGTATGAACTGAGTAATATATTCATGAATAGAGTAATATTCTTAGCAGAAGCTTATCAGCGATTGCAAACTTAATAGCTTTCACAAGCTGCGTAGAAAAGGAAGCAAAAGAACTGATACATTTGTTTTGAATTCAGGAACTTCGAATATGCTCCCAGAAAACAGAAGAAATTTTCAAATTATAGCTAAGATCCAGCATCCATGGAGGATATCATATCCATATGCACGGGCAAGCAGGATCTGCAATTCTACACTGGATCTTCACAGTAGCCATACGCCTATGCTGATTCAGTGTATAAACCAACATAATAATCATATGATCTCCCCCAACAGGTCAATTTCAGAAACAAAAGAAACGATGTCTTCTGTGCAAACTATGGCAACCAAAAGCATGACAACAGAGCACCAAAGTGCACATAGACACCGAGAAGACCAAACTAAATCAACAATCTAACCCAAACTTTTTGTTTTCACTACGTCTCAAACCCGAGCTCAAGAAACTAGAAGGAAATAACTGAACATATTGTCACAGCACATATCCTGAAAATAGCCAGCTCAGAGAGAGTCCCAACCATGCCAAATCAAGGCTGCATGGAAAATTGACAATAGTGACACCAGCTCACATATCTATACACCATTGTCAAATATAACAGAACAAACAACACTTCCCAATAGTGATCTCACAGAGATTTTATGACAAAGATGGTTGGGATTAAATTAGATTATTGATCAATGATTGAATTATGATCTTGGATGGAAACAGATTAAAGCAAGAACAATACAGAGACATTGGAAATACCTTTTAAGCATGAAGTGAACCCATGCTACGCCGCAGGTTATTATGTCAACTGAACCCATGATACGCCTCAGTAATCTGAGGCGTTTAACAGCAAGTGAATAGAACTTTTGCCATGATCGAAGATCGTAAAGATCATCAAGCGAAAGTCAGCTAAGGTTTATTACTCAAAAAGAGAAGTCAGCTAAGGTTTGAAGGAAGTTAATGTTGATCAAGAAGCCATAAATCTCATTCGGTACTAATGTTCAATTGTCCCTGCAAACGTGAGCAGGATCCCGAGCGGCCAGTCAGTGTTGTAGACTCAATAGTACTACTAAGTAAGGCAATTCCATGGAAGAAGACAGAGCAGATCATTTAAAAAAAAAAAAAAAAAAAAACGAGACCCATGGGTGAGCACCCAGGGTATATTCTTATAGGGGAGCTAGGGGAGCTATAAGCAGCAAACCGCGGTGTTCAAGACTCGAACCCGGGTCGCTAGGTAGCCGAAGGCACTCCTGCCTCAGCTAGCCATCTGACCCTCCGGTCAGGCTCAGAGCAGATCATTTTGAGCTCGAAAGAATAAGCACCCAATTTCTTGTTCCTCTTTCTGCAGTAAGAAGGTTACACTATCCCTAGCGCACCCCAAATAGAAGTTATTAGCCAGGACAACTTCTGGATGAACGGAAAACTTGAGCAATTCATGCCATGACTCATGAGATAGTTCTTGAGAAACTTTTGAATGAACGCAATTGTTTGAGAACTGAATGTAATGGCGGAAGTGCAAAAGATGCTGGCGGGAGGGGCTGAAGTGTGCTCGCGAACCCAAGGATCTCCCCTTTATTTATTATGTTACAAGGGAGAAAGCCCAGAGGCAAGGCGCGCTATAATAGTACATGGGTTTCGCCGCCGGTGACCCGGCGGCATGCCAACCCAGCGGCGAGGCTAGGCCGCTAACCGCGTCCCCCCGGGCTCAAGCGCAACAGCACAGCGACCCGAGCTCGACCCCGCAACCGCGGTTGGGATACCGGCGGTGCGCCACGCATGGGCCGAACCTTACCCCCGCCAACTCTACCCTCCGGAGCCGGAGTTATAGGTCTGCGCTACTAGACCCGGCGAGAGATCCCGCGAATGGGGCGCTTTTATAGCGCGCGGATTCCGTCCGAAATGGCGAGGTGGGACTAATTACACTCGCTAATGCGCACTAATGTGTGCTAAGACGAGGGATTACCTGCCTGCCGCCACCCGCAGGAGCCGAGCGCCTGATGGAACGGCATGACCGCTGCGGCGGCCACCCACAGCCGCAGGAGCTTCCCAGAAAATTGCCACGCAGCCGAGCCTCCCTCGCCTTGTCGGTCACGCCGCCGGCGGATCGACCGGCCGGGGCCGGGGCCGCGGAGGTTCGAATTGGAGGCGGCGATTTTGATGCGGAGCTCTGTTTCCGCTGGCGGAGATTTTCTTTTCAGACTCTGCCTGCTCGGGTGAAAACGACGAGTATATTACGTTTCCACAACAGCTTGACGTATCCGGCCGGGTATAACGTTTTGGCGACTTTACGCCTTCGCTAGTACTGTAGTTCCAACAACAGCTAAAGCCGTTATTTCGGAAGAGCAGCGGCAACATCTCAAATTGCTTACCTGGCTGTTCAAATTAACATGCCAAAACATCTATATTTTAAAATTAACCTGGAGTATTTAGGAACGGACTAGTCACATGCCTGTGTGTTGTTACATGCGACAATAGAGGTGAATAAAACATAAAAGGGCCCATGAAGAGGAGGAGGCGTTTTGGCACATAGGAGCATTTGCTCCCATTATATAAAATAATTAAAAAACAATTATTAAAATGTAAAAAAATTCTGACATAAAATTTTTGTTGTACATCATGACATTCTATGTTCGTACACAAGTTTTTGCGGAAAAACAACATTTTATGTGGCACGTACAAAAAAGACAAAAAAAATGTACTATACGTAGTCGTGTTGGAGCATAAAAATTTGTCTATTTTACAGGAGGCACATAAAAAATTATTTTTTTCTAAAAACTTATGTACGAACATAAAATGTGTAGATGTACATGCAAAAATTTATTTTAGAATTTTTTGACACTTCAAAATGTACATTCACACAATGGGTTCATATGCTCCTATGAGCCAAAGTGGATTTCCCCCATGAAGATAGTAAACTGGTTCATAATAAATAAAAATGAATTTATTTTTGTACTGATTCTCGTCAAACATAAACACAAACTACCAAGCAATTTCTTATTTCACACTGATGTGAGTACACGTGTTTGTACACAATATTCTTCCCAGCAAAAAATAATTCTACCATCATGTAACATAGTCTGGCGGGAACTTGTGCTTCTCTTTTTTAATCTAAAAGGGAACACTTTTATCATTCTAATAATGGGCACACAGGTATCTCAGGTAGAAAGACTCTTTCCAGCACAATGCGGAGTGGAGGAACAGGGAACACCATAGAGCAAACTATCTTTCAGAAAGAAAGAAAAAAACGTAAATTCTATTTTCCAATTCACTTCACATAGAAAAAGTAATACATGGGCAGCTTGACTTCCCTCAAGAGGTAGAGAGGGTCCTTGCTAACTTTGTTGTTCACTCGAGTTCTTCCACATCCTATGACCAACAATGCCTTTAGAGTGTTATGCGGTGCCGGGCTTTAACCTTGCTCTGCTATCTGTATCTTAAAATGGCATGTTTACTTGTATGTTCGACAATAGGAGAAAATAATTTATTAACAAAGAAAATACAACATCCATCAGGTTGCCGAAGTCAAATAATTGGCAAGATAAGATATCCAAGGATAGAAAGGTAACAATTACATGACCCTCGATTCCGCATAATCAACAGCCAATCGATTAGTACAGTTTCTGGGTGATAACCCCTAGAGTAGCATTGCGCAGGACTATGGAGCATTGTGGTAGATGGGGAATGGAAATTTAGAATACAAATCTATCAGGGGATACCATCCATACAGTTTCTAGCTACCTAGTTCGGTGGTTCTGTAACATGAGTCAAAAGTTATTCAGAGCAATCTAGTTAGAGCCTTGTACAAGTTGCACAAGAGCACCATATTCAAAGCTTCGCATAACTGTCTACCTTCAATGATGATTACTTGCACCAACTTTCCGGTACAATACATGTATTGTCAATTCACAAGCACCACGTGAAATGCATCAAAGTGAACTGAACAATATGAGTTTAAGCCCATGAGTGCTCTACACAGGGTCCAAAATTATGCAACACGACATCCAATCTTACTCCTAAGTCCTACCTCCGTTCCACTATTTGGACCAATTACACAATTTCGGAAGGAAAGGAAATTGAGGGAGGTGACGGGAGGTGGGGCGGTGACCTGGCCAGAACATGAGCCACACTGTTCCCTTCTCTGTTAACTTTAGAAATGACACAACCTGCAAAAGAGGACAGTGAATCTTGTATATCTTCTACTGCCCCGTCACAAGCAGATTGCTTGGCACCCAGGCATTTAGCACAGCAATCAAAGATGCACAATCATTTTATAAATGGAGAGACTCAGCATAGACAAGTATGGTGGCCCTGATGCTCATCAATTAATTGCATACCTCTTGGTTTCTAAATTAGTAGCAGAAAAGGACGAGGATAATGGAGCAGTGTGTCCCAGCCGAAGAAAGTTTTGAAATGACATAAACCGAATGGGTGGCGCAACCTGAATCCTCTCTTCCCCAAACAATTAAAGACTTCTCAATGCAAAATGCAAAATTCAGTAAGATCCATCAGTTGCCACAAGAAGCTGAGCTGGAAAATTCCATGAGATCGACAACACAAATTTACTCACTCTGTGTGTTCCTCTCCCACCCTATTCTAGACCATATCGAATCAATCCAGAGAACAAATGGAAGGAAACGAGATCTGTATAATATAAAACCCAAAATAATTGCATACCTCACTTGAAACTTACCATTATTGTCCTACGGTCTGCATAAAGTTCCAACTAATTCATGCTGAACAAATGAGCTTCCATATAGGTTCACAAATGAAACACCTACATAAGTGAGAAGAAAATTAACATCTACAGGGAGAAATACTTCAGTTAACATATACTCCCTCCGTTTTTTAATATAAGACGTTTGGGATTTCACGTTCAATTTTTCGTAGGCATGGAAAAATCCCGGGTTTCCAAATTTACCCTCCGTCGCGTCGCATTGCGGTCTCGCTCGCCTCTCTCTCCCTTCGGCTCCGCCGCGGTCTCACTCCTCTTCCTTCCCTCCATGGCCCGTATCGCCGCCTACCTACCTTCCCCTCTCTCCACCGCCACCTTCTTCCTTGCTTGAATTCCATCTCGCTCCCCACCGCTCCTTTCTCCCCGAAGAAATCCCCTCCGCTCACGGTCAAAGGTGGCAATTTTATGCGTCGGGTTTGCGGGAAGAATGATGATGACGCCCGATCTGCGGGGAACCAAGACGATGCCGCCGGATCTGCCAGGTCCCGTGCCTGGATGGCACCGAGAACCTCGAGCCCGACCAGCTGAGGCTATGCGGCGAGAAGGGTGCGTCCGTGCTTGCAGGCGTCGGCCTGTTCTTGCTGCTCAACCTGGCCTCCGGCGATGGACCCTGTGGCGCCACTCTGCCCCAGCCGCGCGGTGCCCATTTGGGCTGCTCAAGTCCAGCCGCTGTCGACTGCCTTGGGATCCTCTTCCATCAGTTGTGCCTGCGTCCGGAGCGCCGGAGCAGCGGGAGGACGGCGCATGCGCCTGGAGCACCGGCTGCACTGCTCTCTACGGAGGAGGAGCTGCTGCCTCTGGAGCTACACTGCTATCTCTCTCCGTACGGCGGTCAGGTATCCCCTCCCCTATCCCTAAATTGCGTGAGTACTCATTGCTCAGTGAATTGTACATATTGCTGTCCATATTGCTCACTGAGTTCAGTGAATGGAATAGATTAAGTAAGGGTAGAATCTGTATTTGTGGATTGTTCAGTGAATAGCTACTGCATCTTGATCTACTTGTACACTGCATCTTTTTCTTCTTGCGTGTATTGTCAATATTCAGTAACTGTACTCCATATTTCTGTGATGATTGCATTGTGATAATTAGTGGAGTACTCCATATTTCCGTGAATTTTTTTAGTATATGAATACTCTGAATATGCTGCACTAGCAAACTTTTATTACAGTAGTTTGGTCCAACTCAGTGACCTCCAGTCCTCCACCAACTTCAGAGCACAATTTTCATTTCTCAACGAATTTTTTTGTTTATCTGTATCTTGGGCTTGGATAGTCCTGGCCCTCTAATTTTCTTGTGCACTTGTGATAGTGAATTTTTTGTTAATTCAAGCTGCTATTCCCAGCATGCATGGCATCGACAGTAGGTTTGTTTGTGTTCCTATAGGAATTCAAGGGCTATGTATGGGAGGCCTTGACCAGCAGGGCTTCTCCATGAAGCAGGGCGTTCTCAGTCTTGGGCTTGTCCGCTCCACAAGGGTATGTGTCTAATCTGAATTTTGCAGTCAGCTAACCTGTTCTACTTGCAACAGTAGGTTTTATCAAGCACTACAGACTGAACCCCACCATTACCACTGCTTTGTGCTTGTTTACATCTGTTAATTTCTCTCATTTTCTGTACACGAAAGAGAGCTTATGATTTTGGAGTATTGTTCACGCTTCCTTTTCAGCGAGTTCAGCTGAGTTGTTCTTGCTTTGTGCTTGTACTGTAGGGAGTGGATATTGTGCTTGTGTTGTAGAGTAGATACTGTGCTTTTTTATGTCAACTAATCTGTTGATTGCTCGAGCACTTGTATTATTTGCACAAAAGTACTTCAGCACTTGTATTGCTCACACAAAAATACTGGCACTGATGGGAAAATGTCAGAGAACAAATGACATCATGTTCCCCTCTGATATTCTTGAACTGTTGTCAATATTCAGTGCATAATTTACTTACAAACATGAACTATGCAAATATTCATGACAGTGTTTTTAACAATACTCCATCACAAGTAAGCAAGCACAAGGAGTATTAAGATCTGGAAGCAGGTTTTGACTTGCAGGTGGATTATTAACTTCCTCTTCTTGTTCTTCAGGTGGACTAATTATAAAATCTGGAAGCACCACTGTTCTTGAGGCACGACGGGTTCGGGCACCTCGACGACCTTGAGAGCGGGCTGAGCGGGAGCCGCTGACATTGCCAAGGAGATGAGATGATGCTGCTGGCGAGCTGAGCCAGCGCAACTGCCGAGAAGCCTGGAGGTGCCCCGAGCATGGAGGTGTTGGATATGGTGCCTGGTGTTTGCCAGCGGTACGGCGCTCTGCTGGCTGGTTGCTCGGCGTGCGTGGACGCCGACTACTGGCTGGGGGCCGGCATGGTGCTGCTGATTGGGGCCCGTGGCCGGCCTCCGGGAGGTGCAGCTAGGCGACATGCAGCTGCGGGAAACGCCCGAGAATTCTGCTCTTTGGCGGCGCGCGGATGAATTGGAATGGCGCGCGCGGGGATGAATTCGGGTCATGGATGGATCCTGCAGGGGGAGGAGGTGCTGGCTCGGGCGTTTGTGCCTGAGGACGCCGCCGCCGGGATCGGGATCGAGGAAGACGAAGCTGGGATCCAGAACGATGAGATCCGAAATTAGGGGTAGCGATGTCTTTTCACAGGCTTTTCACCTGGTCGGAAAAATGCTAGAACGTCTTATATTTCTGCACGGAGGGAGTAGGTGCAAATGTTAATAGCAGGAATAGGTTGAGCGCGAGAGATGAAATTGACAAAAGACCCACAGTTAACAATGTTGGGCAAGAGAAGCAGATAACATCTCTGAACAGAAAACACAAGTGGGATCACTAACATGCCTACGTTTCCTCAATTTGTCTCTAGTAAGGATTTTGTTGTGTAATACTAATCAAAGAAAGACATGGATCTTAGATGGTACAACACAATTCCAAATGAATTGGGAGACATTAGACCATTTGGTCAGTTGTAAACTTGTAGTGTCACTTTGTAGGAGCGCACCGGATGTTATCAATTTCCATCAAATTTTGCCAGCGATTTCTTTGAAATCTGGGTAGCAACACTTTTCTACTACACTCATGTTTTGGTTTAAGTCATACTCCCTCCGTTGCAAAAAAGAACTTGACGCATTTTAATATTAAATACATCCGTACCTATATAAAGTTGTGACAAGTTTTTTTGGAACGGAGGGAGTACTAATTTAGGATCAGGGAGAAAATGAGCAAATAAACCTCTCCCTATAATAATGAAGAATAAAGCAAAAGTAATAATGCATACACAATGTATGTTTAGATAGCATGAAAATAGTACCAAAGATATAGTATACCTTCAATGCAGAAGTTTGGCGCTTCGTCTCCTTAGGCAGTAGCATGTCAAATCACCTTTTGACGTGTTTATTTCATCAGTAAGAAGCTATGACCAGGAAAATGCATGAAAAGCAGAAACATGTGGCACGTACTTCCAACAAATCATATTTTTCAGGCCTTGTTCAATTAATTATTTACTTTCTAGGACATTTGTTATAGCATATATCCTCCTCATTTGCACCTACAGAGATTTATAAAAATACAAGACATTAAGGCAGTATACTCAAGACACTGACAAAAGACCAGACACCTAAGACAATGCAAATCATTATTCTTTTGCTGTATACTAAACCAGACCTCCAATGTCTCGGCTGCTTTGTTTAAATCAAGGTGTGTCATTTTTTTCTACTTTTGGAGAAGCATTGCATACTTTACCTAGTGAATTGTCATATCGTCAGCTGCTTGCCGAAACTAAAGGAGTCCCGGCATGTCTTGAAAGGAAAAGTGAAAAATATGAAGATCATTTGTTCTCAAATTCTGTTGTTCCAGTGCTTATCTGGGAGACTATTTTTTTTCGCGAAAACGCAAAAGCCTTGCGTTTCGATGCATTGATAGATAAAGAAGAGTTTATGTACAAGTCCGAGGACGGACACACCACGCCGTACAACTCGACCCAAGAAAAAGAAGAACTAATCTAGGGGAGCAACTGGCGCACACCCCGGGCTCCCGCGTCCGCCCATTGCCGCGCCTCGGCCACGATGTCGTTGAACAAGGATGACACCGAAGGCCGCATGTTGTCAAAGACCACCGCGTTCCGGTGTTTCCAAATCCACCATGCCGTAAGCATGATCACCGACGAAGTGCCTTTGCGCAGCTGGCGAGGGGTAGTCCGCACCACCAGCGACCACCACTCCGCGAAGTCACCCTATCTGGGAGACTATTTATAAATAGAACGCAGATCCTTTAGGAATTTAGTTTGCAGCCAGTTTGATGAAACTGGCCCTCACCATTCTGATCCTCCTAAACATACCTAGCGCAAAGGCCCGTCCATATTTTAGGAAAACGTAGAAATAATAAATGACACCTGGAGACTATTTGTAACTACGATGTTATTCAATAAATAAAGTGCCAGCATTGTCTGAAGAAATATAAAAACAACTACTCCAAAGCATCTGGACTTTTTTTGAGCAACCGGTAGGAGCATTGCATTTTCATATAGAAAAGGGAAAACCGCACACTGAGAGGGCATCTGGACATTTCTGCAATTACGAATAAGGACAAGAAATGAATACAAATACAATACTGCATCTACGAATTAAGAAGCTCCCATCACGACAATCCCCAAAAAAGAGTCGTAAACCTAGTCTGCTGGTGCAGTTCTCCTGTTAACATAATTCCTTTCTGAAGCTGCAGAGTATATGCTTCTGACAAATGAGTAGAAAATATTCATAGCCAGTGAAACTGAACCGAAGAACACAGAGCGGAGCATTCCGAGATGAACATGGCTAGGTGATTTCATTCAGAAATCAGAAGTGAAATGGCGGAAGTGCAAAAGAGAGCTGGCGAGAGGGGCCGAGTGTGCGCGCGAACCCAAGGTTCAACCCTTTATTTATGATAGGGAAGAAAGCCCAAAGGTGGATTCGCGGCCGGCGCCGGCTGGCACCGGCCGCATGGCACCCCATTGCTGGGGGACATGGCCGCAGAACGAGTCTGCCGGGCTCAGAGCTGCCTCTGACCCTGGTTTCAAGCGCACAACACAGCGACCTTACTCTCGGCCAACGCTACCCCCCGAAGCCGGAGTTACAGGTCTGCGCTACTAGACTCGGCGAGAGAACCCGCGAATGGGGCGCTTTTATAGCGCGCGGATTCCGTCCGGAATGGCGAGGTGGGACTAATTACACTCGCTTATGCGTGCAAAGACGAGAGATTACCCGCCTGCCGCAGCCTACAGGAGCCGCGCGCCTGCGGGAACGGCATGACCGCTGCGGCGGCCAGCCAAAGCCGCAGGAGTTTACCAGAAAATTTCCACGCCGCCGCGCCACCCTTGCCTCGTCGGTCACCCCGCCGGCGGATCGACCGGTCGGGGCTGCGGAGGTTCGAATTGGAGGCGGCGATTTGATGCGGCACTCTGTCTGCGCAGGCGATTTTTTTTTTTTCCAAGCACTTGCTGCTGGGGGATGAAGAAGACGACGAGTACATCGTCCTCTCTTGGGCCTTCAGGCTGGGAATGAGCCGGGTCGACCCGGCCCGACCCAAAAAATCAAGGCCGTTGGGCCAGTCGGGTCGGCCTCATAACGGAATCGGATCAGCAGAGCCGGCCTCAAGCGACCCAATGAGTCAACAGGGCCGACCCACAAAAATTAGGCGCGTCAAAAGATAAGCTAATCAACCTATTGACACGTGTCCCTATCCCTAAATCACAAAAAAAAAAACCCGCGCCTCCAACCGTCCACCCGCGGAGCACCAAAGACAACTGAACCAGTTCAGTTTATGTCGCTCCACAATCCGGCGATCTGTAGCATTGCCGACCGGCGGCACCGCCAGCAGCATATCGACTGCAGCAGGCCACACCATCGCACGCGCTGGCAGCACCGTCGCCCGCCAGCAGCATCAGTGTAGCTCGTTTGCAGCAGCTGCTACAGTCGTTTGCAGCTCCGGTGGTTAGCCTTTGCAGCACCCACGGCGGACCATTGCAGCTCCAGCGGCGCCGCCGACAACACCGTCGCCCCGCCGGTAACATCAGCGTCGCTCGTTTGCAGCAGCTGCTGCCGTCGTTTGCAGCTCCGGTGGCCAACCTATGCAGCTCCGGCGGCGGACCATTGCAACTCTGCTCGGAGCACCACGGGCGCCGCTCGAAGCACAGCCGTTGGTGGACGGTAGCACCGCCCGATGCGGCTCACATCATCATTACTGATGGCAGGTAGCACCCCCCCCCCCCGCACGCCCCTCTTGTTGCAGCAGCGTCGCAGAGCTTTCGCCCTCGCATCAAGGCGGCGCCGGCTTGCAGCGACGGGAGAGGGTGATAGGTGGGAGCTGCAGGGGATGCGGTAGATGCGGTGTGCGGCAACACGAACCGCAGGGGCGCTGCGGGTTTGGGCGACAGCGCCGGCGCCGAAGTGGGTGAGAGGAGGGAGCGGCAGAGGAGAGGCTAGGACGGTGACCATGAACAGCATGATTTCTCCATGGCCATGGTTGTCTGCGCGCTCAGCTAGGCGGAAAAGAGAAAGAAGTGGATGGCTGGATTTTTTTTTTGAGATCAGTGGATGGCTGGATTGACTGGATGGGACAGACCGGGGAGGAGATAAGGTACATGGTGGGTCCCACGTCAGGTTCAGCGGCGCTGATCTATCAAAGGGCGCGCGACCCGCAGGCTGGGAGAAACGTAGCCTCCGCCTGATAGGGCAAAGGTGGCCGATCTTTCGATGAGACGAGGATAATTCGATTTGTTGGTGGAGTTCGTGCTTGACGATCCGACTACACGTGCAAAGCTCGTGCGCCAATGCGATCGCTAGGACAATCTCCGGGAGTTACTGATCTTGCGGGAGCACGATCAGCCTGACCAGCAAGGGTCTTAATTCCTACCGAAATCGAGAACAAGTAAGAACTAATAATGCAATCAGAATATTGCGGATATAGATGAAAGCTTTATTGAAGATGTGGGATTCCGAATAGTCGGTCTTGTTCTGGGCGTTGGCCTCAAAAGAAGTACACGAGAGTTGCAGCAATGGCTAACTTTTAGTCTAATCAAAATCCGAGTCTAAACGTGACGGCTATGGGGGTATTTAAAGGAGGAAAAGGTGGGGTTTCGACCAGCCATGCATATGGTGGCCGAACCAAACCCTAGAAGGCCTTTTCCCCTTCAATACGGACTCTAAAAAGTGGCTGACTTAATTCCGGCGAAAATGACATGGGCCTGGCCCAAAACTAAAGGTGACGCAGCACCATATTATGCTATGGACGAAATTATGAAGTGGAGAACTCTATATTTCGTCCATGTCTTCATATCTTCTTATGGTGGCTTCAAAGTCCTGAAATCTCCACTTGTGGCGTCATCTTCAATCCTCAAATGCTTGCTGCCATCTCCTCCATGTGTGATCATGCTCCAATGCTTGTCCTCCTCATCCATGCTAGGTCCATCGTTTCTAAGAGTAACAAACATATCTGATTTAGGCAGCATCATATTCTCATGTATATGAGGAATAGTTCCAAGAAACGAAAGTACTCGATAGTTAAGTTGTTTGGCACGAGCTCGAGTGATTGGTCCTTGTATTTGTGTGGCTGTAGGTACAGCGGTTGTATCAATAGATGGGATGTCCTCATCATGCCCCCTTCTTGAATTGAAGTCGTCCTCGACGCAAGCTCATCTTCTTCACCAAAGTAAGGCTTCAAATCTGCAATGTTAAATGTAGGACTAACCGGACCCAATTCTGCAGGAAGCTCAAGTTTATATGCATTATCATTTATTTTCTCTAACACCTTAAAAGGACCAGCGGCACGAGGCATTAACTTAGACTTGCGCAATGCTGGAAAACGATCTTTGCGCAAATGCAACCAAACAAGATCACCAACATCAAACACAACATGCTTTCTTCCTCTATCCCCAGCAATTTTATACTTAGCATTCATGCGTTGTATGTTGTCTTTAGTAGTCTCATGCAATTTTAATATCAATTCAGCACGTTGTGTAGCATCCAAATCATTTGGCACCGAAGATGGTAAAGGCAACAAATCAATAGGTGCACGTGGTACAAAACCATACACAATCTCAAAAGGGCACATCTTAGTGGTAGAATGCAGCGAACGATTGTAAGCAAATTCAATATGAGGCAAACACTCTTCCCACAATTTTAAGTTCTGCTTCAAAACAGCCCGCGAGCATAGTAGACAATGTTCTATTTACTACTTCAGTTTGTCCATCAGTTTGGGGATGACATGTAGTACTAAACAGCAATTTAGTCCCCAACTTAGCCCATAAACATCTCCAAAAGTGGCTAAGAAACTTAGTATCACGATCAGAAACAATAGTATTTGGCACACCATGTAAACGCACAATTTCCCGAAAGAACAAATCAGCAACATGTGTAGCATCATCAGTTTTGTGACATGGAATAAAGTGTGCCATCTTAGAAAATCTATCCACAACAACAAAGATACTATCCCTCCCCTTCTGTGTACGAGGCAAACCCAAAACGAAATCCATAGAAATATCCTCCCAAGGTACACTAGGAACAGGAAGAGGCATATATAAACCATGTGGATTAAGTCGAGACTTAGCTTTTTGACATGTAGTGCAGCGTGCCACAAATCTCTCAACATCTCGACGCATACGTGGCCAAAAGAAGTGTGCAGCAAGTACATCCTCCGTCTTCTTCACACCGAAGTGACCCATCAATCCTCCTCCATGCGCCTCCTGTAACAACAAAAGACGAACGGAACCATCTGGAATGCATAGCTTGTTAGCACGGAACACAAATCCATCATTGAGGACGAATTTGTTCCATGTTCTACCATCTTTACAATTCAGCAACACATCTTTAAAATCAGCATCAAGCAAGTATTGTTCCTTTATGGTTTCTAATCCAAAAATCTTGAAGTCAAGTTGAGATAGCATAGTATAACGGCGCGACAAAGCATCAGCAATAACATTATCTTTACCCTTTTTGTGTTTGATAACATAAGGAAAAGACTCTATAAATTCAACCCACTTTGCATGGCGACGATTCAACTTAGCTTGACTACGAATATGCTTCAAAGATTCATGATCGGAATGTATAACAAATTCTTTAGGCCATAAATAATGTTGCCAAGTTTCTAATGTCCGAACCAGCGCATATAATTCTTTATCATAAGTAGAATAGTTCAGACTAGGCCCACTCAATTTTTCACTAAAATATGCAACAGGTTTGCCCTCTTGTAATAACACACCTCCCAAACCAATTCCACTAGCATCACATTCAAGCTCAAAAGTCTTATTGAAATCAGGAAGTTGGAGTAATGGAGCATGTGTTAACTTATCTTTCAGAATCATGAAGGCGTCTTGTTGTGCATCGCCCCACACAAAGGGCACATCCTTCTTTGTAAGCTCATTCAGCGGCGCAACAATGGATCCAAAATCTTTCACAAAGCGCCTATAGAAGCCAGCGAGGCCAAGAAAACTCCTCACTTGTGTGACCGTCTTTGGCTGCGGCCAACTCTCAATTGCCTCAATCTTGGCTGGATCAACTTCAATTCCCTGCGCAGTAACAACATATCCAAGAAAGGCAACTCGATTGGTGCAAAAGGTGCACTTCTCAAGATTACCATACAAACGTGCATCTCGTAACGCATTGAAAACAGCACGTAAATGATCCAAATGTTCCTCCAAAGATTTGCTATAAATCAGAATATCATCAAAGTATACCACCACAAAACGTCCAATAAAAGCACGTAAAACTTCGTTCATCGAGTCTCATGAAAGTACTAGGTGCATTAGTTAAACCAAAGGGCATTACTAACCACTCATATAAGCCGAACTTAGTTTTAAACGCTGTTTTCCATTCATCTCCTAATTTCATACGAATCTGGTGGTAACCACTACGCAAATCAACTTTAGAGAACATAACGAGAACCACTCAATTCATCAAGCATATCATCTAAACGAGGTATTGGATGACGGTATCGAATGGTAATATTATTAATAGTTCTACAATCAGTACACATGCGTGAAGAACCATCCTTCTTAGGTACCAAAATAATAGGAACAGCACATGGGCTAAGAGACTCACGAATGTAACCTTTATCTTGGAGAACCTGAATTTGTCGCTGAATCTCTTTCGTCTCTTTAGGATTGGTACGGTATGGTGCACGGTTGGGCAGCGACGCTCCTGGAATCAAGTCAATCTGGTGTTCTATGCCACGAATAGGTGGTAGTCCAGGGGGAACATCTTGTGGGAACACATCAATGAATTCCTGCAAAAGGTTAGCAACCGCAGGTGGAAAAGAAGGAGGCATATCCTCAAATGAAAACAGAACTTCTTTGCAAATGATAGCATAGCATTGAGTAGTGTCCACATCAAGTTCAGCAATATCAGATTTGCTAGCAAGCAAACAAGGATTTTTCAAACGAATTTCGGTAGCATGGTTCGAATCAGATTTAGTATTAGTCTTATGTGGAACAAAATCTGCAGCAACAATCTGATTCTCACTCTTAAGTTTCTCCTCGTTTTTTACTCTACTAGCTCTAGCAAGATCATCTTTTAGTATTTGTTCAGGAGTCATAGGTTTGAGACCAATTTTCTTTCCATCATGCATAAGAGAATACTGATTAGTTTTACCATTATGAACAGATTCTCTATCAAATTGCCAAGGTCTACCAAGTAACAAAGAACAAGCTTGCATAGGTACAACATCACAATCCACAAAATCAGAATATGTACCAATAGTAAAATGCACACGTGTAGTTCTTGTTACCTTGAGCTTCCGAGAGCTCTCAAACCATTGAATGTAGTATGGATGTGTGCGCTGTCTTGTAGGGAGAGAAAGCTTCTCCACCATATCAACGCTAGCCAGATTATTGCAGCTCCCTCCATCAATGATGATCCTTATAGCTCGCTCTTTTACAACGCCTCTTGTTTGGAACAGTTGTGGCGTTGATCATGCTCAGCTTTGCTCAATTGCACGCTCAACACACGCTGTGCAACTAAGCTCTGTACTCGATCAGCGGTGTCGGCTTCCATTACCTCCATCTCTCTCCGGAATCAGAGTTGGCACCATCACGTGCAGCAATAAGGGCCAATGTATCTTCATCAAAGTCACTTGCGAATCATATTCTCCATCTTCTCGCACCAACATCACACGCTTGGTTCTGCATTCGCGCTCTATGTGACCAAATCCCAAGCATTTGCGACATTGAATGTCGCGCGTCTTCCCCGTGGAGGCCATGGAAGATGAACTCCGAGGAGGACCAGCCGATGGTGTTGGTGTAGTGGCAGGAGGTGCTCGTGATGCAGGCGCGGTGTACTTGGAGGTAGTAGGTGCTGGTGCCGTACCACGAGATTGTGGCGCTGATTGTCGCGGAGACCATGACGATGTACGACCCTGCGAAACATTAGCTCTTCTCCATGGTGGTTGGCGATCCCGCACTTCACGTTCAGCTTTGCAAGCAAGATGAAACAAGCGAGTAATAGTGTTGTACTCCTTATAATCTAAAATATGCTGAATCTCTTTATTCAAACCACCAAAGAAACGTGCAAGCATAGCCTCATTATCCTCTACAATACCACAACGAATCATGCCAGTTTGCAATTCTTGATAATAGTCTTCTACAAAATTTTTTCCTTGTTCTAAGCGAGACAATTTTTTCAGCAAATCACGTTGATAATGTGGAGGAACAAAACGAGTACGCATAGCAAGTTTTAACCCAACCCAGGTAGCGAGGAATATTTGCTGCGTGTGTTCTACAATATTCGGACCACCAAATAGATGCAAAATCCGTGAACCCACAAGTAGCGACACTAACACGCAAGTGATCGGGGTATTTTAAACATGCAAAGCGTTGTTCTACTTCCAATTCCCATGTAAGATATGCATCGGGATTATATCTACCCTCAAATGGCGGAATATTCAGTTTCGAGTTTAGCAACATGATCATCATCATTACGTACCGGGCGTGGAGGTGGTCGAGCGTGGCGGTTCAGCTGCCGTGGACGACCAGGTGCGGGTTGTTGGACTTCCTCGCCGTCCAGTACGTTCTCATCTACCTGCTCGTCCGCGTCCCCTTCATAATCTTCGTAGCCTTCATCAGAAGGCGCGTCATGTGCGGCTGCTGCAGCAGGAGCGGTACCCGCCGGAATGTCCGCACGAGGAACGCGGCGTGCGCGGCGTTGCACGTTGGCGCGAGGCGGCGGTAACCGAGTCAACAACTCCTGGAACTTGGCGTCGAGCTTGGTGTTGAAAGCTGCCTCGAGGCCATCCAGCTTGTCCAGCGCGTCGGTGAGTTTGGCATCCACGTCACCAATGCGCGCCTCGGTGTCGCGTGCATGCCCGCCCAAAAGGTGGGTGAAGTGGGCATGCAACTCCTCACTCGTCATCTTGGCCGGGTCAACAGCGGCCGGTGTAGGTCCTGACATGGTTAGTACTCAAAAAGCACAAATGTATATGCCTAGAAACTACGGAATATGGTGGTTCACGCGCAATTCGTCAAGCAAAATACAAAGCTCTTACAAGTTCTTACCAAACAGGAGGAAGGTGATACGGCAACCAACAAAGATCAGCTTCTCCAAAGATTGCCAAAGCGATTACACGGGGTCGACACGAGTGCACGTGGAGACAATATGTGGAGCTGTAGGATGGCTTTTATATGGTAGCAAAAACAGCAATTGTCGAACAGCGATGCAGTATTGAAAGTATGCTCAACAACGGTATTGTGCTGGTCCTAGGCTAGACCGTACTAGAGACGCGAGCCTAGAACACTAACGAGGTCACGGCGCGGCACACAAGCAACTAGCAGCGATGAGGTGGCGATGATGTGGCGACGCGAGGTGCGAAAAATCACTATGATGGCAAGTGTCTCAAACTGATCCCCAAGGTCTAAAAACGAGTATAGCCTCGAAAAAAAATTTGTCGAAATTTCTGGAAAGTGCTCTGAAAAGCGCGCAGGCGCCAAAAAAATGTCGCTATAACGGCCAGTGGCGAAAAGTGATCGCCAAGTTGAAAAACCAATGTAGCCAGAAATTTTTTCGGAGGCGGTTCCAGACTCTTTTTTTTTTTTTTTTTTTTTTGCTCTCCTTCCAATTCTTTACTGGCGGCCGAAACTTATCTCACGGGAATTTTTTTCTGCAGCGCAAGATGATATTAGAAGGTAACAGCTAAGTAGGAAAAACAAGAAAACCTAATTCTACACGGGCTCTGTCGCGGCAGAGAAACAGCACGAATCCGTGTCGCGGTAGGACACAGGGTATATGGTGGATACGGATGTATGTGGCAGGGTGTATATGGAAGTGGCGGAAGTATATGGCAGGGTGTATATGGCAGTGGCGGAATTATATGGCAGGGTGTATATGGCAGTGGCGGAAGTATATGGCAGGGTGTATATGGTAGTGGCGGAAGTATATGGTGGTGGTGGTGGCGGTGATCTGCGTATGGTGCGAGTGGCGGCGGCGGCGTGACTAATATGACAAAACTCGAAACTCTAAAGGAACTAGACGCTAAGACCAGCAACTCGACACGAAGATGCAGACACAAATTCAACTATGCAAAACTGAAAAGACAATGCAAGGCGTGGCAGGGGGTTTATGGGACGAGATGATCTAAACCCTAACTGTATTTTTGGCTTTTTCGTGGTTTATGGGTATGATGGCAGATGCAATCTACCCTACGAAAACTGTAAAATCTCACCGAGCAACCTGAAATCTGATACCACTTGATAGGGCAAAGGTGGCCGATCTTTCGATGAGACGAGGATAATTCGATTTGTTGGTGGAGTTCGTGCTTGACGATCCGACTACACGTGCAAAGCTCGTGCGCCAATGCGATCGCTAGGACAATCTCCGGGAGTTACTGATCTTGCGGGAGCACGATCAGCCTGACCAGCAAGGGTCTTAATTCCTACCTGAAATCGAGAACAAGTAAGAACTAATAATGCAATCAGAATATTGCGGATATAGATGAAAGCTTTATTGAAGATGTGGGATTCCGAATAGTCGGTCTTGTTCTGGGCGTTGGCCTCAAAAGAAGTACACGAGAGTTGCAGCAATGGCTAACTTTTAGTCTAATCAAAATCCGAGTCTAAACGTGACGGCTATGGGGGTATTTAAAGGAGGAAAAGGTGGGGTTTCGACCAGCCATGCATATGGTGGCCGAACCAAACCCTAGAAGGCCTTTTCCCTTCAATACGGACTCTAAAAAGTGGCTGACTTAATTCCGGCGAAAATGACATGGGCCTGGCCCAAAACTAAAGGTGACGCAGCACCATATTATGCTATGGACGAAATTATGAAGTGGAGAACTCTATATTTCGTCCATGTCTTCATATCTTCTTATGGTGGCTTCAAAGTCCTGAAATCTCCACTTGTGGCGTCATCTTCAATCCTCAAATGCTTGCTGCCATCTCCTCCATGTGTGATCATGCTCCAATGCTTGTCCTCCTCATCCATGCTAGGTCCATCGTTTCTAAGAGTAACAAACATATCTGATTTAGGCAGCATCATATTCTCATGTATATGAGGAATAGTTCCAAGAAACGAAAGTACCTGATAGTTAAGTTGTTTGGCACGAGCTCGAGTGATTGGTCCTTGTATTTGTGTGGCTGTAGGTACAGCGGTTGTATCAATAGATGGGATGTCCTCATCACCGCCTGATTCAAAGCATTTTCCATTGTTGATTCTGGTCTAATATCCGGGTCCGAACTGTATTTAAAACGCCATTTCAAGAAGGCGGTTATCTCCAACCCGATAACGTGGCGTGGTCAAAAAATGTGCATGCATCCATACTCAACAACCCTATACATAGTGATCGAGCTATCTAGAGACACAAAGGCGGACGCTATGTGGTCGCGCCGAGTGTCCTCGTATTCAAATTCATCTTCGCATGTTAGGACAGTGAAATTGACCGCGTGGATTTACTTTCCCCTCCCCTTCTTTGCTGCCCTAGGGCGTCACTGCCACCCCAGCCCCACCCCACCGCACCGTCGTAGTACCCGACGTCTGATCGGGTCTCGCCGCGCCGGAGAATAGGATAGGAGACGGGGGTAGATTCTTGACCACATTGGTTGCATCTTTGGGGGCCAACCATCTGCCGGTTGCACCGACCGGCCTCGCCGCCCAAAATTTGTTCGGTCAATTGCGTTGGTAGGTTCCCTAATTCATTTTTGGGCGCTATTCTGGGTGACCATTGATCCGCAGTTGCTACCCACGCAGATGGAAAAGTGGAAGTCGCTCGACAAGTTCCGCGGTGAGGTCCTCGACGCGTTTTTTCGTGCCCGCACCCCATGCGGCTATTGAGGGCCTTTGGGGACCCCGAGTGGAGAGTATCTCCAGTCGCGTGCCCCCAAAGCGGCCCTCAAAACGCGCCTGATTGATCGAATGGGGGACGTCGCCGCCTCGTGTCACATTTGGGGCGCATTCGTTCCTAGCCGTGTCCCCTAAAACTACCCCCAAACATAAATTCAAATAGTTGACATTTAAAAGCAATTGTTCCCGCCGAAGTCGTCACGATTAAAGTAGCCGCGATCAAAGTACTGGATGTGATCATATTATAGACCGGGGTACGAATTGGGCATAACTAGATGAAACGGTTCGGCAACGATGATGACACATCCCGAGTCGACGTTGGCCTGTCGAGCGTGATGACCTCGTCGTGCTCTGCCTAGTCTGGCTGCTCCGTCGGCGATGTCGATGCAGTTGTCGAAGCCAGTTTCAACGCAGGTGTGCTCGCTGTTGCCGACACAAGTGTACTAGCCAACGCTGTTGCGGACGCGTCTGCTGGTGCCGCCACTGCTTCGGCCGCTGCAATTTTGGCGTCGATCTCGTCGAGGAACATGACATTGTAGTATTTGTGCGTCGCCTACATCCGAGGATCCATTTCAACTATCGACGCGGTCAACATGGAGAAATCCTCTTTGCGTTTTCTTGGGCTCCATCTTCTTTTCTTGCCTCTTGCGCAGCGTCGCCCACGTTTTGTTAGACTTTTGTCGCGGATGAGCAGGGTCGACGAGACCTCGGCGAGGCACTTTTGATCGACGACTCGTATTCTCAGTCGCCGCTACATCCAGCATGGAGGCCTTGGCTTCCTTGCTGCCGATAGGACGCCCCAGCGTCCCCTGTGGAGCTGGGATGGCCTCAGGGCGTCGGACACCGTATTGGGCTGTGCCGGGCGGAAAGCCCTTTGGGATGCGCGACTGGGACCGGTTAAATGTGCAGCATGCCCAAAAAATCTTTGGGACCCACTCTAGAGCATCTCTAACGCGGCGATCCATCCCGCGCCCGCGCGTCTGGATGGGTCGAACCGGACAAAAACCCGGCCCATCGCGTGGACCCATCCCTAAAATGGATGGCCGCATCGTCCGGGACGACCCA
>NC_061513.1:209374971-209431707 GCF_022539505.1 Lolium rigidum | reverse complement strand
GCGAGCCCTCCGGACCCGCACTCCGCCTGGGAAAGGGCGCAGTGGTCGCCCTGACCGAAGTCCCCGGCGCCCTACTGCGTGTCTAGCCGGAACAGCGTGTCGCCGCCGGCGGGCGTCATCCTCATCGACAGCAACGACGACGAGCACTACTGGGAGTAGGGTGGTGCACCGACAGCCACCTTGTCCCAAACCGTGGACTAGGGTTTCCTCTTTTATTTTAGTTTAAAGCCCATATAGGGCTTTCTTTTGTGTAAACTGTAAAAATTGCCCAAAATAGGGCTAAGTTTAATGAATTCTAGTTTAAATTTAATTTGTTTTGGTTTTCCTTTTTTATATTTATTTTATTTTATTTTGACATTTGAGATGCGTCCGCGCGTTGGACGCAGCGTGCGACCCAAACGGACACGCGGACGCAAGCCGCTGTCCGGATGTCTGCGCAGCCACCCAAACGGCTTAAAACAGACGGCCCAGCGCATCCGTTTGGATCGCAGCGTTGGAGATGCCCTAAGCATAGTTTAACCTGGTTAAAGTCGTGCCTACAAAATGGTATTTTTCAGATATGTCGGGATTTCGGGTGGTCTGGTTTTATCCCCTTGCAAAACGAGGCCTCAGGGATGACTTGCTTTTTCTGAAAAAAAAAACAAGCGTGTGAGTCATTGTAGTATGTCCACTTGTAGTCCTGCTTGTCGGTGACGCCACCTTTAATCTTTGTCGACAACGTTGGCCTTTCCATGAACTCGATGAAAACAGAGTCAAGCCATCCACTGCACAGCACGACTCCTCATCTGTGGGCAGGGCTATTGTTACCGTTCTGAAGTGCATTGGAGTTTTCTGGTGGGAGTCATTGTAGGAAGAGAGACTGGGATGAAAAAGCGACTATGCAAAATTGGTGATGTTCATGGCAGACGTTCATAATGATAATAGTTTTCAAAGGAGGCTTTCCTAGATCAGTTCATATGTTTCACATTGAACATTCCATAGCAAAATACAGCAACGGTTATATGTAATGTTAATTGTGCAAACTAGGAGACAAATGAGAAGAAGCTCAAATGGATGGATCTTTGTAATACAACATGTATACGTTGAAACTTGGAAGACTTCAAAGGCAGGGACCCATAATACAATATCACAATCGCTCTACACGTCAAAACTCAACAACAGAAACTTCACACCTATTCTTACAACGCCATTTTTATCAAAAATGGGCCCTTCTCAGGGAATGAAGTTGAGAAAATTCATTGCAACTCTGGAGGATAGTAGTTGAGGATTCATTTCCATCTTTCTCTTCTCATCCCTCTTTAATCTTTTGTACATAAAAAACTTCTTTACTAACCCACTTACCGGTAGTATGAAACTGGCAAAGTGGATCTCCTAAATGAAATAGTACAATTGTGTGGCAGGTTGCATCACAGTTAACTGCTTCCCTTCTGCTTGAGGGTGATCTTGTCTCCCAAGCTGAGCGCAATTCCTTGGGTCTTACTCCTTATTCTGATGTAACCACTGAGCTTGCCATCAGCTTGCTTCTCAATGCTAATGTTCACCAAAGCATCTTCTCCAAATACACTCTTTGCGTAAAGATTTGCAGCGAGGAAACCGCATTCCCCGTCAAGCGCGGAGCTGATATCAGGTCACCCATTTCGGAAGTAGACAACTCCATCAGTAATCAGATAAGCAATGGAATCCATGGAATAAGGTAAAGTCATTCGCAACATCCTAACAAGCTAACCCTCCATGCCTAAGCAAGCATTCACCTCATCCAAAGCAGTTGTTAATGTTTTACAGTAGTTGATTCTTTTTTTGCAGTTTCACTTAACAAACTAATCAATCATTTAAACTAGATGTGCAGAAAACAAAACAAAAACTGAGGTCCTAGATGCATCTCATCCACACATCTCATCCACAGAAGTTGTAGTTTTACTCAGTTCTTACCTAATCAAAGAAAGCACATGATGAAAGTTTACTTAGGACAAGCTCATAATGAAAATTTATACTACCTCTGTCCATAGAGGGAGTAGTAAACTACATATCAGCTAGAACACTTTACTTGAGTGTTACAAAAGAAAACAGAGCTAACTGAAACAGTTTTGGCTGCATCTATTCTTTACTGTGGCGCACCACACTGTTGGAGAGCACAATTATTTGTTACAGTGAAGTAATCTAAGACGTGAAGTCCATCTGGTGCACAATTATTTGTTACAGTGGTATTGGGGTTTCTAGGTCAAAATCATCACAACTGAGCACAGCTCAGTTTGTATTCGGCTACTAACAAAGTTCAGTTTGCAAAACGTACATATTCTTAAACTTAGGGCTGAGAAGGAATGATGCTGTCCAGAGCACAACTTCACTGTATGTCACATGCCAAGAAGATAAAAAGGAATCATCATTTCAAACTGAGGCACAGGGCTTGCTGCAGAATTTTTCTGTTCGTAATTAAACCCCTGGGACCGGTATGAGTGTGACCTTTTTGCAGTATGTACTTTCTCTTAAATATACTTGTCCTACATAGTGAATACGGTATTCTCTTCTACTGTAAGCATATATTGTTAACATGTGCACATCTTGCACAAATTATATTATGTTAGATCCTTTTTCTTTCCGCACTTGCCGTTAAACATAGATTTTTCTACTATGTGCTAGAATAAATTGTACAAATGACATGCTCTACATTAATTTGAGATCAAGCTTAAATATGTTCGAAGCACTGTTATTTTTATGCCAATCTCGACACAATTGAAAACTCAATATAAACAGCTGATAGTCAAAAAGGATGCATTACTTACATATAGCCCTTTTTCAGTTAATTGGCATTATATGCTTATGTAAGCTTCTATGTTTCGTGTGTACATATATTTATGAATTTTTCTACAGTATATTATTCTATCAAAAAAAGGATGGGAGCAGCAACGCGCACCATCAATGATCTAGAGCCTACAATATGTACACATATACCAAGCACTGTGCAGGTATGTACCAAAGCATTGTATGTGGATCAATATAAGCGGACAAGTGCATCAGAAACTTACGGTGGTGTTAGACACTTCATGTTTGTTGACTTGATAACATGATTTAAGAATTCCTTCTCGTCCTGAATTACCGTATTAACTGCAACCTGGTGAACAAAAAGGAAATAGTTCTAGTAAATAACTGAAACAAGGAGCAACAAGAAATTGATTCACACAATATAACCTATCCACAGAGAACAATTTATAATATTAATGTAGATAAATAATCCAAATGAAGCAATTGGTGCATATCAATGACATGTTAAAACCCAAATGTGTTTTACAGATGTTTTGACTACATAGAGATTAAATAAAAGATTGAGTAAATTTTGCGATCAAGTGAGGAAGAAACTACTACTCCCTCCAGTTCAAAATAATTGCCCAAGAATGAGTGTATCTACACACTAAAACATGTCTAGATACATCCACTTTTGGACAACCGGAGGGAGTAGTATTAACTGAGTAAGTATACTACAACTGGGGTTTTCAATGACTGCATTGTGCAAAAGATGTATCTTACCTTGTTTTCCCACTCAAACTCTGCCCACATATTCCTGAAAGTAACATCTGCGCATGTAGCAGGTGAGATATAATCCATGATGTCAATGTGAATATCATTTAGGACAACCACTGATCGTTCCATCACATTGGAAGTTTCATAGACTATGTTCCCAAATATGACTCCGGTCTCTGTGGAAGAAACCTTGATATTAGCACGTATTTGCTTGCTTGATTCAGGAGCCAAGGTATAGTTCTGAGGGCGGTCAACAAGTTTGAGGTCTCCCATTGTAGCTAATTCCAAGCACAGGTTCTGAAGTGTCTCCTTTGTACGGTTAATGACGGTAACATCAAGTACAATATCATAATGATGTACAGTCACAAATGCTTCAGCATATACAGGATCACTGAACCCAGTCAACTGAAGAATGCGATTAAGTCTGTTTGCATCATCTGTTTCCTTAGTGAATCCACCAGTTGCAGCCTTCAAATCATCTTGGACCTCATCTTCCAACTCAAGCTGGCTCATGCCCTAGGAAACAAAATTCCACATTTTAAAAACAGAGGGAACATTTATAAAACAGCATGTTACTAAGCTCTGGAAATTAAAGGGGAACCATCCAAGGCTACACACAAAACTAAAGATATTCTCTAGGTAAATCTTTGTTTCAAAGTAACAATATAGTTCATATGTATCACCATAAACATGCTTATAAAGTCATACTATTAAAATAACTGTTTTTGCCCTACCCAAAAAAGAAAAGTTTCCTAGCAAAGGATAAGAGCTCCAGAAAGATCTACTCCCACATAATTTTACATATGTACCAGATTATCAAATCCAACAAGTATCCTAAACCTTTCATGTCCAAACTCCAAACAAGGCTGCTCACAACTGATCAACATCATAAACACACTAGGCAAGTAGCCCATTCACAATAAAGTATTGTACAAAAAAAAAGAGCATGAGAAATACAAGGGGCAAGTAGTGTGCACTAGCATAGCATCATTGGATGTACTAGTACTAAGCCTCAAATTCAGTATTCAAGAAGTCTATAAAAATATTGTTTTTTTTTTGCCAACATTCATACTAAATGTGTATACTATGTCACAACATTTAGATCAAAATCCGATACACCACTCTAATAACAAAATGAAAAATCTGGCAGTGAACAGTGGGATGCTGTTCACCAAAGATTTCGATATGGTACCATGCAAATCAGATTTAGAGTTGAAATTTTGTGACATGGAAATGTGTATTATTATCTTTGTCTTGCATTTATTTTTTCAGATTTTAGATATTTTTACTTGACATTCCAAGAAAAAGCAGCTTTGTATGGCAGTATAATACTCATATTACATATAATATGCAATTACTTGAGAACACATCATTAGATTCATAATGCAAGCACCAACTAATGCATTTATTGTTCATTTGGTAATATAGTGAAAGAATGCTTTGTGGGCTAGCTGCCAACAACAATTAGACAAGGATACTGTTGTTCCATAATGCAAAATCAACAATAATTTGTAAGTATATTCTTCTTACCCTTCTGCTCTTCAGGTGGTAGAAATCAATAAGGTCATCTGGCTGGGCATGGGAGATCTGTGCCTTGGCCTTCATCTCTTCTGTCTCCCTGAATTGCTTCTCCGCAAGCATCTTGGCAAAACTCTGTCTACATGACTGCAACCAAATCTTCCTCACATCATCACCAGTATTGCAGAGCAATCGCACACAAAGCACAATCCTGTCATATGAATCATTATCGATCGGTTGGGGAAGGTAGGAGGATAATCCGAGCTGCAGAATGGAGGTCATGACCAGCAAGGCCCCAGTACAAGCCTTGTTTGCTTCAAGCTTTGATGGCTGCACCTCCTCCAGCCTCAATACCAGCTTGGTAAGGGTGCAGGCAACAACCGCAGCCAAGAAGAAATCGCCTGACAGGATGAGTGATCTGAGATTCAGGGTGGATGACAACGATCCAGGGGTAACTGAGGGAGTTGAAATGGTCTCGGTGGCAGCACTCTGTGTGGCGTAAGTGCCATCTGCAAGAACAACAGGCCGCCTGGAGGACACGGTGACAGAGTTAACCATCTGCTGGGCTGGCTTGGAGGAATCAGTTGTCTCCCCTTCCTCTGAGACGGTGAAGAAGGGTACATCCCCAAGGCACTGCTTGATGGTGGAAATGGCGCTCTCGACCTCAGCTAGCGAGAGGGAGTACTCCCCCAGGATCCAGAGAGCGATTGAACAGACACGGGATGCCCGGATCTGATAGAAGGTATCACTGAGCCTCTGGATCATGGAGACGCGCAGCTTGGGGTTAGTCTCAATGATCTCACGCACAAACAGCACAACATCAACCGCTGCAGCAACATTAGTGTCACCAAGGAAGTCCATGAGGAGGTGCACCACGGATCCAGCCACCTCTGGGTACTCCACAGCACATGAGTGGATGGCTTGCACGAGCATCTGGCGGTACTCGCCACCCTTCTCAAGCTCCCCTGACTGTGTTTTGACAACCTCCTTCTTGAGGTAAAGCACCACCTCCTCAACATTACGAGGAGTGAGCAGATCAAGCACCAGATCCAGCACCTTCCTCTTGACGTCCAAGTTGGGGCTGGCAAGCGCACGCAGCACATCCATGACTACATCCACCATCACGTCCCGGTGAGACGTGCGCAGCTCATTCAGACGGTCCAGGAGGATGAGCCTGACATTGTTGTCACTCTGCGACGCGAGCAGCTCGCAGTACGTGTTGGCAGCAGCGCGCACAGCAGTGGGCGCGGAGGAGAGCGACACAAGCGCACCGGCGCACTCGTAGACAACAGCAGTGCTGGGAGATGAGAGAAGCGAGATGATGATCTTGATATACCTGCCCTTGTCGGCACGGTTTGGAGAGCGGCAGACCTTGCGGATGAGATCTACGGCCGCCATCTGCAGGAGATCGGGCCACTCGGTAACGCGCTCGGCGTTGGAGAAGAGGTACGCGACGGCACGTTCCTGCCCACAGAGGCAGAGCATGAGGAAGGCATTCCGGCGCGCGGAGGCGTCCTGCTCGGACGCGAGCGCGCGCTCGACGAGCTCGGGGGCGTCGGGGATGAGCTGGTCGCCGTGAGGGAGGCGGTAGATCGCGGAGATCGCGGAGAGCGCGTGGCGGCGGATGAAGTGGTGTCGGTGCTCGAGGTTCTCGAGGATGGAGGGCACGAGCGGCTCGAGCACCTCGGGCTCGGAGAGGCGGCAGAGGAAGCGCAGCGTGACGCCGCGGATGTACTCGTTGGGGTGCTGCAGGTTGTTGCGCAGGTTCTGGCAGATGAGGATCATCTCCGGGAGGACGCGGCCGGCGGAGTCGCGCTTGTCGATGATCTCGAGGTAGAGGAGCAGCAGCTTCTGGATGGTGTGGTCCTCGGAGGGGAGGACGTAGCGGACGACGGTGATGAAGAGCGTGGGCAGGGTCTCGCCGTTGAGGAGGAGCATGACGGCGCGCTTCATGGCCTCGACCTTGGCGGCGACGTCGCTGCCCTCCAGATCCGCCTTGATCTCGTTCGCCATGGCGGCGGAGCCCTTGTCGAAGTGGACCAGCAGCGTGCTCGGCTTGTCCATGGCGCCGGATGTTGCGTGCACGCCCGCCGGAGGGCGCCGGCAGCAAAGGGGTGGCGGGCGGTGGTTGGATCAGCGGCGGAGGTGGATCGGGATCTGGGAGCGGGAGGAGGGCGAAGTGGTTATTAGCGAAGAGGTGAGACCGTGATGAGAGGCCACCTCACCTAGGCTTGGACCTTTCCTTCGGTTCAAAGGTTTTGGCATGCAAGGATGCAGTGTAGCAGGACGAATGCGGGCCATTCGGGCCTCCGATGGGTCTGGACTCGGAGTGTGTGTGGGCGTGTTGGTTTTTTTTTTTCCATTCCGTGTCGCTCGCAGCGGTCTTCTAATCGGCGGCTAGGTCCGGCCCACTAGGACATATGGTTTTGTTGATTTATTTAAATTAAATTTCGAGAATTATATTCGGTAACCAATTTTTTATTCACTTTACTAATCTATATACCTAATAATAAAGGAGCTAAGGTTTCTGCCAAAATTTTCGTCCAATTTTTAATTGGACCGTTTTACCCTCCCACCAAACCACATAATACTGCACAATACCATTAGATACCGGTTCCTTTTAATTTTTTTTCGCGTCCGGAATGAACCCACCGTGTATATTGCTTGACGGGCAACAGCCGAGTAGTGGCACCAGCGATGATTGACACGGACGCGAGCGAGACCGGCGACCAGAGCGCTGGAGGAGGATGTGGACGTTGTGCCATGTTTTTCCTTTTGGGGTGCCAAGCATACGTCGCGTGCGGGGCTTGGGGCGGAGCGGAGGCGAGGTGCCCGTCGGTGTTGGGGTGCTGCACGGGCGGGGCGGGGCGGAGGCGAGGTGGCCGTCGGCGGTGGGGTGCTGCACGAGCGGGGCGGACCGGAGGCGAGGTAGAGCGAGCGCGGGCGGTGGGCCTGTGCGGCGCGGTGGATGGCCGGCGGCGATGTTGACCTGCGGGTCAGGGCGCGAGAGGATCCATGGCATCGAGGCGCGATTCGTTTAGTTTTCCTTTTTTCTTCCTGTAGCCGATAGCCAGAGCAGAGAACTGCTCTACCGCGCGGCGCGATGCGCGCTCCTCCCGCCGTCGGCCAGAACCGTGTCCGTGCTCGGAGCAGCGCTACGGGAGCGCAAGGAGGGGAGGCGAGAGGCGGTGGATAGGATTCACGGTGTGTGGCAAGAGTAGATGAGGTGTTCTTCCCCGCGAGATTGGTCGCCCGCTGCCAGCGTTGTGCTCCTCAACGTTGTGCTCCCGCTGCCGATTTAACCCAGCCATAGTCCCTTTTCTCGATCTGGTACGGAATCGAATGCCCTAGTGGCTGGTGCCGCATGCGTGGCTGCAACTCTCCACCATTCGGTCGAAGGGATGAGGCCCTGCCGCCTGCAGCTCTGCACCGGCCAGCGACAGTTGCTAGGCTGGGTTCCGGAATATTACAACCACGATGTGCCAGCCATCAATGTGGGTCGGCCTGTGCCAGCGGCCGAGCAGCCTAATTAACGAACAAAGAACCGATCCGGCGATTTACCAAGGAATGAATTATCGACTCAACTCCTACGCATAGTCCCACCTCGCTACCGTACAAGGAATCCCACCGATTTATATCCTCAAATTTTCTGGATTGTAACAAGCCACTACCAGCAGCAACATCATTGTACGGTCTAAGATATAATGCCGGAGAGGATTTTAAAAAAGGAAATTGCAAGCTGGGTGGCATGAGGAAGGAAACAAATTAAAGAGGAAGGAAAGGTAGGGGAAACTGGAATGCCGAATTAAAGTAATGAAAGGAAGGGTCGTAGGGGGCGACCGCCGGAGAGATATTGGACGGAAGGAGCGTCGATGAGCCGGCGATTGGCGGCAGAGGAATCGGCCCCGCCGCGACGTTCCAGCAACGCTAAATTCGGACGGGAGAGCACATGGCGGATGGAAGCATAGTGATGTTTGTGTGCTGCTCCGATAGGGATTGGGGACTGATGCGGAGGCCATTCGCGACCCTGTCAGTAGTGTATTTTACTTGCTCTTGATGTGCGTAACATACCAAATCGTGTCCTCTATTCAGTTGCTGCACTGTCTGTACATTGTATTTTGTAAACATCAAAATTTTCAGTAGTATGTGCTTAACTGTGGTTTTTGCTAAGATCTGTTTTTATTGTGAGATGATTTTTAGCAATGATGAGGAAATTGCTTATCGTGTCAACTCGGTCGGCCGGCAATTAGCGATTAATAAGTAAATCGGCCAATTAATCGGTGAAAAATGAGTTCATCGGCTGATAAATGAGATTTATCGGCTAATCGGTGACCACCCGAGTAGCAATTAATCGGCCGATTAATCGTTGAATTGGACGATTTTTTTGAACAATGATTTTTAGTACTATTGTGATTGTGATTGTTGCATAAAATCCCATTTTGTACAAATAAATCAACTATTTGTAAATATTTGAAATGTTTGTTGCAAAGATAGTTAAATGAGATTTATCCGCTAATCGGTGACCACCCGAGTAGCAATTAATCGGCCGATTAATCGTTGAGTTGGATGATTTTTTGAACAATGAGTTTTAGTACTACTGTGATTGTGATTGTTGCACAGAATCCCATTTTGTACGAATAAATCAACTATTTGTAGATATTTGAAATGCTTGTTGCAAAGATAGTTATAGGATATTATTGATATACATCAGATTGAATATGGAAGTTGTAATTGAGACCACCCGCTAAAGATAAATTTAGATGAAGAAATATGCTGGAGATGACCTTACCGTCCACAATGGACATGATTAGAAGGGAAATAAGAAACCAGCAAACACAGTGATCTCATTTGCCGAGTAGAAAAAAGGTTAAAAAGGATAATTAGCCTAACGTGGAACCTAACTTCTGTTTAGCCATCGGCGATGGATAAAATAGATGCCATAGTGTGTGACTAAGAGGAGCGTGAAGTATGATCAGCCACAGAGGGAAAGTTTCGGGAGAATTTGCAGGGGCTTTGAACATCATCTTGAGCACGCACGGCTGCTATCAACTACATTATTGAAGTATTTTCGTAGCAACGCACGGGTTTTGTGCTTGTTAATAAAATGATTCAAAATATTTTTTTAGAAAAAGGTGTGAAGGTCCTGGAATCTTCATTGATACAGCTGTGGGTACAAGTTTACATCGAAGTCCCTAGGAATTAGGGGAATACATGATAAGACTACCACTTTTATAAGAAAGACCTTGAAAATAAAGCTGAAAACGCAATCGCATCTCTGGTCTTCTCCACCGCAACTGATGTAGGACCTGGAGGCGATTGAAAATATTAAAAATTGATCACTAGGAACAAAATAATAGTTTGTCCATGTTTTGAAAAACAAATGTTCACCTATATCAGAAGGTACTCCGCGGACGAAAATACTTGCCCAAAAATGGATATATCTAGACATATTTTATTGGTTAGATTCGGAGGACAAGTCTTTTTTAATCGCATGGAGTACATCAATTTCCAAAATAAAGTGTTATGCATTCATATATATTGAAAATGGTGTTTATCATGTACAAAAAAATCATGGATTTGAAGCAGTGTTCACGGGATTCAAAAGATTAGGTTGACGAATTGGAAAATTGTTCACAAGTTTCAAAAAAACCACGAGTCAAAAATATATATTCATTCATCACCCCATTAAAACATGAACAAACAAATAATTAAACAAAAAAGCAAAAGTTAGAAAAGGCAAAAAAGTTTCAAACAAATAAAAGGAAAACAAAGTTTCAAAAAAGGCAAAAAAAAATGATAGTGAGAATCATAAAAAGGAGAAAAAAAGTATAGCAAGTGGTAGGCCCATGCGAGAAGAGATTGTGAGACAATTGTTGCCTAAACTCACTAAGTAATAATCACTTTACTAAGTAAGAAAAGTCATTGAAAACTAGAGACAATTGTGCACCAAAAAGCTTGTCAACACCCGGATTTTTAATTTCAGATGCCTATTATGCCATACATCGCAATCCCAGGAATATTGTTTTTGCGAGACATAATAGTTGATATCACAGAACATCATTCATTACAAACCATAATTGTCTTACAACAAGGGATCTCATGATCCAATATTAAAACAACAGTCGATCTAAAGATCAGATACAAAACATACAGCGGAAGAAACGTAGTAGCGATCCATCTGTTTCACAGGCAACGCTTGACGTCAGGAGGTGATCCTAGTTATCATAGACGTCATGCTGTCCATCTTCATGATACTGGTGCTCCTCTTCATAGTCTGACCATTTGAATAGCCAGGGACAAAGCCATGAGTACTTTTAAAGTACTCGCAAACTAACACTAATAGAAGTATTAGTAGCTCTAATAAGGTTTCTAAGCTTCTAGGTTTATTTGCATAAAGCTAGTTTTATTTCATAAACACTTTAATAGTCAAAGACTCTTTATTTGTCAAAAATTACTCAAGTGGGAACATAACAGAGTGATCAAGTCAAAGTCGCAATTCAAGTTCAAGTCACAAGTCACCAGTCACATGTCACATTTTGAAATTGTTTGATGACGGAACAGTATGGCCTTTCCAACTGTGCATGACCGCGGACGCGGCTATTCGAATAGTTTTACACTCTGCAGAGGTCGCACACTTTTGCCACAATATTTGCAATAATCCGTCAGGGGTAACTGGCCCTGATTTATCACACTCGGCAGTGCGGACTACCAATCATAACCTTTCAATTACATACCCTAGTACATGCACCTCCCCCGATGAGTTTGGCCTCCCAGCCATGGCAAACCGCCATCCTGGGAACTGCAAAGGGCTTGGGTCGGACAATCACCTCATTTCACGTCATTTCACTTTTCACGGAGGCAGCCTCGGCATAACCCCTATGACGCTTGTTCCGAGGGAACCCGTACTAACATACATAAGTTTCCAGTTAAGCCCTACCCAGATTTAGATATTGTGGGGGTACTTACAAATTGGAATGGTATCGTATCCGAACCCAACCATCAGTTTTTTTCAAATTCACCTTTTCACTTCAAAGTCATATTCACCTTCAAAACTTTCAATAGAATGACTCATCATTCTAAGGTTTTCATAGTCATTTTCTTCACAAGTTCCCATCTAGAGTAGTCAATTTTAGTTTTAGCACTAGCAACTAGTCATGAGGGGTGCTAACTAAGTTTTTGCTCTCTAGGCTAAGTTGAAGCTCTTGTAGTATTCTATCTCTAGACCAATATCAACTATAAGAAAAAGCCTTGAAGTAAAAGATTGCAAGATAAAAACTTGGGCTTGGACAAATCCTTAAACACAATAATATTGCAAGAGTATCTTGCAAAGGTATAGCTTGTATTAGGGAAACTTGTATTGGTAATAGCTTGCCTTGAGTGGTATAGTTGTCAAAGTGTTCCTCTTCTTCTTCGTAGAAGACCTCCTCCTCCTCGTAGCCTTTGGTACTAGCGTCTATAAATGGATACGAGGTAACAATCACCAAACAATACTTAAGGGGACTATTTTGCCTTGATGGCTCACACAAGATGATCTATCATCATCACAATCATCACTCAATATCATTCTAGGGTTTTCTATTTATTTCCTTTTAAAGTAATTTCCTCCCATTGAACATTACTAAGATTTAATTTCCTCAAAAATAAAGTATGAGATCATGTTGACCAAAGTCACCACTTCATCTTTATCCATTTGGGAAAATGATTTAAATGAGATACTACATCCCATACAATTTACATAATATTTTGGAAAATGATTTAATATTCTCAAGTAATAACATATGAGGTCATGAAGACTAATGTCATCACCTCACATTGAATTACTTGGGAAAGTGATTTAAATGAGATGCTATATCTCATAGATTTTAAATACTATTTTTGAAATAGTTTTAAATGAGCTAGAAATGACTACATTATTTGAATCTAGTCCATGATCATATGAAGCAACCATGTCATATTTTTGCATATTTAGAAAGACAATATGAAAAGTGATTTTTGAGAGTTGGAATCAACTCAAAATTCATTATGGTTGATTTTTAATAAATGTTTGAATTTTGAAAAGGTACTGCTTTGTCATTTTTGTTGCAAGATTTCTGTAATAGATCAAGGGTTGAAACCAGTGGGGTTGGCTAGATAATTTCCTAAGCTTTCTAGAAATATCTATTTCATAAATTTTGGCTCAGTAGATAATTTTCTATTTAATTTTGAATATGGCAGCAGTATTGAATTTGGATTAAAATGAAATAACAAAATTTGAATTACTGGGCTAAGGCGGGAAACTAAACGGGCCGGCCCAGCTATTCAGTGCGCAACGGGCCGCCTGACAAGGGGCTCCACATGTAAGTGGCTCATAGAACCCGAATCGGTATGCGCTAAAGAGGACCGTAGGATTAGATCAGCGATCGACGGACGAGGGTCGTCGTCGTCATCGACGGGATCAAACCCTGGCTGCAGCGAGGTGGGTTGCTGGGGGCTTACTGGCGCTCCGGCGAGGCTCGGCGAGGCGGGCGATCAGCGTGGAAGACGACGGCGAGGCGAACGAGGGTCGTGGGAGAGGCTGAGGAAGACGGGAGCGTCGCCTCTGTCCAGCTACTGCCGCGGCGAACTCCGGCCAAATTCCGGCGATAGAGCTCAAATTGGGAGGAGGGGTTGACTAGCTTGATCAGTGGAGAGATGGGAAGAGAATGGTGTGAGAAATTTGAGAGGGGGAGGGCTCCTTTTATAGCTAGCCAGAGGGGCAGCGCGGCACGGGCAGGTCACCGGCGTCGACGGTGCTATAGCGGCGGAGAGACGTGGGAGAGGAGCAAGGACGATGCAGCATGGCCTGGCGGTCCTAGTGCGCGTCATGGTGCAGCAGGAGGTGGACGGGAGCGTGCGAGTGACGTCGGTGTCTGTCACGGGTCCGACGGAAGTCGTTGATGATGGCGTCGGCTACAGAGCTCTCAGGACCCAACGGTCATGTCTGGGAGGGAGCTGGGTTGTGGGTGAGTGCGTGGGAGAGAGGAGAGGGCGAAGCGAGGTCTGAGGCGATGGGGTGAGCGCGTGCTCTGCAGAGCCCGTGGGCGTGTCCGTGCGCGTGCTAACGCGTCTGGGCGGCATGGGTACGGTCTGGTCCGGGCGTTGCAGAGCCTCTCTTCGTCCTGGGAGGGTACCACCGTGTTCAGTGTGCTGAGGCAAGCCTAGTGGACAAGGTGAGGGTGAGAGGAGAGGGCAGGTGGTGATGAGTGGCATGGTGGTGGCACGAGTGCATGACATGGCTATGTTTTGGTCAAATGAGCAAAGGCACAGGGTTTGCAAGGACAAGGCATGAGGTCAGAGGTGGAGAGGACACTGAAGCAAAGTTTAGGCTAAAATCCGTTGGATATTGAGGTGTATGCACATAGATGATTTGTGCCCACCAAGTGTTGATGAAATGGTCGAAAGAGAGTTAAATTTGAATTTTGGAAAAATATTTTATGGGTATTACTCTAATATTGTTTGACACACCTGGGTGGCTTTGGTTTGCAAAATGAAGTGGTTTTGGTGAAATTCAAAATTGAGGTGATCTTAAATCTGTTTCACCATTGCCACTTTGGATGCTTAAAATAAGAATTTGAAAATGAACCAGCAAGGTTGGTCAACACCAATGTGATCACCTTGATGTGTTCTTGGATGATGAGCAAAGAAATGGGAAAGTTTAGTTTAGAAAAGATTAACCACAGGGGCTCAAAGTGGGCATCATGTTAAAATTGTCACAAGTGACCATTATCACATGTGCTAGGGTTTTTCAATTTCTTTTGTTTTCTTTTGATTTTCTTTGACCAAAATGTATTCTTTCGGGTTGCTTGAGTGTTAGGCTGAGTTTATTGAGGGTTTCAAACCATTGAGGTAAAGTAAATATGGCATAGGCTCATATTTGCAAGTATGGTCATTTGCTCACATAAGACTTTACTTTTATTTTATTTCCTTTTCTTGGTTCCTCTTTGATTTTGAAAAGGGTAGGGTTTAGGGTTTAGAAGCATGTTCCACACTTCAAACAAACAATCATGGCAAAAGCAATCATTCCCTAATTCACCTAATAGAAAAGATTTTGAAAAAGGCAAGTTTTTGTTGGCTCCAACTTTTGGAATAAGGGAAATTGAGTTTTCTTTGTTTTGAAATTTTGGGGTGTTACAAAGCTCATGATTGTTTGTGCATTAAAAAATGTTGTCTAATATTTTATTTATATTAAAAGTTTCATGTTTTAAAAAAACTCACGGGTTCAAAAAAAAGGTGCTAACCTAAGGTTCCTGTATTTTTCAAGATAATGAATGTGCATTTTACAAAATGTTCTCACATTTCAAAAAATGTTCATGCATCTCAAAGAAAGATGTTTATGTTCAACAAAAAAATTAATGCATTCAAAAAAAATCTTGTGATTCAAAAAATAATCGCGGGTATGAAAACATATATTCACTAGTTTGAAAACATCAGGTACTACCAAAAACACGGAAAATAAAAGAAGAAAAAACATAAAAAAAGTAAAGGAAAAGGTAACACAAAAGGGGTGGCCCATGTACCATAGGCTATGCAGCAATAAGTTTCAAAAATATAGGCTACACAACGGGCCGCTACTGTAACTCTTTAGAATACTAAATAGTGGTTTGATATGCAATAAATTTATATATGGTTCTTCTAAATTTTAATATGTCGAGATTTACCAGATTTTACAAATTATTTGAACTAAATTGTTATCCGTCACCAAAAGTCACAAATACCTTTTGTCATTTATTTATTCAAGAACCTTCCCATGCCTGGAAATCTTAAGATCAAGGACATTGTATAAATGAAGAATACATAGACATGTAGGAGGAGACGGCTTAGGTGGGAGGACCCACACGTGTGAACGTTCCTGGTTTGGGCCCCCCATGCGTGGGACCAATGTGGCGTTGTCGTAATCACCCTTTAACCTATTGACTCTCAATCCTAAAAACGCCATGTATATTCACATATTTTTATTAATCCGAGGCATGATAGTGAGGCAAAGCAAAACATAAGCAAAATCATGAGCTTCTAGAGTAAATATTCGTTGCAAAAATCATCGTTGTAATCTCCGTTGGAAGCTTCTTTGTCATCCCTTCATCATCATGCTCCTCTCTACTATGAATAGGAAAGAGTTATCCTAGAATAGTTCATGGTTTTGTGGTAGTAGATTGTACAATCTCTTTACGTGGCTCAATACCATTAGATCATATAAGCTTCCCTATATGATTATGAATACCTATTTTTGATGATGGATCCTTATATATAGATATAAGTTGAAGTATTAGATTCATATATGTGTTATGACTCAAAACATACCAGGTGCCTAGCATGAAACTACATGTTCTAGCATGCAAGTTGTTGATATAATAGTCGCGAGGTACCATTTCACAAATGTTACATCCCTCATAGTGGTACAACAAAAATATTGCATGTCTTTATTCAAGCACTTAATATTGCAAGCCATAATTTTACTTCACATGCGAGCTCCTCATTGATCCAGAGATGGTAACTCGATAACTCTAGTTTGACTCTACATAACTTAAGGATAATTGGTAAAAGTAAACTAAGTACCATGACGACTCAATTAGCTTTATTCTATAGAGTTCGGTGCTATCCAACTAACTATCCTAGGTAATACTTTATACTCATCTATCTCCTTGTTGACTTCTTCGGTGGAATATGTAATCATGTAGTCGAAACCTTCGAGTCCTCCTGAGGTTAGGTTCTTCATAACAGACTTCATCGGTGCCTTCACAGGGTGTCTAGAACTTTATGGTGTTTCTTTTCTACCGTATTCGCAAGTCCTACCTGGAACATGGAGTGATAAGGTACAATTTGATACACTCTGCACGTGGTTACTTTACTTATAAGATAGCTTAGCCATCTTGCACAACCGGACGTACTGTCCCATCCATACGCTTTTAGTATTGGCCGAGTCTAAGGTCCAAGTCAATCACCGCCCTTCTCCACAACCCTGCATACCCACTTTTTTGCAAGTTTGTCCTCTCCTTTATCATATAGGTAGACCGATCCGGTCATATGTCCTCCCCTTTACCATTCAGGCAGACCATTCTGGACATCGCACATGCCCTCTCCTATAACCTATAGATAGCCCTACCCGCACAACCCCTACAATCCATCATAGATCCAAATGGTGACACCATTGTCCGGTAAGGGTAATGGTTAAAGATCCAAATGGTGACATGCATTAGTGGATTGTTTTATATAACTCCCCTTATGCTATGGTTGTTATTTAGGTCTTAAATTTTTTATTTGTTATGGATATATTACAAATTGAGTTCATTCAAGAATAATGGTTTAACTATTTTTAATGAATTGAAAATACAAATTTGATTCATAAATTCGCTTTTAGATGTTTGCAGGTGTCTAAGAAAAAAGATGTACAAGAAGATAGAAGAATCTAGCTAGGTTTTAGTATAGGGTTTTACTTCCTTTTTATTTCCTATAACTTTTTTTTATAAGTTCTAGTATATTGAATATTGTAAAATTATTATATTTGGTGTGTATAACAATAAAATTGTAATTTCTCCATTATTGTAATATTGTATTAAATTCAAATGTTGTTTGAGGTCTGGTATGGAAGTTATTGTTTAAATTCAAAATATTCTTTGTTTGAAATTATAAAATTTGATTCCAATTTTTTTGTATTTGAACCAAATTCAAATAATGCCCGTAACTACACAAAGGTCATGTCGGAATCCATCGCTCACCTGCTGCAACGAAACCCTAGTTCATAGCAAGAGAGTCCTCGACTCCTCTTAGTCCGCGAAAAAATTCCCCGTTTGATGATGTAGATGCACAACCCTTTTAAATTTACCCCTTGTTAACCCTAATCCCCCCTGGGATGTTACAAATATTTATTATTGTATATTGTTGCTCCGTCCTTGATGCTTTATCTATGAGCCTTATAATAAAGTCGATACTCACGGTTGCTCCCGCGGCAGCAAAACAACAAGTATGGAGATTCATCTTGTTTGCTACTGAAACAATATGGAACAGCATACATCTGAACTCTGAAGATCTCTTATTGGACCAAACAATCAAATTCAGATATATGATCATTATTATACAACTCTGATACAAAATGAAAAAAGAAAATGGAATGATCTGATCGATGCAATAAGGTGTACAACACTCTTCTACAGCTAGTTAATTAAATTACAGAAATAAATCTTATACACAGCATGCATACAGCACTACACCTGCATTACAAAGAGCACAGCTAGAGCCATGATCATGAGGCCGGGCCGGAGACTGGCTAGAGTCAGACTAGAACCCGAAGTGCTACTGCTCGACTCGTCATCGGAATCATCCGTGTACGACGGCGTGGAGACGTTCTTTGGGTGGCTGAAGTCGAAGGCCGGCGCCGCGTCTGCGCTATCCGGCCCGGCCGCTGGCCCCGGCGCGTCCGCCGCCGGTGGCCTGAGGTCCGGTGGTAGGCCCTGCCCATGCGCGACGGCTATGGCGAAGCGCTGGCCGCTCTCGCACTGCTCGCCGTCGTAGTTCCCGGAGAAGAAGTAGGTTTTGCCCTCCTTGAGCAGCGGCACGGCGGCGGTGACGGCATCCTTGCTGAACTCCGGCGCGGCGGCCGACCAATCGACAGTGTCCTCTGGGGCGGAGTCGTCGTAGTCGCAGCTCTTGTACACGGTCTCGTTCCGCGTCTGCACCACCGAGTGGTTCTTGTCCGTGTTGAATACTGCAGCACGGTAATGGTCAGTTGGTACAGAATGTGTTACTCCTTCGATCAATAGTAAACGGGACAGAATATCTGCTTAAATTCAAACTAAAACCACGACGCTTTTTATGAATCGGAGCGAGCAAGTAAACGGGACTGTAACGCGTGGTGTAACTTTTTTGGTCAGCCGGGTAGATTACTTGTATCACTCTTGGTTATCTTTTTAGAGGCCTCAAGATTGTACGACTAAATATCTTTCTGGAGAACTTTTCTTGGTATTTTCAGGTCTATGGTTTGGTTTCTATCGTCGGCTGCCTCAAGAAAAGTATAAAATTTTGTTATGAAAGAAGAAAGAGTTTAAAGACCTCGAAAATTTGTTGATTTCTTTCACACTTTATTTTCTAATATACTATTTGTTATTATAGATATATGTTGTATTGATTGTAAAAAAATACAATTACACAAAATATGTCTAAATAGATCCAAATCAGCCACAACTAAAATGGAATGGATGGAGTAGTTGTTTGGTTCGACAATTCGGCTGTAGTACAAGTGCACCATAGATTGGCTAACGTGGTGGCACGCTATACTAGATCAACGCGTTGCTCTTTTGTGCTATAAAAGCAAGTATAGTAAAGAGTAATCAGCTGACTATAAGAATTATAATAATATATTTTTGCCTATTTGGAGGAGAGAAAGTAGGAGAGAGAAGAGGAGTAGACTCTCATGCAAGAACCAGTTCTAGCACGCGCTTGTAGGCACTTTGTGAGAGTAAAAGTGAGACATACATTGATAAAATAGTACAATTTTATAACTCATTATTATACATGCTAGCTTTATGTTGACTATAGATGACATGTCACTTGGCTTATAATCAACAATTGGTTATACTACTGAACTTGCTCTAATACTTTGTCCTTCTCGATTGTCAAATTGTTTGGGATCCCAATGTTGCATGAGTCATCCAATGAATATAAAATTTCTCCGATTCGAAGAAAATCTTCTCCCCTGTGAGAGCATGTAACGTGAAATCAGAGCAACCGTGCGCAGGAAAAGAGAAAGGACGTCATGATAGTATACTGCTTGATAATGGTCATCGATCGGTTCAAGAAGATGTATCAGCAATGGCTAATCGTTCGATCGATTTGTTTTTAGAATCGAACACTTTCCGAATTACCACTTCAATGATTGGCAACAGATCTGCATCGTCGTTTGTGTAACTGTTCGTCATTGGCAAATGGCAAAGGTACGAGGGGAAACGGAGCATGTTGCACCTTTCCCCCACAAGGCATGTGCACGCATAGTGAAACCAATGCAGAAACGTAGCTACTTTCGATACCCCGGAGGCCCACGCTAACCACCGAAAGGAGCATAGAACTCACGAGCTGACACCTGACAGAGCTTAGCAAAGCAAACCTGGGCCAAACGCTATTCATACACTCTACTCTATATATGGTTCGCTGGTTCTAGCTGACATGATGCTTATTTTCGCAAACTACGCAGGTCTAAGAGGCACACCGTACCCGAGCTTAATTACGAGGAATTTAACCGCATGGATCATGAGCCATGAAAATTGTCATTATTGAAAACATGAAATGAATGAGAAAGCAAAGCTGATTGCCACTCCAATTAGAGAGGTCGATCGAGGGAGAGTAAGAAACTGTGTGTGGTACTCACTGAGGAAATCTCCGAGGCTAAAATTGTAGCCCTCGGCCCAGGCCTGGTAGTCGACGGCAAGGCCGTCGTACCACCCCTTGTCGTCGCCGACGGTGTAGTTCTTGTACGCGTCCACGGCTGCGCGCGGGCTAGCAGCGCTCAGGACGGCAACCGCCATGGCGACCACGAGAACGGGGTAGCCCCGGCGCCGGCCGGGGAAGAGCTGCAGCATCCCGCAACGATCGAGAGGCCGTGAGAGAACTGAGAAGAAGCTAACTGATCAGGGTATGGTCGTCGTCGACTCGTCGTTGCTTCTTCTAGAGAGATGCTCTTCTCGCGCGCGATCGACTATGCGATGCGTCGTGGGCTTATATGTTTTGGGGGTTGGGAGCTGCGAACTTTAAAGAGTACCGATGGATGGAGTGGTAGAGAGAGAGAGGGAAGCATATACGAGTAGTTTTGTGTTGTGCTGGCACGGTGGCATTTGTGTCGGTAGCTAGCTGCTTTGCATCCATGTCGTGTCATGTGATATCGCTGAACCGTGATGAAGACACATCTCCTGTCACTTGATACGCTGCACGCCAGCCGACCAATTTCCCTCTTTTTCACAAAACGGATGCTCTAATGATCGGCTCTGATTTTTGTGATCTTTTTTACTTGCAGATGAGCAATTGATCATGCAGAAGTCCTCCTAGCTAGTGCGCACCGGGACGAAATTACATGTTCATGCCACTCAGGATGCATGATATTTCGCACAATGTAGCCAGGAAGAACCACACCAATGACTGAAACCAGAATAAAGCTCGGCATCTTAGCATCCTGACAAGTCGGTAACATGCACCACCAGATGGACTGCTACAAAACTGCACAGCTGCGAATCCTGTGATCTGTCCGTGCATATGCATATGTACTTTGCTTATCGCTTCGGCAGTTGTATTTACTTGACTAACTATACAATGCTAATATCTTTTGGTGACTGTCCTTGTCTACTAACAAGCTCCAAATGATTGCCAGTTCTTCTACGTGTCCAAGGGCTCTCCTGCTGAAACGGCCAATTAGGCGAGTCCACGCGCCGTGCCCGATTTCAGTTGGCAAGTACATTTGGAGGATAAAGAAGAGATGGCTAAAATATGACAGCTAACCTTCAGGGTATATTTGACCTGGGATTATCTGTGGTTGTTCAGCCGTTGCTCCTCTGTATTTAAAACACTGACGGTCGGTTGATGAGGATGTGCCTTCTTCCTTATTGGCTATTAAACCTGTAGCAATCCGGTGGCAACATCTATCTCATCGACCTTGACAGGCCACTGAATTGCAGCATTGCTGTTATGATGTGGTTTTTTTCAAAGAGGGCTGTTATGATGTGGTTATTGCCGCTGTTACTGCTGCTATAGTGTTCTAGCTCTACATAGGACATAGCTCCCTTCACAGCATCTCCATTCGTTGGCGCTCCCCACGGCGAAATCCGGACGAAACAACCGCCGGATTGGACGAAATTAAGTCGTGGGGAGTACCGTATTTCCAGTCGTCCACCCGGAGTTCGGCGGACATAGTTTAAATTCAAACAAAGCGTCGTCCCGAGCTACAAGTACGGCCGGTTGATCGGCAAAAGGAGCAAAAGGATCGGCCACGGATCGGCGATCGGAGGGAAATTACACGGAAACGAGGCTCATCGGCGGTCCCGGCCGGCACGGCGGTGTCCGACGGACCGGTTCCTCACACGCCGTGGCCGAAGCGGCCGCGGCGGTCGACGACGAAGCGGCGGCGGTGGACGTCGAAGCGGCGGCGGTCGACGAGGTAGACGGTGAGGAAGCCGAGGTAGGAGCCGGCGGAGACGACGAAGGACCTGGCCGGAGTGGCTCGGAGGATGTCGCCGCGGTGGCCCCGGTACCAATTCCTCGTCTCCTCATCCATCGGTTCCATGTTGCCGCCGCCCATCGGGAACGCCAAGTCTATGTTCCTCTCTTCGCCGCCGCCGTCGTCTTCGGCAGGGCGATCCGGACGCCTTGGTTGGCGAGCATCTCCCGCCACCTGCCGTCGAACTTGTCGTTCCTCCCGTCGGCGTGCGACCTCAAGTCGGCCCGGCACTTGTCGATCGACGCCCGCATCCCGTCGGCGGGATTGCCTGTCTTTTTGAGCTCTTTGAGCTTCTTCGGCCGAGTTCGGGCGCCCTTCGCCGCGCCGGCCGCCGGAGCGTCGGGGGTTGTACTCGCTCGGTCTTGCTCTTCGAGAGGGTCGTGCGGGTTTCCTTCCACTTCTCGCAGTTCTCGAGGCGGGCGTAGACGTTCGAGAACTTGAACCGCATGCCGGTGTCGTCCGTGTACATGCCCAAAGCACGGCGCAGCGCGGGGAAAAAGAGTACGGCGATACGGGTCAGCTCCCGACGATGTACCTCGGTGATGCGAGGTCGATGGAGCATACCTTTTGCTCCAAGTCGTGGCCGCCGATCGGCCGTTCTTCGACCTCCTCCTGTATGCCGTGCCATTTGCTGCACGCCGTCTGCATGATCCCCCAATGGGTGGCCATTGCCTTGTCTCCCCGGTACACGTTCATGTTCGTCTTGTGGAAGTAGGGATCGACGAGTTTGCGTTCGTCGTACGCCTGCTTCACTCGAAGCCAATATGTGTCGAACGACTGATTGGCCCCGGCTATGCCGTTCATGGACACGATCATCCAAGCTTCGGCGAGGCACTCCTCTTCGTTCGGCGTCCATTTGATACGAGGTTCGGCAGGCGGCGAGTCCTTCTTCCTCTTCTTCTTCCCCTTCGACAGGTTGGCGGCGGCTTGAGTTGGCTCTTCTTCTTCTTCGTCTTCTTCTTCGACGGCTTGGCTTCCGTCGGCAACATCCTCCCCATGCTCGTTGCGCGCCGCCACAGCTGCCGTCGCCCTCGCCTCCTCTTGCGTGAAGAACCCCGGGCTCGCGGCGGCGGCGGCCATGAAGAACCCCGGGCTCGCAGCGGCGGCCATGGAGCCGGAGGTGATCATCTCGTGGATCTCCTCTTCGTTCGGCGCCGCCATCGCACCGAACGGGAGCGGCCCTCGTCGCATGGCCGGCGAGGTGCCCCGAACCGGCCGCCGCTGCCGACGTCAAGCTCGGGCGGCGACGGCGTGAACCTGGACGGTTGGACGTAGGCGCCCTCTTGGAACATGGCAGGCGGCGACGGCGAGTACATCGAAGGGGAGAAGGACGACGGGGAACTGCTTGTACCTTGCGCCGGCCATTGGTCGGGGAACATGGCGCCGCCGCCGCCGCTCATGGCCATGCTGATCTTCCTCGCTTGTTCGTCCTGGGCCGCCGCCGCCCTCTTGGCGGCGGCTTTTTTCACCCTCTCCGCCCTGCCGCTTGTTTTCACCTCGCGCTGTTTCTCGTCCGCCGCCCACTCTGCGTTCGTCATGCCCGGCGGCCGCTCCTTCTTCGCCCGCGGCTTCCTCGTCGTCGCCTTCGGCGGCATTGTGGTGGACGAGAAGACGAGGAGGAGAGCGGTGGTGGACGAGAAGACGCCGCCGGGAACTGGAACTGGAAGACGAGGAGGAGAATGGACAAATTTGGCGGGAGAGAATGGGGATATGCAAGCAAATTGGAGGGAATGGGGATATGCAAGCAAATTGGAGGAAAAATCGACAGAATTTGGTTTTCCTGTCGCCGACTACGCGGGTCCATATGACGTTTCGCGCCAAAATCTTTCGTCCGGAGTCCCCGAGCGCGCCCCGGGGGACCGGGGATGGCGTGGGCTCGCCGGATGGATGAAGGGCCAAATCCGGACGAAAACGAGGAACCGGGAGCGCGACTGAACCGATTTACGGCGTCCGGATGAAAAAAACGTCTCTCGGAGGCCTCGTCGGGGAGACGAGTGGAGATGCTCTCAGTCTCGAGCTATGAGCACTACTATCCAGATCGGGAGGTCATGGACGCCATGACTGGGCTGATCGATCGAGCGCAATCTTTCCCGGTAGGTAGTCAGCTTACATCAGTGGAGGCGCCAAGGCAACTTTTGCACGGGACTACAGGCTGTTCCACCAGCTGCAGGCCGGTAAGCAAATGTGAAGCATGGACGTCTAGCGGGATATTATACCAGGGGTCCATGGTAGATATAAGTCATGTATCCTAAAAAAAAATTCATGTATCCACAATTTAGTATCTCACTCCAATCAGAACAATCAATTGTCAAATCCAAAGGAAGCATCTCGTTTGGCACTCATCATTTATTCACAGAAAATAAGATAAAATAAAATAAAATTGATGATGGTTTATTCGGGAAATTTGTAGAAATGACAGGGTACCAAAATAAATTACATTTATGCATGGAGCAAAATCCATCGAATTCTCAATTGAATTCTAATACCAATTCAATGACAGTTATTCTTGAAATCATAAATAGATTGTTTGATTCCAGGCCCAAATAATGGGACCTAAACGAGCTAAAAGAATCAACAAAATCATGTATTTTGTGATTTCTAGGATTCACCGGAGCGAAGTTTTATGGAAAATTGTTTGTATGGTAAGTCGATATATTGAAATCCTCGGACCAATCATGCATCATTGTTTGCTGTTGCTCCAACTTGTTTCATCCCATGGTGGGCGGTTTCACCAAATCTCGTTCCAACTGCCCCTTCACGTGCCTTACGCCTGAGTAATTGTTTCTTTCCCAATTATGGCCTCTGATCTGCAGGTTTCTAAAAAAGTATGTAGCAATATGTAAAAAAGCAGGATTATATCCAACTAATTATTGGCCAATAAGCTCAACAATGGTAACCGGGTGAAGATTTACCGAAACATGCCGGCCTCACACGTCACCATCCGTGCAACTCCCCTAAATTTAGAAAAACATGTCTGTGCCAATTAGGAGCAGATCTATGATACGTCTTCAACGTATCTATAATTTCTGATGTTCCATGCTTGTTTTATGATAATACCTACATGTTTTGCTTGCACTTTATATCATATTATGGCATTTATTGGACTAACCTATTAACAAGATGCCACAGTGCCGTTTTCTGTTTATTATGTCTGTTTATTGCAGAAAAGGCCCAAAAACCAAAGTGCTCGGAAAAATCACAGAAATTCTATTTCGCCGGAAGGCTCACGGAGCTAGAAGGGCAAGCCAGGGGGAGGCCCAGGGCCTCCTCCCCATAGGCCGGCGCGGCCTGGAGGGTGGTCACCCCACCCTATTGTGTGGGCCCCTCGGGACTCTTCCGACTCCGACTCTTCGCCTATTTAAGCCGTCGTGACCTAAAACTTCGACACCTCTTGACGAAACTCCGTAAAAGACCTGCGGGCGCCGCCACATCGCGAAACTCCAATTCGGGGACGAAGTCTTTGTTCCGGCACGCCGCGGGACGGGGAATTGCCCCGGAGTCATCTCCACCGCCGTCTCCACCGCCATCTTCACCGCCATCGCTGTCTCCATGATGAGGAGGGAGTAATTCACCCCGGGGCTGAGGGCTCCGCTGTAGCTATGTGGTTCATCTCTCTCTTTATGTGATCTAGTTGAATATCATCTATGTGCTACTCTAGTGATGTTATTAAAGTAGTCTATTCCTCCTGCACGGTGTAATGGTGACGAGTGTGTGCATCGTGTAGTACTTGGCGTGGGTTATGATTGTAATCTCTTGTAGATTATGAAGTTAACTATTGCTATGATAAGTATTGATGTGATCTATGCCTCCTTCATAGTGTGATGTTGACGGTGTGCATGCTATGTTAGTTCTTGGTGTGATTGTGTTGATCTATCTTGCACTCTAAGGTTATTTAAATATGAACATTGAATATTGTGGAGCTTGTTAACTCCGGCATTGAGGGTTCGTGTAATCCTACACGGTTAGTGGTGTTCATCATCCAACAAGAGGGTGTAGAGTAGTCCTATTATGTGATCATTGTTGAGAGTGTCCACTAGTGAAAGCGGGATCCCTAGGCCTTGCTTCCAAGCATCGAATCTCCGTTTGTTTCTTGTTTTGTTGCATGTTTACTCGCTGCCATATTTTATTCAGATTACTATTACCACTCATACTCATCCATATTACTTGCATTTCACTATCTCTTCGCCGAACTAGTGCACCTTTACATCTGACAAGTGTATTAGGTGTGTTGGGGACACAAGAGACTTCTTGCTTTGTGATTGCGGGGTTGCTTGAGAGGGATATCTTTGACCTCTTCCTCCACGAGATCGATAAACCTTGGGTGATCCACTTAAGGGAAACTTGTCTGCTGTTCTACAAACCTCTGCTCTTGGAGGCCCAACACTGTCTACAAGAATAGAAACTCCCGTAGACATCAAGCTATTTTCTGGCGCCGTTGCCGGGGAGGAAAGGTAAAAGGTACTCACACTCCGGATCTCGGATACTAAGATATTTTCGCCGTTGTAAGTACTCGAAGCTATTTCCTTTAGATCCTGCAATTGCATCTTTTTGTTTCTTGTTTACACTAGTAAGGCATAATGGAATACAACTATGAGCTTTTTAATTTATTTCCTAAGTTAAGACATGAATTGTGTGATGCGAAAATTAAAGAACCTATGGAGCCTCAATTGCATGCTAGTAGCAATGTTATTAGTATGAACGCAATCACTTCTAATGCTATGGATAAGTCTAAGCTTGGGGAAGCTAGTTTCTGTGATCTTTTTAGCTTCCCATCCTTAGGGGGAAAATTTGTTCGATAATGCTTTGTCTCCCATATGCGATAACTCTAATGATGCTTGTGATATTTTAAATCCACCTACCGCAAGTACTGCTTTCAAGATACCCATGAAAATTATTGAACGTGTTATTGATAACCGCTATGAAGGGGATGGAACTGTCCATCCTGGAGATCATTTACTGTTTTTGCATGAATTATGCGGGTTATTCAAGATGGAACGTGTTATCAAAATTCTTTATGGATGCATTGAAGCTTTTATGGATACTGATAAATTTCGAGATATGAGTGCTACTTATGGTCTTGACCCTCAAGTTGCTGCAAATCTTTATAAAGCCTTTGCTTCTCATTTTGAATTGCCTAAAAAGAATTTTGATAAGTATCATGAACCTTTTAAAGAGGCTTGCATGAAGGATGAAATTGTTGTTAATGATTGCAATAAGCATGCTCAAACTCCTAAGAATGCTATTTCCTATAAGCATGTTAATTTTTGTGGAATGCATAGACCTTGTGGAATTAATCAAATCAAAGATGAATATTGTATCCATCATATTAATGAAAAAACTAGAAAGTGGGTTAGGGCTCTAGATGATCTTGGTAAAAAAGTTTGTGCCTTCTATCCTTTTATTTGTGAAGTTTGCCATGAAGTGGGTCATTTTAATACAATGCTCCACCAATGATAATTTGAACCCAATGAGTGCTGCAAATTTGTATTGTGATGATGAAATTACTCCTAATCAGCATGATGAACTCACTTTATTTTTGTGGTGTGAAGAGTTATCAAGGAAAATTTCTTTGTTAGATATTAGTGATCTTGATATTGATGATGTCCTGCATGGGTGTTTTTCTTATTGCATTGATAGTAGCCATACAAATACTTACATACAAAATATTTTAGAAGATGACACCTTGCCAAAATATGATAGGACCGCTGTGTGTTTTGAACTAATTAATGAAAAGGAGGAATCCTTCCAAGTTTCTTCTATTGTTTCTGAAAGTAAATCAGGTTATGCGGACAAGCCACCCTTCAAGCCTCTTCCCCCTAAAGAAGGGAACGAGGAGAAGGAGGAGAAGAAGAATAAGAAGGGAACGAAGAAGAAGAAGAAGGAGAATAAAGAGAAAGAGATAACGGCATATCCCCGCGTGAATGAGATAACGCTAGGTAACCGTAAGTATGTTGCTCCTAATGATTATTATGATAATGAATCTGAATACAATGATCTTCCTATGCCCTTTACATACATTAGTAATCATGATTTGAATGAGCACACTACTTTTGATATTACAAATCTCTGGGAAACTAATTCTGAAAATGATGATGATAATAATTGCCATAGTGTCAGTGCTATCCATGCTTCCTCCCATAATGATATAGAAAGCTCTAAGTTTTGGGAAGAGGTGTTTGAAAATCCTTTTGCTACTGATCATTATGTGTTTGATACATCTCCTTCTAATAACAATGATGGTATGGTCACAGATAAACCGACTGTGAAAGATAACTATTCTATTTCTTATGATGACACCGTGCCTCAGACATTTGATGATTATTATAAAGAATGCTATGATATAGGTTATAACTATCCTTATGAAACTTGTCATAGTCATGATTGGATTACCAAAAACAATTCCCTTAATATGCAACTTGTTTACCATGTTCAAATTCTTGATAATAATCCTGCTCCAATTACTATTAATGAGAAGAATTCTTCTTATGCCAAAATTAATGATACTTCTATGCATATGAACCATGATAAGAATGTTTTAAGTGATGGGTATATTGTGGATTTCATCAATGATGCTACTGAAAGTTATTATGAGAGAGGGAAACATGGGTATATGCATCTTAATAATATTAAGTTTCCCCTCTTTATGTCGAGAATCTTGAAGTTACTCGTGTTTTATCCTCTTATGCTTGTCACATTGTTCTTCATGAATTCATTTGTGTACAAGATTCCTTTTCATAGGAAGCATGTTAGACCTAAATTTGTTTTGAATTTGCCTCTTGATGCTCTCTTTTGCTTCAAATACTATTTCTTGCGAGCGCATCATTAAAACTGTTGAGCCCATCTTAATGGCTATAAAGAAAGAACTTCTTGGGAGATAACCCATGTGTTTATTTTGCTACAGTACTTTTATTTTGTATTTGTGTCCTGGAAGTTGTTACTACTGTAGCAACCTCTCCTTATCTTATTTTATTGCATTGTTGTGCCAAGTAAAGTCTTTGATAGAAAGGTTGATACTAGATTTGGATCACTGCGCAGAAACAGATTTCTTTCTGTCACAAATCTGGGCCTAATTCTCTGTAGGTAACTCACAAAATTATGCCAATTTACGTGAGTGATTCTCAGATATGTACGCAACTTTCATTCAATTTGGGCATTTTCATCTGAGCAAGTCTGGTGCCTCAATAAAATTCGTCTTTACGGACTGTTACGTTTTGACAGATTCTGCCTTTATTTCGCATTGCTTCTTTCGCTGTGTTGGGTGGATTTCTTTGTTCCATTACCTTCCGGTAGCTTTGAGCAATTTTCCGGAAGTGTTAAGAATGATTGTGTCACCTCTGAACATGTGAGTTTTTGATTATGCACTAACCCTCTAATGAGTTTGTTTCGAGTTTGGTGTGAAGGAAGTTTTCAAGGGTCAAGAGAGGAGGATGATATACTACGATCAAGAAGAGTGAAAAGTCTAAGCTTGGGGATGCCCTGGTGGTTCACCCCTGCATATTTCAAGAAGACTCAAGCATCTAAGCTTGGGGATGCCCAAGGCATCCCCTTCTTCATCGACAAATTATCAGGTTCCTTCTCTTGAAATTATATTTTTATTCGGCCACATCTTATGTACTTTACTTGGAGCGTCTGTGTGATTTTATTTTTGTTTTTGTTTGAATAAATGCTTGTGTGGGAGAGAGACACGCTCCGCTGGTTCGTATGAACACATGTGTTCTTAGCTTTTAATTTTCATGGCGAAGGTTGAAACTGCTTCGTTAATTGTTATATGGTTGGAAACGGGAAATACTACATGTAGTAATTGGTATGATGTCTTGAATAAGTTGATACTTGGCAATTGTTGTGCTCATATAGATCATATTTAAGCTCTTGCATTATGTACCTTGTACCCATTAATGAATAACTACATAGAGCTTGTTAAAATTTGGTTTGCATGATTGTTCTCTAGAGTCTAGATATTTTTTGGTTGAGGTGTTTGAACAACAAAAAGACAATGTAAAGTCTTATAATAGTTACAATATGTTCATATGTGAGCTTTGCTGCACCTTTTATACTTGAGTTTGCTTCAAACAACCTTGCTAGCCTAGCCTTGTATTGAGAGGAATTCTTCTCGTGCATCCAAATCCTTGAGCCAATAACCATGCTATTTGTGTCCACCATACCTACCTACCACATGGTATTTCTCCGCCATTCCAAAGTAAATTACTTGAGTGCTACCTTTAAAATTTCTATTCTTTACCTTTGCAATATATAGCTCATGGGACAAAATAGCTTAAAAACTATCGTGGTGAAGAATATGTACTTATGTGTCTTATTTCTTAGTAAGTTGCTTGTTGTGCGGTAACCATGTTTTCTGGGGACGCCATCAACTATTTTACCTTTGTTGAATATCATGTGAGTTGCTATGCATGTTCGTCTTGTCTGAAGTAAGGGCGGTTTTCACAATCAAATGGTTTGAGTATGCATACTGTTAGAGAAGAACATTGGGCCGCTAACTAAAGCCATGATTCATGGTGGAAGTTTCAGTGTGGACAGCTAATCCTCAATCTCTTATGAGAATAATAACTGTTGTTAAATGCTTATGCATCAAAGAGGAGTCCATTATCTGTTGTCTATGTTGTCCCGGTATGGATGTCTAAGTTGAGAATAATCAAAAGCGAGAAATCCGATGCGAGCTTTCTCCTTAGACCTTTGTACAGGCGGCATAGAGGTACCCCTTTGTGACACTTGGTTGAAACATATGCTATGCAATGATAATCTGTGTTAATCCAAGCTAATTAGGACAAGGTGCGAGCACTATTAGTATACTATGCATGAGGCTTGCAACTTATAAGATGTCTTATACATAACTCATATGCTTTATTACTACCGTTGACAAAATTGTTTCTTGTTTTCAAAATGAAAAGCTCTAGCACAAATATAGTAATCAATGCTTCCTCTGCGAAGGGCCTATCTTCTACTTTATTGTTGAGTCGGTTTGCATATTCTTTCTATCTTAGAAGCAAACACTTGTATCAACTTGTGTGCATTGATTCTTACATGTTTACTTATTGCACTTGTTATATTGCTTTGTGTTGACAAGTATCCATGAGATATACATGTTAAAGTTGAAAGCAACCGCTGAAACTTTTATCTCCTTTGTGTTGCTTCAATGCTTTTACTTTGAATTTATTGCTTTATGAGTAACTCTTATGCAAGTCTTATTGATGCTTGTCTTGAAAGTACTATTCATGAAAAGTCTTTGCTATATGGTTCAATTGTTTACTCATTGCATTAACATTGCTTTGAATCGCTGCATTCATCTCATATGCTTTACAATAGTATGATTAAGATTATGTTGGTAGCATGTCACTTCAGAAATTATCTTTTTATCGTTTACCTACTCGAGGACGAGTAGGAACTAAGCTTGGGCGTGCTGATACGTCTCCAACGTATCTATAATTTCTGATGTTCCATGCTTGTTTTATGACAATACCTACATGTTTTGCTTGCACTTTATATCATATTATGGCATTTATTGGACTAACCTATTAACAAGATGCCACGGTGCCGGTTTCGTTTATTATGTACTGTTTATTGCGGAAAAGGCCCAAAAACCAAAGTGCTCGGAAAAATCCAGAAAAATTACAGAAATTCTATTTCGCCGGAAGACTCACGGAGCCGGAAGGGCAAGCCGGGGGAGGCCCGGGGCCTCCTCCCCATAGGCCGGCGCGGCCGGAGGGTGGTCACCCCACCCTATTGTGTGGGCCCCTCGGGACTCTTCCGACTCCGACTCTTCGCCTATTTAAGCCGTCATGACCTAAAACTTCGACACCTCTTGACGAAACTCCAGAAAGACTCCAGGGGCGCCACCACATCGCGAAACTCCAATTCGGGGGACAGAAGTCTCTGTTCCGGCACGCCGCTGGGACGGGGAATTGCCCCCGGAGTCATCTCCACCGCCGTCTCCACCGCCATCTTCACCGCCATCGTTGTCTCCATGATGAGGAGGGAGTAATTCACCCCGGGGCTGAGGGCTCCGCCGTAGCTATGTGGTTCATCTCTCTCTTTATGTGATCTAGTTGAATATCATCTATGTGCTACTCTAGTGATGTTATTAAAGTAGTCTATTCCTCCTGCACGGTGTAATGGTGACAGTGTGTGCATCGTGTAGTACTTGGCGTGGGTTATGATTGTAATCTCTTGTAGATTATGAAGTTAACTATTGCTATGATAAGTATTGATGTGATCTATGCCTCCTTCATAGTGTGATGTTGACAGTGTGCATGCTATGTTAGTTCTTGGTGTGATTGTGTTGATCTATCTTGCACTCTAAGGTTATTTAAATATGAACATTGAATATTGTGGAGCTTGTTAACTCCGGCATTGAGGGTTCGTGTAATCCTACACAGTTAGTGGTGTTCATCATCCAACAAGAGGGTGTAGAGTAGTCCTATTATGTGATCATTGTTGAGAGTGTCCACTAGTGAAAGCGGGATCCCTAGGCCTTGCTTCCAAGCATCGAATCTCCGTTTGTTTACTTGTTTTGTTGCATGTTTACTCGCTGCCATATTTTATTCAGATTACTATTACCACTCATACTCATCCATATTACTTGCATTTCACTATCTCTTCGCCGAACTAGTGCACCTTTACATCTGACAAGTGTATTAGGTGTGTTGGGGACACAAGAGACTTCTTGCTTTGTGATTGCAGGGTTGCTTGAGAGGGATATCTTTGACCTCTTCCTCCCTGAGATCGATAAACCTTGGGTGATCCACTTAAGGGAAACTTGCTGCTGTTCTACAAACCTCTGCTCTTGGAGGCCCAACACTGTCTACAAGAATAGAAGCTCCCGTAGACATCAATCTACCAATGCATGTCGGCCTCAAACATCATCAATTGTGCTAAATCGGTGTCATTGTGGTGATCAAACAGATGCCATGGGTAGGCTTATCTTGGGACCAACACACACCGAGGGGTCCGGAGGTGGGGGAGATGGAGAAGAAACACACACACGATGACACAAGGTTTTACCTAGATTTTGGGCCCTCGTGAGGAGCTAACACCCCTACTCCTACATGTATAAGGCTATAAGCACACAAGGAGCTACAACGGTGCTCCTCAAGCCATTGGCTAAAGGTAGAAGATGATGTTCTACTGAGGGAGACTACCCTAGAATGTAAAAAAAAAAGATCATCCCATGCAAGGGAGCGCCACCTCTCCTTATATAGTGGAGAGGAGGCATACAAGGGAAGAAGCCCTAGCATGGGCCGGTAGTGGGAATCTTTGCCTACATCAGCCGGTTCTTGGATCGTAGCTTTAACCCTGGGCTTGTGAAGTCCTTTCATGTTCTCTGTGGCGCTGACTACCGTCGCTTTGCGCACTGTAGCCTCCTTCGTCACCCACGTGCTCTGGCTCCAGTTTGAACCTAGCGGTGCTCTCGTCATGAAGAGGTCCTATGTATCTCTTCCATGTCCTATAGCGAGACGACCGAATCTTGGACCAGTATCTGACCGTTGATCCTATGTCGGATTCTTGTACCGGCATACGAGAAGTATGCCGGTACCCCTTGACATGTACGCCAAATCCTTATACCGGGTTAACTTATGCCGGTACTACCATTCCGGCTTCTCCTTAAGCCAGCTGGCCTTTCATCCGATCAACGCTCAAATTATCATCGCGCCGTATTCCGGTATAGCTTGTTTATCCCGCATAACAACCTTATGCCGGCTAATCACGGCCAAGCTTGACCTACCGGGGGTTATCCCCCAACATTATTCCCCGAAGCTGGTGTGGTCTAGCGGTGCCAACTGATGGGTCATAACAGGTTCTTTGACTGAAACAAATCATCGTACCGGTTTAATCATCCCGGTTTCCTTATAAATATTAAGTGCTCTGCATTCCGGCATAGTTGTAATCCGGCTTCGCTGTGTAGAACGTAGCGAGCACCTTGAGTATCCTCCGGTATACTTATCCACTTGTCAGCAACTTGGCGAGAGAATATGTTGTAGCTCATATTTCGCCATGACAGGGTCACTGTGACTGATAGAGCAGGCGCTTGAGAGGTGAAATCGCTACTGCAGGGTAATGAGTGTGTTTTTACTGATAATTGTGCGCATTTAATTCACTCAATGGCAATCCTTGTGCTCCTCCATGTGGCCACGTACACGCGATCGTCGCGCAATACACGCGCGGTTAGTGGGTTCGTGGCTGCGGTAAATCCGTGACCCACGACCTCTCCGGCCGTGGCGGAACTTGCCAAGGATGGCTGGGGGGCAAATGCAATTAAGGAGTTCTATGGGGGCAAACACACAAAAAATCCTAATCTAACCTCTCCCAAAAAAATTCCTTCAGAGATGTGCCGAATCATGGGGGGGGGGGGCGGTGCCCCCCCGACCTACATTAATATACGCCAATGTCTCTGACGGTTATAATTACCCCATCCTTGGTTAATTTCCTTATTTCACCTTCACTTTCCTCTTTGTCTTCCTCAATTTCTTCATCGTCATCGCCGGCGAAGTGCTCGTGGACGTGAACCATCACCGGCTGCAGCTACATTTGCTCCTGCTACACCGCTGGTGAACACGGCGCCACCGCCGCGGCCGTAATCACCCCCAATGTCGATCACATAAGGTCAATTAAATCTGGTTTCCTCCTTCTTCTTCTTAGATTGATTTCTTTCTAGCTTTTCTTGCCTTTGATGTTCTTGGTTCTTGACCTTCTACTAGTTCTTGTGTTTACTCTTCCTTTTCTTCTCCTTTTTCAAATCTTCTTCGGCCTCGATCTTGTAACGAGGTCATTTCATTCCAACCCCCTTCCTGAGTTCGTTGAGACGATGTCCTCGGATGACATCATCCCTATGGCCATCCCACTCGAGCATGAGTTCGAGGAAACAAATGAGCCCGGAACCCGTGTTAGGTATGTAGGTTGGGAGGGTTCCAACGTCCGATCCACCGACGTGGATTGGTTGTATAAAACCATGCGAATCCCCCCGCAAGTTAGCTATAGACTTCCTGCCGGCGAGATAGAGCGAGATCCAAAAGACGGCGAAGTAGTTGTCTTTGTTGCAACTTTGTGCGCAGGTTTGGTTTGCCGATTAGCGGCTTTTTTAGGAATTTCCTTGACAAATACAAGCTCCAGCCTCACCATCTCCCGGCTAACGCCTATACCGTCGTCTCTTCCTTCGTTTCCTTTACCGAGGGTTATCTCGGCTTGTGGCCCAACATAGAACTATGGGCCTAGTGAATGTACTGTGGCGCGACTAGATGCGTGCCGGTCCTACCAGCACGAAAGGCACATATCTCACCGCCCAACGACGATTTCCTCCAACCACGTACGCTGTTGTGGTATAATCGGCGAGTCAATCTTTCGGCTTGGTGTTGCCGTCATAAGTTCTTGTATCCCGGGGCAACTGGAATTTGCGAACTTGTGGCTCTTCCCTCATGATACGGGGACCGAAACATGCCGGACCCGGAGGACCTTCATCTTCAATCATGTTGGACATGTAAATCCGGTCCAGTCGATGCTTGGTGTCTTGTGCCGGCAAGAATCTTTCTCTGACTCGGTCGCCGAGAGGATTTCTCTGGTAACCGGATCTCTCCATTGTTGAGTCACCGTTATCATGTCGGCTTTGGGCTATGTCGTCATCTCGGGGATATCTCGGAGGTGGTACTCCTCCACCGGCATTCACCGCTTATCTGGGGCGATAGTTCAGCCCGGCTTCACCATTTCCGGCATGGCCATTTCCGACATAGCCATGTCCTGCCTCTTGGCTTCTTCTGCCGGTGTTGTTCAGCCCGGATTTTTGCTTACCGGCTAAGACCGGATCATACACAGTCGTGTGCTTTAAGTTGATACTCCCTTCTCTTTTTCTGTCGGGATGGGGGAAGATGTCTGTCCATTCGACTTTCCTCCTGTGCCCCCAACCGAATGAACGATTTGGGACGCTCCGGCACCTGGCTTACTCCGAGAAGCCTCTGTAGTTTTTTTAGTAGCAATAGCAAGTAATTCTTTAACTCGGGCTTGCTCCTTCACGAAAGCATCACCCGATAGACAAACTAGTTCCTCAACAGCAGCTTGAGCAGCCCTAAGAGTTTTATCCGGAGTACTATACTTCGGCTTCTCTGCCGGCGCAAGGGACGCCGACACAAACATACTAGAATGAGATTCTTGACGCAAGTCCTTATTTAAGTTACGACCTCTAAGCTGGGTTGCTCCTACTTTACAAGGATCTGCATTTACGAAAGCAAAACCATGGGCCACATTGTACTCACGTAGGGTGATGTTCAGCGCCCGTTGGGCATGGTCCACCTCGTTGGCTCCAGTGAGAAGGGTTTTGCGCGGGGCTCCCAACTCGGCTTGAGTCGCAACCACGTCGGCATCGGGCGCAACAGGCGTCGATAGCTTCTCCATGATGGCTTGAAGAGGAGTTGCTGCCGGGGGCATTGCGGAGGTGCCGACGATGTTCTATCGCCGCTCCAGCGCCTGCTTGGCTGTGCGCCCAAACTTGGTGGGGACGTCCTTATTTCCGGCTGACATAGGCATGCCGAATAAGGTACCCGGATTATCTGGTGTAGGATATGAGGCCCACGACCCGAAGATTTCAAGGCCCAGAAGCCCGGAGAATTTCGATAAGGAATATAGAGTTGTATTAGGAATCATGTAACAATACGGGAAAGGCTCGGCAAGCCCTCTCGGAGTTTGTAACTTGTACGAAACAAAATCCCTCGACTCTGCCTCCTATATAAAGCGGAGTCGAGGGAAGAGAAAGGGACCGATTAACTGTCAACAAAACCACCGTAACTTTAGTCGAAACACCTTTGTCGACTGAAACCTTCGAGATCTACTTGCCCTCTACTTCTTACGAAAGCCAACTCTACAATCTATAGGCATTGACAAGTTAATACCTGATACGTCCAAAACGTATCTACTTTCCCGAACACTTTCGCTATTGTTTTGCCTCTAATTTGTGTATTTTAGATGCAACTAACACGGACTAATGCTGTTTTCGGCGAAGCGATACAGTGTCTCGTTTTTGTGCAGAAATCCAACTTTCAGGAAAATCCTCGGAATTTATGCAGAAGGTCCTATTTTCCCAGAATATTGGCGGAGCCAGAAGGACGAGCCAGGTGGGGGCCCGAGGGCCCCACACACTAGGCCGGCGCGTCCCAGGAGGGGCCCACGCGGCCCTAGTGTGTGGCGGCCTCGGTCGGCCCCCGACGCCCTCCTTCGGACTACTTATTGCCTACGACCTAAAAACGCACGGGAGGAAGTCGAAGTCGCCAAAAACCCTCCAGAACGCCGCCACATCGCGAAACTCCATCTCGGGAGCCAGAAGTCTCCGTTCTGGCACTCCGCCGGGACGGGGAATTGGAGGAGATGATCGCCACCATCACCACCAACGCCTCTTCATCAACCAGCCATGTTTCCCCCATCCATGTGTGAGTAATTCCCCCGCTGTAGGCTGAAGGGGATGGTAGGGATTGGATGAGATTGGTCATGTAATAGTGTAAGATTGTTAGGGCATAGTGCCTAGTGTCCGTAATTGGTGCTTTGATGATATTGTTGCAACTTGTTATGCTTAATGCTTGTCACTAGGGCCCGAGTGCCATGATCTCAGATCTGAACATGTTATTATTTCATCATGATATTCATTGTTTATGGTCTTACACGCAAGTTGTATACACATGTCGTCGTCCGGAACCAATGGCCCCGAAGTGACGAAATCGGGACAACCGGAGGGGATGGTAGTGATGTGAGGATCACATGTGTTCACGGAGTGTTAATGCTTTGCTCCGGTACTCTATTAAAAGGAGTACCTTAATATCCGATAGATTCCCTTGAGGCCGGCTGCCACCGGTTGGTAGGACAAAAGATGTTGTGCAAGTTTCTCATTGCGAGCACGTACGACTATAATTGGAACACATGCCTATTGATTGCTTTGTACTTAGAAACCGTTTTATTACTATCCGCAAATGCCCCGCTTGATTGTTACATGAGTTTCTCTCATCCATGCAACGCCCGTTATCCGTCCCCGTGCCTACGGTATTTTAATCCTCGCTGTTTACTATAATCACTACTCGCTGTCTCTCGTTACTTTGCTGCTGTTATTTCACTACGCTATCTGCTATAAAACTGTTACTATCGATAAACTCTTGCGAGCAAGTCCGTTTCCAGTGCAGCTGAATTGACAACTCCGCTGTTAAGGCTTTCAAGTATTCTTTGTCTCCCCTTGTGTCGAATCAATAAATTGGGTTTTACTACCCGCGAAGACTGCTGCGATCCCCTATACTTGTGGGTTATCAAGACCGTTTTTACGGCGCCGTTGCCGGGGAGCATAGCTTTATTTGGAAGTTCACTTGGATTGATATTGTCCGCTGCAAATTCTCCATCATGGGTAAAACTCGCGATCCTAAAGTCGCCATATTACCATCCACTACAAGAAAAGGTACAACTTCGAGTACCTCTGCTACTCTTGATTCACCATCCGTGATAAGTCGACTTGTTTCACCGCCACAAGCTTCACTTGCTTGGTACTTCTGCTGAATCTGAAAACTCTCATAATATTGATAATGTTTCTGATGTGCTTGATGATAGTGGTTCATTGGGATCTTTTCTAGATGCTACAATTGCTAGGTCTAGACAAATTGAAAATACTGAAACTCCTAATGCTACTACACCTGTTAATTCACCTGAACTTGATTATTCTAGTGATGATCATGATGAAGATTATGTGGAGCTTAATGATGATTTTATTAATAGATGCAATGCTACTGTTGATGGAAGTAAAATTAAAAAGTTTCTCACACAATATACTGTTAGACATAAGTTATCTCCCGATCCTAAATTTGCCACATCTCCTATATGCATTAAGGATAAAGATTACGATTTTTCTCTTGATCTATCGCATATAGCTATTGTAGAGAAAGCACCCTTTTGTGGTACTGAAAAAGAAAGTGCTGTAGAACACATGATTGAACTTTCTTCTATGAGTAGCTTGTTTTCTGATGATGTCAATATGCGTACTTATTTTGTCGCTAATTTTTTTCCTTTCTCATTAAAGGATGATGCTAAAACTTGGTATAATAATTTGCCTCCTGGTTCTATTAAAAGTCCAACTGATTTGCGTGATGTTTCCTTTCGAAAATACTTTCTGCTAGTGCTCAACATGTTGCTTTACGGAAAATTTATAGATTTGACCAGGGAGATGAAGAGAAATTGCACGAGGCTTGGGCAAGATTTTGTTCTCTTATCGAGCTCGACCTGGACATGATTTAGAAAAGAATGATCTACTTGATATATTTTATAGTGGACTAACCATTGAGTCTAGGGCATATTTGGATAGTTGTGTTGGTTGTGTTTTCAGGAAAAGAACTCCAGACGAAGCTGAAGAATTATTGGCTAAAATAGGCCGGAATCATGATGATTGGACTACGCCTGAACCAATTCCAACGCCAATATCGAAGAAGATGGGTTTAATTAAATTGAATGATGAAGATATGAGGGAAGCCAAGAAGACTCTCAAGGAGAAAGGTACTAAATCTGAAGATGTGAAGAATCTACCTCCCATAGAAGATATATGTGAGATAATTCACCCTTCATCCATGATTGAGGTAAACTCCCTTCAGCGCTTTACTAGGGAAGATATTCCGTATTCAAAACCTCCCGCGCAATGCTTAGATGAGTTTGATAATTATATTGTTAAGCAAGAAAATTTTAATATGAGTGACGAGGCGGTTCCTCGGCAATGCCCACCATGAGGGGCTTGGGTTTTAGAGAAAGGCAACGACGGAAGTTCCGGGAGCGAGGCGGTACACGACGTACCCAGGTTCACGCCCCCACGGTGGAGGGTCGCTACGTCCTGCTAGCAATCCATTATATGAATATATGTATACAGGGGGCCGCCATAGGCGGAGTTGTTGGATCTAGTCTAGTTCTAATCCGCGAGTTGCGGTGTCTTGGCGTGTTGCCTCTAAAATTATGTTTCTGATTATGCGTGTCCCTAAGGGGTGCCCCTGCTCGGCTTTATATATCAGCCAAGCTAGGGTTTACAAGAGTCCTAGTAGGATTCATGTTGGAGTCTTCTTTCCTTGTAGTCCAAGTTGATAACGCTTGCGGGTCCGGCTTGTCGAGTCCTTGTGTCTGGTCCATCTTCATAGTTTGCACCGGGTATGGCAATGTCGAGCACCCGAAGGGTTATGCCCACGTCGGTAGCCCCGAGTGTCCGGCCGAAGTGAAGCTTCGGGCGGGGACTAAAGTTGTCTTCGCCGAATGACTTGATCATCCGTTGAATCTTGTGCTTGATGTAGAGTCGAAGTTGCTTTTGGTCGGGTGCGCGAAGCGCTCCCGATAGGAGTAGCCCCCGAGTCTATGGGCGGGTGCTTGCAGCCACGCATAGACTCAAGTTGTACTACTCGAAGATCTTGATTGTTGATGCTGATGTCTTCAACTTTATTCTTCTTTGTTGGCGAGATTGCCATATTTTTTTATCGGGTGCGCGACTAGCGCTCCCGATGGGAGTAGCCCCCGAGCCTGTAGATAAATATGAAATAGTTATGTATAGGGTGTTAAAAAATGCTAAGTCAAACACCGTAGACTTTTTCAAGTTCCGAGAACTTGATGCCGATGACTCTGGTGATGCCATAAATAGAGGAGTTGATGATTCACATGATATCCCAGAGGAACCGATGATTGAGATGATGGCCCTGAGAATACGATGATTGAGATGATGGCCCAGAGGAACCGATGATTGGGATGATGGCCCTAAGGAGCCGATGATTTAGATGATGGCCCTAAGGAGCCGATGATTTAGATGATGGCCCTAAGGATCCGATGATTTAGATGATGGCCCTAAGGAGCCGATGATTGGGGTGATGGCCCAGAGGAGCCGATGATTTAGATGATGCCCCTAAGGAGCCGATGATTCGGATGATACCCGGGAGGAGCCGATGATTTTTATCGGGTGCACGTCCGGCGCTCCCGATGGAAGTAGCCCCGAGTCCGGGCACTGATGCTTGCAACCGTGAATAAACTCAAGTCGAAATAGGTATTTTGGCTACTTTATCCAAGTGTTTGGATTGCGTAGTCGAGACCTTTTGTTCGGTAGATACATGTATATGTACTTTTACCGTGTTAATGCCGTTGGCAAATTTTGCTTGGAGCAAATCTTAATTGCCCGTTAGATGTATGTATACTAGTTGGTCAGCAAATCATTATGAGTGATCAGCTCGTGTTGCAGGTTTTGCTAAACCTGTTGTATGCGCAACTTTGCTTTCAACCGATTGTAAATCTTGACCGTGGGTCGTTTTCGTACGTGTTTCATGATCCTTGCTATCTGCGGCACTCTTTGAGGCATCTATAGCGAAGGAAAAGAGCAAGGTCTTTGTTGCTTCATGATCCTTGCTATTTGCGGCACTCTTTGAGGCATCTATAGCAAAGAAAAAGAGCAAGGTCTTCGTTGCTTCATGATCCTTGCTATTTGCGGCACTCTTTGAGGCATCTATAGCAAAGGAAAAGAGCAAGGTCTCCGAAATAATCTTTAGGGGACCGTGAGCCCAGTCGAATCTTCAAGGGACTGTGAGCACAGTCGAATCTTCAAGTGACTATGAGCATAGTCAAATCTTCAAGTGACCGTTAGCCCAGCCGAATCTTCAAGGGACCGTGAGCACAGTCGAATCTTCAAGAGACCGTTAGCCCAGTCGAATCTTCAAGGGACCGGCAAACCGGCGCTCCCGATGGGAGTAATAGTCTTCATGTCTTCTCGGGTTCCAGCGAACCGGCGCTCCCGATGGGAGTAATAGTCTTCACGTCTTCTCGGGTTCCAACGAACTAGCGCTCCCGATGGGAGTAATAGTCTTCACGTCTTCTCGGGTTCCAGCGAACCGGCGCTCCCGATGGGAGTAATAGTCTTCACGTCTTCTCGGGTTCCAACGAACTAGCGCTCCCGATGGGAGTAATAGTCTTCACGTCTTCTCGGGTTCCAGCGAACCGGCGCTCCCGATGGGAGTAAAAGTCTTTAAATCTTCTTGAATTCCAGCGAACTAGCGCTCCCGATGGGAGTAACCGCAATAGTTCGAAGATAATCCACGCGGCACCTGGCTGACTCAGCCGATGAAAAGGACGCGGTTGACATGGCCGATCCGCGGTGGGTGAGCATCCGAATATATCGGGTTCGTAATGTCGGGTCCGCGGCAGGCGAGCCCCCGAGCAAGAAGAATGCGCGATGGCGGGCGCGGTCGTTCGAGCAGAGTAGTCGAAGATTTTCCATCTGATAATCTTTGCATCGGACGATGAGCGGCACTTGGTCGGCGATCGGGTCGGATTTTATTCAGCTGCATTGCGGTCGCCAAGTCGCTATCGAGTATTCCATTGTGTCGCTGCGCTGCCAAGGTTCGCGAACCGTCGCGTGTCTGATGATCCCGGAGGCCAACGAAGATACACCGACTAAGCAGCCGAAAGATTTGGTTGACCGTGAGACTATGTTGTATATGCGGGATCGATGCGTCCTTATCAACCTGCTATCTCAATCATGAAGAAATAGTGAAGCTGTATTTGAGCGAGTCGTATTGGGGTCTCGCCGGCGCGTCTCGCGGATGCATGCGCGTAGCTTCCAGCCGAACTTCTTTTTCCCTTAGCTTCGCCGGCAGTCTTGATATCCCATTTTTTGCTGATTTCTTTCCAAAGTGTGCTCTAGCTTGATTAATCCGCATCCGACCAGTACGTCGGGTTTCCATTCAGTGCAACGCCTCTCGTGAATGTCAGCTTCTTTGTTTCCTTCGGTCGAATCTTCAAGGGACTGTGAGTCCCGAGGTTCGTTGTAATATACGAACAAGGTTCCCGACGATGCGGTTCGGGTGTCCCGAATTACTGCAATTCTTCAAAACTTGAGTCTTCATACGACGGGCGTAGCTGAGTAATTGTGCCATCCAAGATAGTCGGTGCGGCGGACGCAGCTGAAGTAATTGCGCCATCCAAAATAGTCGGTGCGGCGGGCGCAGCTGAAGTAGTTGCGCCATCCAAAATAGTCGGTGCGGCGGGCGCAGCTGAAATAGTTGCACCATCCAAGATAATCCACGCGCCCCCTAGGTGACGTGGCTGATGAAGAGGACGCGGTCGGCATAGCCGATCCGCTACAGGCGAGCATCCGAATACATCGGGTCCGTAAAGTCGGGTCCGCGGCAGGCGAGCCCCCGAGTAAGAAGAGTGCGCGATGGCGCGCGCGGTCAGCCGAGCAGGGCAGTCGACGGGCGAGCTCCCGAATATATCAAGTCCGCGATGCAACAAACGGGCTCCCGAGCGTGACGACTGTGCGTGGTGAAGCAGTCGAAGTCGAAGCTTGTTCTGTTCTGATAGTTTTTTTTGTGTCGGATGGTGGGTCAACTAGTCCGCGACTGGCGGCGTTGGTAAGAACCAATGAGGATGTACGTCCGTACTAATACTCTGTCGTCCCGTTGGTGATTTTGCACAATCAAAGATGGTGTTGGTAACTTGGACGTTGAATCCTCTTCTTTTTTTCTTTTAAGATTGCCCAGCGAAAGAGCTCCACGTGCAGTGATTAATGAATCCGGCGTGATTCCTTGAGTCCTGATCTAATTAAAGTGCTATCTTCTTCTCTTCTTATCAGCTTTGGCCTTTGCAAGGATACGCGCCGGTGAAGCCAACTAGACAACGCATTATACGATCTCGCTACCGTACGAAGTATGATCCGTCGAGTCCGGCTAGCCACGCGCGCAAAGGCAAAGGTTGATGTCGATCCTCGCGCGCGTACAAGTAGAGTTTCTTAATGATCTTCATTGATGTTGGCTTCGCCTGAATTATGGGGCTGTGTGAGGGTTGAGCAGATGATTTCCCCGACCCGATCTAGCCATTGATGTTGATGAAGGATCCCGCCCAGATGACATAATCCAGTCGACGCGTTTCCCACGGACGGCGCCAATTGACGAGGCGGTTCCTCGGCAATGCCCACCATGAGGGGCTTGGGTTTTAGAGAAAGGCGACGACGGAAGTTCCGGAGCGAGGCGGTACACGACGTACCCGGGTTCACGCCCCCACGGTGGAGGGTCGCTACGTCCTGCTAGCAATCCACTATATGAATATATGTATACGTGGGGCCGCCATAGGCGGAGTTGTTGGATCTAGTCTAGTTCTAATCCGCGAGTTGCGGTGTCTTGGCGTGTTGCCTCTAAAATTATGTTTCTGATTATGCGTGTCCCTAAGGGGTGCCCCTGCCTGGCTTTATATATCAGCCAAGCTAGGGTTTACAAGAGTCCTAGTAGGATTCATGTTGGAGTCTTCTTTCCTTGTAGTCCAAGTTGATAACGCTTGCAGGTCCAGCTTGTCGAGTCCTTGTGCTGGTCCATCTTCATAGTTTGCACCGGGTATGGCAATGTCGAGCACCCGAAGGGTTATGCCCACGTCAGTAGCCCCCGAGTGTCTGGCCGAAGTGAAGCTTCGGGCAGGGACTAAAGTTGTCTTCGCCGAATGACTTGATCATCTGTTGAATCTTGTGCTTGATGTAGAGTCGAAGTTGCTTTTGGTCGGGTGCGCGAAGCGCTCCCGATAGGAGTAGCCCCCGAGTCTATGGGCGGGTGCTTGCAGCCACGCATAGACTCAAGTTGTACTACTCGAAGATCTTGATTGTTGATGCTGATGTCTTCAACTTTATTCTTCTTTGTTGGCGAGATTGCCATATTTTTTTATCGGGTGCGCGACTAGCGCTCCCGATGGGAGTAGCCCCCGAGCCTGTAGATAAATATGAAATAGTTATGTATAGGGTGTTAAAAAATGCTAAGTCAAACACCGTAGACTTTTTCAAGTTCCGAGAACTTGATGCCGATGACTTCGGTGATGCCATAAATAGAGGAGTTGATGATTCACATGATATCCCGTGAGGAACCGATGATTGAGATGATGGCCCTGAGAATACGATGATTGAGATGATGGCCCAGAGGAACCGATGATTGGGATGATGGCCCTAAGGAGCCGATGATTTAGATGATGGCCCTAAGGAGCCGATGATTTAGATGATGGCCCTAAGGATCCGATGATTTAGATGATGGCCCTAAGGAGCCGATGATTGGGGTGATGGCCCAGAGGAGCCGATGATTTAGATGATGCCCCTAAGGAGCCGATGATTCAGATGATACCCGGGAGGAGCCGATGATTTTTATCGGGTGCACGTCCAGCGCTCCCGATGGAAGTAGCCCCCGAGTCTGGGCACTGATGCTTGCAACCGTGAATAAACTCAAGTCGAAATAGGTATTTTGGCTACTTTATCCAAGTGTTTGGATTGCGTAGTCGAGACCTTTTGTTCGGTAGATACATGTATATGTACTTTTACCGTGTTAATGCCGTTGGCAAATTTTGCTGGAGCAAATCTTAATTGCCCGTTAGATGTATGTATACTAGTTGGTCAGCAAATCATTATGAGTGATCAGCTCGTGTTGCAGGTTTTGCTAAACCTGTTGTATGCGCAACTTTGCTTTTAACCGATTGTAAATCTTGACCGTGGGTCGTTTTCGTACGTGTTTCATGATCCTTGCTATCTGCGGCACTCTTTGAGGCATCTATAGCGAAGGAAAAGAGCAAGGTCTTTGTTGCTTCATGATCCTTGCTATTTGCGGCACTCTTTGAGGCATCTATAGCAAAGAAAAAGAGCAAGGTCTTCGTTGCTTCATGATCCTTGCTATTTGCGGCACTCTTTGAGGCATCTATAGCAAAGGAAAAGAGCAAGGTCTCCGAAATAATCTTTAGGGGACCGTGAGCCCAATCGAATCTTCAAGGGACCGTGAGCACGGTCGAATCTTCAAGTGACTATGAGCATAGTCAAATCTTCAAGTGACCGTTAGCCCAACCGAATCTTCAAGGGACCGTGAGCACGGTCGAATCTTCAAGAGACCGTTAGCCCGTCGAATCTTCAAGGGACCGGCAAACCGGCGCTCCCGATGGGAGTAATAGTCTTCATGTCTTCTCGGGTTCCAGCGAACCGGCGCTCCCGATGGGAGTAATAGTCTTCACGTCTTCTCGGGTTCCAACGAACTAGCGCTCCCGATGGGAGTAATAGTCTTCACGTCTTCTCGGGTTCCGGCGAACCGGCGCTCCCGATGGGAGTAATAGTCTTCACGTCTTCTCGGGTTCCAACGAACTAGCGCTCCCGATGGGAGTAATAGTCTTCACGTCTTCTCGGGTTCCAGCGAACCGGCGCTCCCGATGGGAGTAAAAGTCTTTAAATCTTCTTGAATTCCAGCGAACTAGCGCTCCCGATGGGAGTAACCGCAATAGTTCGAAGATAATCCACGCGGCACCTGGCTGACTCAGCTGATGAAAAGGACGCGGTTGACATGGCCGATCCGCGGTGGGTGAGCATCCGAATATATCGGGTTCGTAATGTCGGGTCCGCGGCAGGCGAGCCCCCGAGCAAGAAGAATGCGCGATGGCGGGCGCGGTCGTTCGAGCAGAGTAGTCGAAGATTTTCCATCTGATAATCTTTGCATCGGACGATGAGCGGCACTTGGTCGGCGATCGGGTCGGATTTTATTCAGCTGCATTGCGGTCGCCAAGTCGCTATCGAGTATTCCATTGTGTCGCTGCGCTGCCAAGGTTCGCGAACCGTCGCGTGTCTGATGATCCTGGAGGCCAACGAAGATACACCGACTAAGCAGCCGAAAGATTTGGTTGACCGTGAGACTATGTTGTATATGCAGGATCGATGCGTCCTTATCAACCTGCTATCTCAATCATGAAGAAATAGTGAAGCTGTATTTGAGCGAGTCGTATTGGGGTCTCGCCGGCGCGTCTCGCGGATGCATGCGCGTAGCTTCCAGCCGAACTTCTTTTTCCCTTAGCTTCGCCGGCAGTCTTGATATCCCATTTTTTGCTGATTTCTTTCCAAAGTGTGCTCTAGCTTGATTAATCTGCATCCGACCAGTACGTCGGGTTTCCATTCAGGCAACGCCTCTCGTGAATGTCAGCTTCTTTGTTTCCTTCAGTCGAATCTTCAAGGGACTGTGAGTCCCGAGGTTCGTTGTAATATACGAACAAGGTTCCTGACGATGCAGTTCGGGTGTCCCGAATTACTGCAATTCTTCAAAACTTGAGTCTTCATACGACGGGCGTAGCTGAGTAATTGTGCCATCCAAGATAGTCGGTGCGGCGGACGCAGCTGAAGTAATTGCGCCATCCAAAATAGTCGGTGCGGCGGGCGCAGCTGAAGTAATTGCGCCATCCAAAATAGTCGGTGCGGCGGGCGCAGCTGAAATAGTTGCACCATCCAAGATAATCCACGCGCCCCCTAGGTGACGTGGCTGATGAAGAGGACGCGGTCGGCATAGCCGATCCGCTACAGGCGAGCATCCGAATACATCGGGTCCGTAAAGTCGGGTCCGCGGCAGGCGAGCCCCCGAGTAAGAAGAGTGCGCGATGGCGCGCGCGGTCAGCCGAGCAGGGCAGTCGACGGGCGAGCTCCCGAATATATCAAGTCCGCGATGCAACAAACGGGCTCCCGAGCGTGACGACTGTGCGTGGTGAAGCAGTCGAAGTCGAAGCTTGTTCTGTTCTGATAGTTTTTTTTGTGTCGGATGGTGGGTCAACTAGTCCGCGACTGGCGGCGTTGGTAAGAACCAATGAGGATGTACGTCCGTACTAATACTCTGTCGTCCCGTTGGTGATTTTGCACAATCAAAGATGGTGTTGGTAACTTGGACGTTGAATCCTCTTCTTTTTTTCTTTTAAGATTGCCCAGCGAAAGAGCTCCACGTGCAGTGATTAATGAATCCGGCGTGATTCCTTGAGTCCTGATCTAATTAAAGTGCTATCTTCTTCTCTTCTTATCAGCTTTGGCCTTTGCAAGGATACGCGCCAGTGAAGCCAACTAGACAACGCATTATACGATCTCGCTACTGTACGAAGTATGATCCGTCGAGTCCGGCTAGCCACGCGCGCAAAGGCAAAGGTTGATGTCGATCCTCGCGCGCGTACAAGTAGAGTTTCTTAATGATCTTCATTGATGTTGGCTTCGCCTGAATTATGGGGCTGTGTGAGGGTTGAGCAGATGATTTCCCCGACCCGATCTAGCCATTGATGTTGATGAAGGATCCCGCCCAGATGACATAATCCAGTCGACGCGTTTCCCACAGACGGCGCCAATTGACGAGGCGGTTCCTCGGCAATGCCCACCATGAGGGGCTTGGGTTTTAGAGAAAGGCGACGACGGAAGTTCCGGGAGCGAGGCGGTACACGACGTACCCAGGTTCACGCCCCCACGGTGGAGGGTCGCTACGTCCTGCTAGCAATCCACTATATGAATATATGTATACAGGGGGCCGCCATAGGCGGAGTTGTTGGATCTAGTCTAGTTCTAATCCGCGAGTTGCGGTGTCTTGGCGTGTTGCCTCTAAAATTATGTTTCTGATTATGCGTGTCCCTAAGGGGTGCCCCTGCCTGGCTTTATATATCAGCCAAGCTAGGGTTTACAAGTGTCCTAGTAGGATTCATGTTGGAGTCTTCTTTCCTTGTAGTCCAAGTTGATAACGCTTGCAGGTCCAGCTTGTCGAGTCCTTGTGCTGGTCCATCTTCATAGTTTGCACCGGGTATGGCAATGTCGAGTACCCGAAGGGTTATGCCCACGTCAATGAGAGTAGAGAATCATCTAATGGAAAATTTTCAAGCTATTAGCAATTTGCATGATATTGTGGAGAGAACCTCCAATGATGTTAAGATGCTTGTTAAACATTTTCAAATGGTTCAAACTCAAATTGATCAACTCACTAAAGTGCAAAATGACTTATTAAAAAATAATTCTAAAGAGAAACATGCTTATGAAGTAACAACTAGAGGTGGTGTCTCTACCCAGGATCCTCTATATCCTGAAGGGCATCCCAAAAGAATTGAACAAGATTCTCAACGCATTGAACCTAGTGCTCCTTCTAAGAAAAAGAAGAAGAAACATAAAAATGTTGTAGAATCCTCTCGAACCCGTTAATGATCCTAATAGTATTTCTATTTCCGATGCTGAAACTGAAAGTGGTAATGAACATGATAATAGTAATGGTAATGATAAGAATGATGTTTCTGATAAAGAAGAAGTTGAAGATGAACCTGAAAAGCAAGATAAAAATAAAAAGTATACTAAAGAAGATTTTATTGCTAAGAAATATGGTAATGAAAGGGAACCTTGGGTGCAAAAGAAAATGCCTTTTCCTGCTAAGAAACTAAAATCAAAGGAAGAAGAACACTATAATAAATTTTGTGATTGGATGAAACCTTTATTCTTGCAAATCCCTTTGACTCGATGCTATTAAATTGCCTCCTTATTCAAAGTATATGAAAGATATTGTTACTAACAAAAGGAAAATCCCCAATGAGGAAATTTTCACTATGCTTGCTAATTACTCTTTCAATGGCATAGTTCCAAAGAAGTTGGGCGACCTGGTATACCTACTATTCCTTGTTCTATTAAGAATAATTATGTTAAAACTGCTCTATGTGACTTGGGAGCCGGTGTTAGTGTTATGCCTTTTTCTCTTTATAAGAGACTTTACTTAGATAAGTTGATACCTACTGATATATCTTTGCAAATGGCTGATAAATCTACTGCTATTCCTGTTGGTATATGTGAGGATGTTCCTGTTCAAGTTACTAATAACCGCTTGATATTAACTGATTTTGTTGTGTTGGAAATGCCTGAAGATGATAATATGTCTATTATTCTTGGGAGACCTTTTCTTAACACCGCAAGGGCTGTTATTGATTGCAATAAAGGAAAGGTTACTTTCAATGTTGATGATAGGGAGCATACCGTCTATTTCCCCAAGAGGATTGAAAAAGCATGTGGAGTTAATACAATTTCTAATGTGAGAACTATCAAAGTGGGAACTATTGATTGTCCAATATATGAGCCTAAAGAAGAATATCAAAATCTTATGATTGGATCCATATCAATACAATTCAAGGTAACATGATTGATTTGAGGTTTATTTCTTCTTATGCTATGTAAAATTTATTTGGTGGCAAGACTTGATCAACCTTGTTAACAAATACTTTTTATATGCATAGAGGAGGTAAATAACATCTCTTTCTTCCTCCACTTGTTCTACTTGATGTAGCACTTTTGTTTTGTAAAGTTCCTTAGTTAATTAGAGATTTTAAAATTTTTCCTGGCCAGTAATAATAAACTTAATACCCAGAAATGTGCATTTTTCAAAGTTTTCAAAAATTCACAAAAATTATACCGTTGGTCCTATTTTTCGAAAATGCACCTGGGAGTACCTGGGGATGACCAGTGGGGCACCCCAGGGTGGCACCCCACAGGCCGGCGCGGCCAGCAAGGGGGGCGCACCACCATGGTGTGTGGGTCCCCCTTTGCCCCACTTCAGCATCTCTTCCTCCCACACTCTTCTCTCTCCCGAAAAAATTGACACCAGCTTTCTCTCACTCGCGTTTTTGCTCAAGAGCTCCAGATTTCTCGATCTCTTTGCTCAGCCCAGATTTCTGTCTGAAATTTGGCACATTTGCTCTTTGGTATGTGACTCCTTCGATTATCCAAGTAGAATTTTGTTTGGTGGAGTATATCTTGAATATTTTGCTGCTGTAGGTAACATGTTTAGTGAGCTTTCATGCTTGTTCTAAGTGGTAGAAACTAGTTTTGATGCACGATTAGTACTCTAGGAAGTTCCTATGGTAGTTTCCCTCAATTATATGTCACCAAATCAAATTTTATATTGTTTGTTGAAAAATTTCAGAAAATGGAAGGGAGTAGGCACCAACTCAACCAACAAGAATTGGAGGTGCAACCGGTCATGAGAGTTCACCGCGAAGAAGGAGTATACTGATGGCGTGTATTTCACACGTTCGTTGGGCAACCCCAAGAGGAAGGTATGATGCGCACAGCAGCAAGTTTTCCCTCAGAAAGAAACCAAGGTTTATCGAACCAGGAGGAGCCAAGAAGCACGTTGAAGGTTGATGGCGGCGGGATGTAGTGCGGCGCAACACCGGAGATTCCGGCGCCAACGTGGAACTCCGCACAACACAACCAAAGTACTTTGCCCCAACGAAACAGATGAGGTTGTCAATCTCACCGGCTTGCCGTAACAAAGGATTAACCGTATTGTGTGGAAGATGATTGTTTGCGGAGAAAATAGTAAAAACAAGTATTGCAGCAGATTTGTATTTCAGTATTAAAGAATGGACCGGGGTCCACAGTTCACTAGAGGTGTCTCTCCCATAAGATAAAAGCATGTTGGGTGAACAAATTACAGTCGGGCAATTGACAAATAGAGAGGGCATAACAATGCACATACATGACATGATAAGTATAGTGAGATTTAATTGGGCATTACGACAAAGTACATAGACCGCCATCCAACTGCATCTATGCCTAAAAAGTCCACCTTCAGAGTTATCATCCGAACCCCTCCGAGTATTAAGTTGCAAACAACGGACAATTGCATTAAGTATGGTGCGTAATGTAATCAACAACTACATCCTCGGACATAGCGCCAATGTTTTATCCCTAGTGGCAACAAGCACAACACAACCTTAGGGGTTTCTGTCACTCCCCAGGTGTCAATGCGGGCATGAACCCACTATCGAGCATAAGTACTCCCTCTTGGAGTTAAAAGTAAAAACTTGGCCAGAGCCTCTACTAGAAACGGAGAGCATGCAAGATCATAAACAACACATGTATAATAACTTGATAATTAACATGACATAGTATTCTCTATCCATCGGATCCCGACAAACACAACATATAGAATTACAGATAGATGATCTTGATCATGTTAGGCAGCTCACAAGATCCAACAATGAAGCACAATGAGGAGAAGACAACCATCTAGCTACTGCTATGGACCCATAGTCCAGGGGTGAACTACTCACTCATCACTCCGGAGGCGACCATGGCGGTGTAGAGTCCTCCGGGAGATGATTCCCCTCTCCGGCAGGGTGCCGGAGGCGATCTCCTGGATCCCCCGAGATGGGATCGGCGGCGGCGGCGTCTCGCAAGGTTTTCCGTATCGTGGCTCTCGGTACTGGGGGTTTCGTCACGGAGGCTATTTGTAGGCGGAAGGGTAGGTCAAGAGGCGGCACGAGGGCCCCACACCACAGGGCCGCGCGGCCAAGGGGGGCCGCGCCGCCCTAGGGTGTGGCCCCCTCGTGGCCCCTCTTCGTCTCTCCTTCGGACTTCTGGAAGCTTCGTGGAAAAATAGGCCCCTGGGCTTTGATTTCGTCCAATTCCGAGAATATTTCCTTACTAGGATTTCTGAAACCAAAAACAGCAGAAAACAGCAAGCGGCACTTCGGCATCTTGTTAATAGGTTAGTTCCGGAAAATGCACGAATATGACATAAAGTGTGCATAAAACATGTAGATAACATCAATAATGTGGCATGGAACATAAGAAATTATCGATACGTCGGAGACGTATCAGCATCCCCAAGCTTAGTTACTGCTCGTCCCGAGCAGGTAAAACGATAACACGAGATAATTTCTGGAGTGACATGCCATCATAATCTTGATCATACTATTTGTAAAGCATATGTAGTGAATGTAGCGATCAAAACAATGTGTATGACATGAGTAAACAAGTGAATCATAAAGCAAAGACTTTTCATGAGTAGCACTTCAAGACAAGCATCAATAAGTCTTGCATAAGAGTTAACTCATAAAGCAATAATTCAAAGTAAAGGTATTGAAGCAACACAAAAGAAGATTAAGTTTCAGCGGTTGCTTTCAACTTGTAACATGTATATCTCATGGATATTGTCAACATAGAGTAATATAATAAGTGCAATAAGCAAGTATGTAGGAATCAATGCACAGTTCACACAAGTGTTTGCTTCTTGAGGTGGAGAGAAATAGGTGAACTGACTCAACATTGAAAGTAAAAGAATGGTCCTCATAGAGGAAAAGCATCGATTGCTATATTTGTGCTAGAGCTTTGATTTTGAAAACATGAAACAATTTTGTCAACGGTAGTAATAAAGCATATGCATCATGTAAATTATATCTTATAAGTTGCAAGCCTCATGCATAGTGTACCAATAGTGCCCGCACCTTGTCCTAATTAGCTTGGACTACCCGGATTATCACCGCAATACATATGCTTTAACCAAGTTTCACAAAGGGGTACCTCTATGCCGCCTGTACAAAGGTCTAAGGAGAAAGCTCGCATTTGGATTTCTCGCTTTTGATTATTCTCAACTTAGACATCCATACCGGGACAACATAGACAACAGATAATGGACTCCTCTTTTAATGCTTTAAGCATTTGACAACAATTAATTCTTTTCTCATTAGAGATTTGAGGATATTTGTCCAAAACTGAAACTTCCACCATGGATCATGGCTTTAGTTAGCGGCCCAATGTTCTTCTCTCACAATATGCATGCTCAAACCATTCAACTCGATGTAGATCGCCCTTACTTCGGACAAGACGAACATGCATAGCAACTCACATGAAATTCAACAATGAGTTGATGGCGTTCCCAGTGAACATGGTTATCGCACAACAAGCAACTTAATAAGAGATAAAGTGCATAAGTACATATTCAATACCACAATAGTTTTTAAGCTATTTGTCCCATGAGCTATATATTGCAAAGGTGAATGATGGAATTTTAAAGGTAGCACTCAAGCAATTTACTTTGGAATGGCGGGAAAATACCATGTAGTATAGGTAGGTATGGTGGACACAAATGGCATAGTGGTTGGCTCAAGTATTTTGGATGCATGAGAAGTATTCCCTCTCGATACAAGGTTTAGGCTAGCAAGGCTTATTTGAAACAAACACAAGGATGAACTCGGTGCAGCAAAACTCACATAAAAGACATATTGAAAACATTATAAGACTCTACACCGTCTTCCTTGTTGTTCAAAACTCAATACTAGAAATTATATAGACTTTAGAGAGACCAATTATGCAAACCAAATTTTAGCATGCTCTATGTATTTCTTCATTAATGGGTGCAAAGCATATGATGCAAGAGCTTAAACATGAGCACAACAATTGCCAAGTATCACATTACCCAAGACATTTATAGCAATTACTACATGTATCATTTTCCAATTCCAACCATATAACAATTTAACGAAGGAGAAACTTCGCCATGAATACTATGAGTAGAAACCAAGGACATACTTGTCCATATGCTACAGCGGAGCGTGTATCTCTCCCATAAAGTGAATGCTAGGATCCATTTTATTCAAACAAAACAAAAAACAAAAACAAACCGACGCTCCAAGAAAAAGCACATAAGATGTGATGGAATAAAAATATAGTTTCAGGGGAGGAACCTGATAATGTTGTCGATGAAGAAGGGGATGCCTTGGGCATCCCCAAGCTTAGACGCTTGAGTCTTCTTGATATATGCAGGGGTGAACGACCGGGTGAATCCCCAAGCTTAGAGCTTTCACTCTCCTTGATCATGTTGCATCATACTCCTCTCTTGATCCTTGAAAACTTCCTCCACACCAAACTCGAAACAACTCATTAGAGGGTTAGTGCACAATATAAATTGACATATTCAGAGGTGACACAATCATTCTTAACACTTCTGGACATTGCATAATGCTACTGGACATTAGTGGATCAAAGAAATTCATCCAACATAGCGAAAGAGGCAATGCGAAATAAAAGGCAGAATCTGTCAAAACAGAACAGTTCGTATTGACGAATTTTAAAATGGCACCAGACTTGCTCAAATGAAAATGCTCAAATTGAATGAAAGTTGCGTACATATCTGAGGATCACTCACGTAAATTGGCATAATTTTCTGAGTTACCTACAGAGAATTAGACCCAGATTTGTGACAGCAAAGAAATCTGGAACTGCGCAGTAATCCAAATCTACTACTTACTTTTCTATCAACGGCTTAACTTGGCACAAAAAAACACAAAACTAAGATAAGGAGAGGTTGCTACAGTAGTAAACAACTTCCAAGACACAAATATAAAACAAAAATACTGTAGTAAAAACATGGGTTGTCTCCCATAAGCGCTTTTCTTTAACGCCTTTCAGCTAGGCGCAGAAAGTGTGTATCAAGTATTATCGAAGTGTGGTGCGTCAACCTTATCATTCAAGGAAGAGGATTCTTCAATAGAATTTACCTTCTTACCTTGTGGAGCTCTTTCCGCGTGCCATTCAGAGTAATTAACCATCATATTATCAAGGAGCTTTGTTGCTTCACCAAGAGTGATGGACATAAAGGTACCTCCAATGAGTCTGAATCCAATAAATTCCGCGAAGAAAAATTTAGTCCTGCATAGAAGGTTTGGATGATCATCCAAGTAGTCAGTCCATGGGTTGGGCAATTTTTAACCAAAGATTTCATTCTTTCCCAAGCTTGAGCAACATGTTCATTATCTAATTGTTTGAAATTCATTATGCTACTCCTCAAAGATATAATTTTAGCAGGGGGATAATATCTACCAATAAAAGCATCCTTGCATTTAGTCCATGAATCAATACTATTCTTAGGCAGAGATAGCAACCAATCTTTAGCTCTTCCTCTTAATGAGAAAGGGAACAATTTTAGTTTAATAATATCACCATCTACATCTTTATATTTTTGCATTTCACATAGTTCAACAAAATTATTAAGATGGGCAGCAGCATCATCGTAACTAATTCCTGAAAATTGCTCTTTCATAACAAGATTAAGTAGAGCGAGGTTTAATTTCAAAGAATTCTCGCTGTAGTAGCAGGGTGGAGCAATAGGTGTGCATAAGAAATCATTATTATTTGTGCTAGTGAAGTCACACAACTTAGTATTTTCAGGGTTGGCCATTTTAGCAACAGTAAATAAAGCAAACTAGATAAAGTAAATGCAAGTAAACTATTTTTTTTGTGTTTTTGGTGTAGCAAACAAGATAACAAATAAAGTAAAACTAGCAACTAATTTTTTTGTATTTTGATTTAGTGCAGCAAACAAAGTAGTAAATAAAACTAAGCAAGACAAAAACAAAGTAAAGAGATTGGGAAGTGGAGACTCCCCTTGCAGCGTGTCTTGATCTCCCCGGCAACGGCGCCAGAAAAAGAGCTTGATGGCGTGTATTTCACACGTTCGTTGGGCAACCCCAAGAGGAAGGTATGATGCGCACAGCGGCAAGTTTCCCCTCGTAAAGAAACCAAGGTTTATCGAACCAGGAGGAGCCAAGAAGCACGTTGAAGGTTGATGGCGGCGGGATGTAGTGCGGCGCAACACCGGAGATTCCGGCGCCAACGTGGAACCTGCACAACACAACCAAAGTACTTTGCCCCAACGAAACAAGTGAGGTTGTCAATCTCACCGGCTTGCTGTAACAAAGGATTAACCGTATTGTGTGGAAGATGATTGTTTGCAGAGAAAATAGTAAAAACAAGTATTGAAGCAGATTTGTATTTCAGTATTAAAGAATGGACCGGGGTCCACAGTTCACTAGAGGTGTCTCTCCCATAAGATAAAAGCATGTTGGGTGAACAAATTACAGTCGGGCAATTGACAAATAGAGAGGGCATAACAATGCACATACATGACATG
>NC_061513.1:209306110-209374871 GCF_022539505.1 Lolium rigidum | reverse complement strand
CCACTAATTGTGTAGGATTACACGAACCCTCAATGCCGGAGTTAACAAGCTCCCCAATATTCAATGTTCATATTTAAATAACCTTAGAGTGCATGACAGATCAACAGAACCAAACCAAGTACTAACATAGCATGCACACTGTCACCTTCACGCTATGAAAGGAGGCATAGATCACATTGATGGCGTGTATTTCACACGTTCGTTGGGCAACCCCAAGAGGAAGGTATGATGCGCACAGCAGCAAGTTTTCCCTCAGAAAGAAACCAAGGTTTATCGAACCAGGAGGAGCCAAGAAGCACGTTGAAGGTTGATGGCGGCGGGATGTAGTGCGGCGCAACACCGGAGATTCCGGCGCCAACGTGGAACCCGCACAACACAACCAAAGTACTTTGCCCCAACGAAACAGAGTGAGGTTGTCAATCTCACCGGCTTGCTGTAACAAAGGATTAACCGTATTGTGTGGAAGATGATTGTTTGCAGAGAAAACAATAAAACAAGTATTGCAACAGATTTGTATTTCAAGTATTAAAGAATGGACCGGGGTCCACAGCTTCACTAGAGGTGTCTCTCCCATAAGATAAAAGCATGTTGGGTGAACAAATTACAGTCGGGCAATTGACAAATAGAGAGGGCATAACAATGCACATACATGACATGATAAGTATAGTGAGATTTAATTGGGCATTACGACAAAGTACATAGACCGCCATCCAACTCGCATCTATGCCTAAAAAGTCCACCTTCAGAGTTATCATCCGAACCCCTTCAAGTATTAAGTTGCAAACAACAGACAATTGCATTAAGTATGGTGCGTAATGTAATCAACAACTACATCCTCGGACATAGCGCCAATGTTTTATCCCTAGTGGCAACAGCACAACACAACCTTAGGGGTTTCTGTCACTCCCCCAGGTGTCAATGCGGGCATGAACCCACTATCGAGCATAAGTACTCCCTCTTGGAGTTAAAAGTAAAAACTTGGCCAGAGCCTCTACTAGAAACGGAGAGCATGCAAGATCATAAACAACACATGTATAATAACTTGATAATTAACATGACATGGTATTCTCTATCCATCGGATCCCGACAAACACAACATATAGAATTACAGATAGATGGTCTTGATCATGTTAGGCAGCTCACAAGATCCAACAATGAAGCACAATGAGGAGAAGACAACCATCTAGCTACTGCTATGGACCCATAGTCCGAGGGTGAACTACTCACTCATCACTCCGGAGGCGACCATGGCGGTGTAGAGTCCTCCGGGAGATGAATCCCCTCTCCGGCAGGGTGCCGGAGGAGATCTCCTGAATCCCCCGAGATGGGATCGGCGGCGACGGCGTCTCGCATAGGTTTTCCGTATCGTGGTTTTTCGCCTCGGGGGTTTCGCGACGGAGGCTTTAAGTAGGCGGAAGGGCAGGTCAAGGGGCGTCACGAGGGGCCCACGCTATAGGTCGGCGCGGCCGGGGCTTGGGCCGCGCCGCCCTATAGCTTGGCCACCTCGTGGCCCCACTTCGTGTGTTCTTCGGTCTTCCGGAAGCTCCGTGGAAAAATAGGGCCCCGGGACTTCGTTTCGTCCAATTCCGAGAATATTTCGTTACTAGGATTTCTGAAACCAAAAACAGCAGAAAACGAGAACTGGCACTTCGGCATCTTGTTAATAGGTTAGTTCCGTAAAATGCACTAATATGACATAAAGTGTGCATAAAACATGTAGGTATCATCAATAATATGGCATAGAACATAAGAAATTATCGATACGTCGGAGACGTATCAAGCATCCCCAAGCTTAGTTCGCTCGTCCCGAGCAGGTAAAACGATAACAAAGATAATTTCTGAAGTGATATGCCATCATAACCTTGATCATACTATTTGTAAACATATGTAGTGAATGCAGCGATCAAAACAATGGTGATGACATGAGTAAACAGGTGAATCATATAGCAAAGACTTTTCATGAATAGTACTTCAAGACAAGTATTAATAAGTCTTGCATAAGAGTTAACTCATAAAGCAATAAATCAAAGTAAAGGTATTGAAGCAACACAAAGGAAGATTAAGTTTCAGCGGTTGCTTTCAACTTGTAACATGTATATCTCATGGATAATTGTCAACATAGAGTAATATAACAAGTACAATATGCAAGTATGTAGGAATCAATGCACGGTTCACACAAGTGTTTGCTTCTTGAGGTGGAGAGAAATAGGTGAACCGACTCAACATAAAAGTAAAGAGAATGGTCCTTCAAAGAGGAAAGCATCGATTGCTATATTTGTGCTAGAGCTTTTATTTTGAAAACATGAAACAATTTTGTCAACGGTAGTAATAAAGCATATGAGTTATGTACATTATATCTTACAAGTTGCAAGTCTCATGCATAGTATACTAATAGTGCCCGCACCTTGTCCTAATTAACTTGGACTACCGGATCTTTGCAATGCACATGTTTTGACCAAGTGTCACAATGGGGTACCTCCATGTCGCCCGTACAAAGGTCTAAGGAGAAAGCTCGCATTTTGGATTTCTCGCTTTTGATTATTCTCAACTTAGACATCCATACCGGGACAACATGGACAACAGATAATGGACTCCTCTTTAATGCATAAGCATGTGGCAACAATTTTTATTCTCATATGAGATTGAGGATATATGTCCAAACTGAAACTTCCACCATGAATCATGGCTTTAGTTAGCGGCCCAAAGTTCTTCTCTAACAACATGCATGCTCCAACCATGAAGGTGGTAGATCTCTCTTGCTTCGGACAAGACGGACATGCATAGCAACTCACATGATATCCAACAAAGAATAGTTGATGGCGTCCCCGTAAACATGGTTATCGCTCAACAAGCAACTTAATAAGAGATAAAGTGCATAAGTACATATTCAATACCACAATAGTTTTTAAGCTATTTGTCCCATGAGCTATATATTGCAAAGGTGAATGATGGAATTTTAAAGGTAGCACTCAAGTAATTTACTTTGGAATGGCGGATAAATACCATGTAGTAGGTAGGTATGGTGGACACAAATGGCATAGTGGTTGGCTCAAGTATTTTGGATGCATGAGAAGTATTCCCTCTCGATACAAGGTTTAGGCTAGCAAGGTTATTTGAAACAAACACAAGGATGAACGGTACAGACAAAACTCACATAAAAGACATATGGTAAACATTATAAGACTCCATACCGTCTTCCTTGTTGTTCAAAACTCAATACTAGATGTTATCTAGACTCTAGAGAAACCAAATATGCAAACCAAATTAGCAAGCTCTAAGTATTTCTTCATTAATGGGTGCAAAGTATATGATGCAAGAGCTTAAACATGAGCACAACAATTGCCAAGTATCAAATTATCCAAGACATTTTAGAGTTACTACATGTATCATTTTCCAATTCCAACCATATAACAATTTAACGAAGAAGAAACTTCGCCATGAATACTATGAGTAGAGCCTAAGGACATATTTGTCCATATGCAACAGCGGAGCGTGTCTCTCTCCCATAAAGTGAATGCTAGGATCCATTTTATTCAAACAAAACAAAAAACAAAAACAAACCGACGCTCCAAGCAAAGTACATAAGATGTGGCCGAATAAAAATATAGTTTCAGGGGAGGAACCTGATAATGTTGTCGATGAAGAAGGGGATGCCTTGGGCATCCCCAAGCTTAGACGCTTGAGTCTTCTTAATATATGCAGGGTGAACCACCGGGGCATCCCCAAGCTTAGAGCTTTCACTCTCCTTGATCATATTGCATCATACTCCTCTCTTGATCCTTGAAAACTTCCTCCACACCAAACTCGAAACAACTCATTAGAGGGTTAGTGCATAATAAAAATTCACATGTTCAGAGGTGACACAATCATTCTTAACACTTCTGGACATTGCATAAAGCTACTGGACATTAGTGGATCAAAGAAATTCATCCAACATAGCAAAAGAGGCAATGCGAAATAAAAGACAGAATCTGTCAAAACAGAACAGTCCGTAAAGATGGATTTTATTAGGCCACCAGACTTGCTCAAACGAAAATGCTCAAATTGAATGAAAGTTGCGTACATATCTGAGGATCATGCTCGTAAATTGGCGTAATTTTCTGAGCTACCTACAGGGAGATAGACCCAGATTCGTGACAAGCAAAGAAATCTGGAACTGCGCAGTAATCCAAATCTAGTACTTACTTTTCTATCAAAGACTTTACTTGGCACAACAAAACTTAAAACTAAGATAAGGAGAGGTTGCTACAGTAGTAAACAACTTCCAAGACACAAATATAAAACAAAAATACTGGAGTAAAAACATGGGTTGTCTCCCATAAGCGCTTTTCTTTAACGCCTTTCAGCTAGGCGCAGAAAGTGTATCTTAAGTAACATCGAAGGGTGGTGCACCTACAGCGGGGTTTGGAGTTTTCTCAACCATGCATAGTATATTGGATACATAAGTTTCAGCGTCTGCCTTTTCATTAGTCTTGGGCTTGCTACTCTCATCGAACAAATTTTCGGGAACAAGCCAAGCATAGTTATGTTCTAGTGCATCATTCATAGCTAGGAGTTTACATGGTATGGGTGCTTTGATCTCCCCACCATCATTAATATTATTAGTGTATCTTATTCTATCCATGTCCATCTTTTCAAGGAGACTAACAAAATTAGTATGAGAACCAAGCATATTAAATTTAGCAAAGACCTTCCTAGCTTCTCTTGCTAGACCACCAAATTCTCTAAGAAGGGTTTCTAAAACAAAATCTTTCTTTTCCCCTCTTCCATATCACCAAGTGTAAGAAACATGTGTTGGATTATAGGATTGAGATTAACAAATTTAGTTTCCAACGAGCGAACTAAAGCAGCAAGAAGCAATTTCATAAGTGGGAGCAAGGTCTACCAAGTGTCTATCTTCAAAATCTCCAACGGTACTAACATGGGTGAAAAATTCTTCTATATTGTTCCTCCCAACTATAGACCCTTGTCCTACCGGTATGTTCTTTGCGGTAAAATCAAAAGGAAACATGATGAAATAAGTAAAGTAAATGCAAGTAAACTAATTTTTTTGTGTTTTTGATATGGCAAACAAGATAGTAAATAAAGTAAAGCTAGCAACTAATTTTTTTGTGTTTTGATATAAGTGCAGCAAACAAAGTAGTAAATAAAATAAAGCACGACAAAAACAAAGTAAAGAGATTGAGAAGTGGAGACTCCCTTGCAGCGTGTCTTGATCTCCCCGACAACGGCGCCGTAAAAAGAGCTTGATGGCGTGTATTTCACACGTTCGTTGGGCAACCCCAAGAGGAAGGTATGATGCGCACAAGCAGCAAGTTTTCCCTCGTGAAAGAAACCAAGGTTTATCGAACCAGGAGGAGCCAAGAAGCACGTTGAAGGTTGATGGCGGCGGGATGTAGTGCGGCGCAACACCGGAGATTCCGGCGCCAACGTGGAACCCGCACAACACAACCAAAGTACTTTGCCCCAACGAAACAGGTGAGGTTGTCAATCTCACCGGCTTGCTGTAACAAAGGATTAACCGTATTGTGTGGAAGATGATTGTTTGCGAGAGAAAACAGTAAAACAAGTATTGCGAGCAGATTTGTATTTCAAGTATTAAAGAATGGACCGGGGTCCACAGCTCACTAGAGGTGTCTCTCCCATAAGATAAAAGCATGTTGGGTGAACAAATTACAGTCGGGCAATTGACAAATAGAGAGGGCATAACAATGCACATACATGACATGATAAGTATAGTGAGATTTAATTGGGCATTACGACAAAGTACATAGACCGCCATCCAACCGCATCTATGCCTAAAAAGTCCACCTTCGAGGTTATCATCCGAACCCCTCCGGTATTAAGTTGCAAACAACAGACAATTGCATTAAGTATGGTGCGTAATGTAATCAACAACTACATCCTCGGACATAGCGCCAATGTTTTATCCCTAGTGGCAACGAGCACAACACAACCTTAGGGGTTTCTGTCACTCCCCCGGTGTCAATGCGGGAATGAACCCACTATCGAGCATAAGTACTCCCTCGTTGGAGTTAAAAGTAAAAACTTGGCCGTAGCCTCTACTATAAACGGAGAGCATGCAAGATCATAAACAACACATGTATAATAACTTGATAATTAACATGACATGGTATTCTCTATCCATCGGATCCCGACAAACACAACATATAGAATTACGGATAGATGATCTTGATCATGTTAGGCAGCTCACAAGATCCAACAATGAAGCACAATGAGGAGAAGACAACCATCTAGCTACATGCTATGGACCCATAGTCCAGGGGTGAACTACTCACTCATCACTCCGGAGGCGACCATGGCGGTGTAGAGTCCTCCGGGAGATGAATCCCCTCTCCGGCAGAGGTGCCGGAGGAGATCTCCGAATCCCCCGAGATGGGATCGGCGGCGATGGCGTCTCGGTAAGGTTTTCCGTATCGTGGTTTTTCGCCTCGGGGGTTTCGCGACGGAGGCTTTAAGTAGGCGGAAGGGCAGGTCAAGGGGCGTCACGAGGGGCCCACGCTATAGGTCGGCGCGGCCGGGGCTTGGGCCGCGCCGCCCTATAGCTTGGCCACCTCGTGGCCCCACTTCGTGTGTTCTTCGGTCTTCGGAAGCTCCGTGGAAAAATAGGGCCCCGGGTCTTCGTTTCGTCCAATTCCGAGAATATTTCGTTACTAGGATTTCGAAACCAAAAACAGCAGAAAACGGAACTGGCACTTCGGCATCTTGTTAATAGGTTAGTTCCAGAAAATGCACTAATATGACATAAAGAGTGCATAAAACATGTAGGTATCATCAATAATATGGCATAGAACATAAGAAATTATCGATACGTCGGAGACGTATCACACATCAATACCATCATAGCAATAGTTAACTTCATAATCTACAAGAGATCACAATCATAGCCTACGCCAAGTACTACACGATGCACACACTGTCACCATTACACCGTGCAGGAGGAATAAACTAATTTAATAACATCACTAGAGTAGCACACAGATAAATTGTGATACAAAACACATTGCAATCATAAAGGGATATAAATAAGCACTTCACTATGCCATTCATAACAGTGGAATAAGTATTCGTGAAATATAGCCTAAGAGACCCACACGGTGCACACACTCGTCACCTTTACACACGTGGGACAAGGAGTCTCCGGAGATCACATAAGTAAAACCCACTTGACTAGCATAATGACATCTAGTTTACAAGCATCATCATATGAATCTCAATCATGTAAGGCAGCTCATGAGATTATTGTATTGAAGTACATAGGAGAGAGATTAACCACATAGCTACCGGTACAGCCCCTTAGCCTCGATGGAGAACTACTCCCTCCTCATGGGAGACAGCAGCGTTGATGAAGATGGCGGTGGTGTCGATGGAGGAGCCTTCCGGGGGCACTTCCCCGTCCCGGCGGCGTGCCGGAACAGAGACTCCTGTCCCCCGGATCTTGGCTTCGCGATGGCGGCGGCTCTGGAAGGTTTCTCGTACCGTGGCTTTTTCGTATCGAGGTTTTAGGTCAGGGACCTTTAAATAGGCGAAGAGGCGGAGTCGGAGGGTCGACGAGGCGACAACACAACAGGGGGGCGCGCCCCCCCTTGGGCCGCGCCGGCCTGTCATCTGGGGCCCCCAGGGCTTTCCTCTGGCGGCTCTCGGGTGTTCTGGAAGCTTCGCGTGATCCTAAGATGCTGGGCGTTGATTTCGTCCGATTCCGAAAATATTTCCTTACTAGGATTTCTGAAACCAAAAACAGCAGAAAACAGCAACTGGCCCTTCGGCATCTCGTCAATAGGTTAGTTCCGGAAAACGCATAAATATGACATAAAGTATGCATAAAACATGTAGATATCATCAATAATGTGGCATGGAACATAAGAAATTATCGATACGTCGGAGACGTATCAGCGGACCACGCCGCCATTAGAGCAGGTCGGAGCTATCGTAGACTACAACCGTATGGAGGAACAAGACGAAGCGTTATGGTTCTTGGGCCCTTTTTTACTTTCGTTAGATGGGCCATGTTACTTTAGCTACTCTGTTTATTCACCTTAGGCTAGGGCCCTACCTTAGCCAGGTACAATCGTACAAGGGACTAAATGGTGTGTGGCCCATGGCTCAACCGATTGATCCGAAAAAGTCTAGCAGGAATTCTCAAGAAAATTGCAAAAGAATTAACGTATTTTCCTACTTGAAAAAATGGTGCATTTTCTTTTTCATCGGGCGTTGATTTCTAATACTCCATCTATTCCAAATCAAGTGATTTGGATTATTCATGTGTATTTAGATGCGTTTTAGTGTATAAATATAGGCGAATCCTAACAAATCGAAGTCATTTAATTTGGAACGTAGGAACTAGCTCGCAAAGCTCAAATAAATAGGTATGAACCTAATTTTCTCTTTATTGGAAGTCGATAGTGTCCGATTGTTTTCTAAGCAAGAGTGGGAGACGACTAATTGATGGCCCTATGGTTGCCTCAAATACCACATCGAGAAGTAAGAGGCTCAGTTGCCGAGAGGAGACTTCGCAAAATTCTTAGACAGCGTGGCGACAAGATTCGTGCAGAATCAACATATATAATATTAGTTGCAGAATCCTTAAAAGATAAAGTTGTTGAACACCAACTCATCACTTTGGGTATCGATCTGAACATTGCGCCTTCACGATTTCTTTGTTACGGTAATACTTCTCTCGAAGTGGCCTCAAGTAGTGAAAAAATGAATTGATGTGGTGACCCGGCATACCACTCCATGGTGTAGTATGCAAGTCTGATATAACACCAATGAAACACTGTTCCACTAGTATTATATCCTCAGAGTGGTACAACAGAAACATATGCGGGTCCAAGGCATGTCTATAGAATTACAACATTGACTCTATTACATAAGATCATCACAGCCTCCTACTTTACAATGAGGTAAAACTGCAAATAAACTCCAGAAGAACGACTCGTGGTCTAGTCTTATCACGAACTCTAGTTGTAGAGTATTTAACTAGCTATAGAGGCTATGCATAGATTCTAGCTAAATAGGAGCTATGTTTAGGAAGCTAGTTCCCTTCTATGGCTAATCTAGGTTTTCTCCTTGTTGGATGTAGTATTTGACTCTTCTGACAGGGTCCTGTCCCTTGAAGTAGTTGTTGACTCCTCGATCTTCGAGTTGTATTGTAGATCCTCCTTCGATGCCTCCATATCTAAGCAGGGGATTTAAGAGTGGGATGAGTACGAGCGTACTCAACAAGTTCATTATAGGAAAGAGGTGTTTAATGCACTAGCTACAGCATTAGACCAGAAAGTCTAATACCAATGCAGGTTTTCATAACCATTTCTTCAAAAGGTTGCTTTTATTCGGAAGAACTATGTCCGTCAGCCTTCACTCGGTTTACTAGAACTTCATGGAGTTCCTTTCCAGCAGTGTTCGCAGTTCCATATCCCGGAACAGGGAGTGACAGGTCACGATTCATTACACTCTGCAGAGGTGTGTTGCTTTACCCATAAGAGATCTTAACCTTGGTGCCAACCGGGTGATCTTCCCGTCCACACTTCCTATGCTGTGAGGCCCGGTATAAGGTCTAGCCAATCATGTTCCTCCGCTACCTCGAACACCCACCCTTTGTTGCAGACTCCGACCCTGGGTCCACGCCGGTCCCATTATTCCCATAGATTTCAGGGTGGACCCCGACCACGACGTCAATGCGGGGCTCTACCATACATTCCTACGCCGCAAGTACCGCAACCCATCATAGACCTCATTACCGTTGGGACTTCTACGGGTTCCCACCCCTGCATCATGTCTCGCAAGATCATGTGCACCCAGTAATGAGCATCCGTTGATGAACGAGAGGTGGAAACACTTTTGACTACTCCGTCCCACTCCGAATCTTATGGTTAACACGCGTATTACGGCACAAGAATCACTGGACGACATTTGTTGTTTAATCCTAGATGGATATAAACCCTTGCAATGGAACCTCCACCATATCAACACAATCCATGGTTCCATTGCCCACCACATAGTCATATTCATAGTTATGAAAGTAGTGGTTTTGGTTTTTATGCAATAGTGGTAATCATAGTACTTTGCAAGTAATTTGATAAAGATACTCAAATGACATGAGCAAGTGATGAACTTGCCTTTCTTGACTGCAAGATTATGCAAGCAAGGTCTTCGATACGCAATAACTCCAAATTCTGAAATAGCATCATCGTCCGGTAAGGACGATGTTTAAAAGATTGGCAAGGATGCAATAATGCATAAGTATTAGATGCAATCGTTCTAAGCGTGTCCTAACCCCGATGATTTAGGATCAGTGAGTTGTAATGATTGGTTCAGGGTGTGTTGCACTTTTAGAGTGATTCACAAACAAGGTTCTTCTTAAGGATTGGTTGCTTGGTATCATAAACAGGTGTTGTAATATATCATAATAATAACACTAATAGCACACAACAATAACATTTGGTATAATCCTAACCTGTAATGAATAGTGATTGGTTTTAGCACTATATGGCATGGTTAATGATTAAATATCATATATTTCAAAAGGATAACTTTTGAAGAACATGTTCTTTAATAAAGAACAAGTATGATAATTAGGGTTGTGGGGTTCTAGGGTTTACTATATTTCTATTTGGTTTCTGGAGTAAGGGTTAGATGGATCTCAACAAAGTTGGATTCATTAATAACTAGGGCTTGTATGGTTTTAGTGAAGCATAAGTAACTTAAGCAATTAATGGTTTCTATCATGGTGATGTATCTTAGTGGTAATAGATAGCTAGGGTTGATAGGTCCTCTTAGGCAAGGTTGATGACTACTTCCTATTTACTTCAAAAGAATAACTTTTGAAGAACATACTTCTTAAATAATAAGAAGTATAACAATTACGGTTGAGGTTGTCTTGTTTTAGCTATTGGATCTCTAAGTAGAGAATGGTCGGTTCCTAAATAGGATGATATATAATTATCTAATACTAGTAGGGTTTAGTGGAACAGGGTATGTAATACAAAATAGCAAGTATAGTTGCTATTAGGCTTCATCACAATGGTGTGATGATATATAGGTATAAGTAAGGTTGATCATTTTGATGATAGGAACTAAGGTTTAGAGTTAGGTGTTCCTATTTGATCATCTAGGTTTGATAAGATGAACACATGGGATATCCATCTTATTAGTGATAGGTCTTCTAAATTTTATGTGGACAAGACAGGTATTTTCTTGCTACTAGGGTTCTATGCTTTGAAAGAAGGTACCATGATCACATGTTCTAACCTAGGGTTTAGGTTAGAAGCAGTTTAGGGTTCACATGTAATAATGGAACTAATGTTCCTAATTAATTTAGGGTTTTAGGAGTCACATGAAATGATAGGGTTGTAATATCATTCCATGTGGAATTTAGGGTTTGCTATTTACAATTTAATTCTATGATTAATAACTTCATGTTAAAGTTGAAGTTATTAATAACTTTGAAATAAAATTAATATTTAATTTGGCTTTTTATTATTTTTAAATAATTTACTAATTAGGGTAATTATTAATTAGGGTTTAAATTTCCCTAATAATGATTTAATAGGATTGCAAATAAAGAAAATTAGTTTTCATGTTTTCTTTATTTGCTTATTGGTTTTATTTAATTTATAATTGGTTTCTTAATTTCTGAATTTTTAATTGTATTTAGAATTTAAAATTAAAGGCTTAAATAACAAGTATTAAATAATTGAATTTTTATTAAAAATAAAAATTTCATTTTATATTTTTATTGGATAGAGTTTTCTTTTCTAAGAATTTTAATATCTCATTTATATTTTTCTGACTTTGGATTTTCTAAATTTATTTGAAGTTGCAAGTATTAATGCATTTTTGAAATAAAACGAAAAGATCTGCTAAACGCACCCAGGCTACTGCTACACATGGTCACTGGCAGGTGGGCCTAAGCCACGTTGGGTGCCACATGGTGCCGATGTGGCAACCATGGGCTCTGCCGGCGGCCAGTGATCGACGGCGCCGACGTTGGAGGCTTCCCGCAGACTCATGCGTGTGCTTAATCGCGAGAGGACGACTAGGTGAACCTAATAGTGGTGGCGCCGCCGGCTAATCGTCACCGGAGCTTCGCCGGCGACGAGGCCGAGCGGAGAAACTTGCGGGTGTACGGTGCTATGGCGTTGCAGGGTGCTAGGGAGAGGGCTAGGAGGTTCTGGGGACTCAGTAGCTCACCGTGAGCACGACGCGCTTGACGGCATAGCAAGGGGAGGTGTGGTTCGCCGGAATTCGTCGTTGCCGGCGTCGGAGAAGATGGGGTCGATGGCGAGGCTACGGCTCGCCCCAACTCGATTCCTCTTGCAGGTAGAGCAAGTCGAGGACGGCGGAGATGATGGTGGTCACGGCGAGGTCCGGGGTGCTCCGGACGGTGGCGATTGGAGATGGCCGGGCGGTTAGGGTTTCGGATTTTTGGGGAAAATTGGACGAGGGGGAAGAACTCGAGCTAGGGTTCATCGTCGAGCTTTTATATGGCGCCAGGGAGTGCCTCGTCACGACGCCGAGCTCTGGGAGGTCGCCAGCGAGAGGGATGGACGGGCACGCCATCGTGCTGTCGTCCATGCGGAGAGAAAGGATGAGGACGAGCTCCTCCAGCTATTTTTGGATGAAGGGGTACCACGGGCCGGGTTGGGCTGTGTCCGGGCCCGTGCTTGTTGGGCTGTCGGTGGACTCCTGCGGCCAGGTAAGCTAGGTAAGTCCTTTTCTCTCTTTTTCTTTTCTGTTTTTAATTTTCTATTTTGTATTTCTTTCCAATTTGAATCTGATTTGAATTCCTGTTTTATTTGCAGGTTTCTGACTGTGTTGAATTTGATTAAGTTGTAGAACAATGATTATTACACCATTCCTTCTATTTAGAACAAGGGTTTTATTTTTTGAGTATATTCCATATTTTTAGGCTTATTCAAAATATCAATTAATCATGAATTTAGGTCCTCATTTGGATTTCATACCACTTTTGTGAATCAATTATTTGGATTAATAGAGTTGATACTTTGAACTCAAAGTATTTTAAAGATGGTATTAAGACTTGGTCAATTTAGGGAATTGGTCACTTGCACATGATTGTATGTGAGCACCAATATATTAGGGTTTTAGAGTATCTATGATAAACTCCTTATTAAGGTTAATACTTATCATTATCTTTGAAAGTATTTATGTAGGTATTGTTTCAATCATGGTTGATTTTGGTTACAAGGATAATTGGTTGATTACTACACATATGGTTTTAATTATGAAATGTAGCACAAGGTTTCTTATGTTCAAGAATTGAAGCATAAGATTTGATTAATGTGCAATACTAGGGTTCTAATGTTATTTACCTAATGGCATATGGTTTGGAATCTCAATTATAGCCTGGTTTTATATGGTGATCACCATGGTGATGCATAAACTAGGTTTAAGGTATAGTACTAGATTATAGAGATGAAATAACACCATATTGCATGTGCTAGGGTTTAATATCCCCTAACTATAATAAGGGAGTTACTTGCTTAATATTTCATGTGCTTCCCTAATTACTAAGGATTTGAGAATTGGTTTTATCTTTTACCAATTAACTTCTATTACTATCCTCAATTTATCATTAAAGTAACTAAAGTTGTTATAGTTCTTTTTATAGTTAACTTTGGTCATATGGATGGATGGTTTCTCACCATATTGAGTATGGAGTTTTACTCTAAGGTTTTCTTAGGTTCTTTAATTTATGTAATATAGATATGGTAGGGTTCTACTTATGATCACCAAGTGGTTCACAAGTAAAGGTTGAAATATAAGCCTAGGGTTGCTTACTAGTTACCTCCCTATGATTTCATGTGGTGAAGGATATCTACTTATCCTATTAGGATTTAACTTATCCTCACATACCTCAAGAACATGATCATGGATTAGGCATGATCAACTTGTGCTTAATAACTCTACCTCAAGTTCTTAGGGTTTATGATCATCACTCAATTTATAATGATCAATGTTTGGATTCCTAATGTATCTCTCATTAAATAGGTTTCTCACTTCCATGATCAAGTATTGTCTTGATCAACTAAGGTATAGTACTTCTCTTATAACTCCTTAGGTGGACATGGTCATGGTTTTCTCAATGGATTATATCCCAGGAGAATGTCTGAGATATTCTGTTAGGGTTCTTCTTAAACAATGATGATTTAATCATCAGGACATATGGATAGTTCTCTCTCATTTGGGAAGGACTTTAATACTAACTCTGAGGTTAGGCTCCATAGAGATTGATGTGATCATCAAAATCTATGTTTAACATAATTGGTTTCTCTCTCTAGGGATTGTTTTTATTAACATCCTAGGGTTTCTCTTAAAGATGATGATTTAAATGCATGGATGTATATCCAAGGTTTAGCTCAAGGTTGTCATTGCTTCTCTAATAAATATTATAGAACTCTCACCTCTCTAGGGTTGATGTATAATAATATAGAATAGAAAATTATATATATTTTGAGAGTTGATCTCCTTGTCTTGTTTCCAAGATTAAGGTAGAATGAATATCATAGGTTTTATGATAAGTGTATGGATTAGTTTAAGACATGGAGAAGATAAGTGAAGAATAGTTTCTCCAATTATTGTTACTTGATTTCCAATTAAATGGATGTTCATATGTTATGGCAAGGTTTACCATATTATGATCTGTTTTGAGATCAAGCAATTGATCATTGAGTAAGGTGTTGTTGTGTTGATTATTAGTTCCATTTGATCTAACCCCTTAGATCAAATCCTCTCTTCCTAAAACAAGGTTTTAACAAAGTCACATTGAGGTTTGTAGCGCTTGACTTGATGAGCTACTTCAATTCCACCAAGGTCAAGTGAAACTTCGATTCATGTGACTGTTTTACTTTAAAGCGCGAAAATTCCCCAGATTTTCTATGCATGAATGCAATGCACACATCTGTTTCCTCTATTTTTGTAACCCCAATACCTGGGATATTACAATTGACTAGCACAAATACATATCGAATAAGAAAATTTCTATAAAATTTATAAGAACTATATATGTGTTTGAATATAATTTAGACGCTTACTCTTAATATTTATTATATATTAACAATATTTAATAATTATTTTAATAGTCATATTGGGCCCTTAATTGTACTTTCGCCCCAAACCCTTGAAATCCCAGGACCGGCCCTGGGTGTGGGGCCCCTTGGCCCTCCACTTGCTCCCTCCTCTGCTATTCCACTCACTCACCCGAGAAAACACATCCCCATTGCTCAAACATGTGTTTTTGTTGTTTTCCATCGCGAATTTTTGCTCTCCTTGCTCAGCCCATATTTCCTACTGAAATTTGAAACATTTGTTCTCCGGTATGTGACTCCATCGATTATCCAAGTAGAATTTTTGTTTGGTGGAGTATATCTTGAGTATTTTGCTGCTGTAGATGACATGTTAAGTGAGCTTGCATGCTTGTATTATGATGGTATAAGTTGTTTTGATGCATGTTTAGTCCTCTTATAAGTCAATAATGACGGTCACGACAATTTGAGTTGTGGTGAGAGGCTGGTATGAACTCTATTTGTTTTCATTTTTGTACATATACTCATTTATGTGGAAATGCTTAGTTTGTTTGTGTAATGTGTATGTTACTTAATAATGCTCAGTAGTTTATGCTCTCTCATGATTAGTTATAATTTACTAATAGTATGTAACATGTCATATAGATGTTTGCTTGCATTGTTCTATTCATATAACGGTATAACATTGTGGTATCCTCTCTGAATGTTTCATTTGAATCGACTTGGCACATGCTCAAGCATTCATAAGACTAAAACAAGAGTCATTTATGCCTCGATGATTTATCTTGCCTCGGAGTTCTTGTATTACTTTTATGCTTCCGTTAATTTTAACTTTCGCAACCATGATTATGTTACTGCTTTCTTGATTGTCGCTTCCCAGTCTATTGCTAGCCTTCACTTGTACTGAGTATGAGCTCTACTCGTGCATCCAACCACTAAAAACCAAAGTGCCAATTGAGTCCACCATACATACTTATATATGGTATTTCACTGCCACTCCAAAGTGAATTGCTTGTGTGCTACCTTTAAACCTTCAAAACTACCACATGTTTTGTGTTTTGTTTTAGCTCATGAGGAAGTATTAAGTGCTTTATTATACTTTCATGACTTCATACCTCGACTAGCATGCATAATGTGCTGGTCCATAATATTGCAAAAAGAGCAAAGCGATGGGTGCCCATCCCAAATAAAATATAAAATGAACAAATAAACAAACACTGCTCTACACATTATGTACTAGAGAGATCCTAAATAATCGTGTGCATTGGAGAACTATATGAGAGCCGCTCTTGAGGTCACCATATGAAGGGATGATAAATCATTTAATGTCAGTCATTGACATAGACATGCATGCTTCTCAAAATACATATTTTCAACACTCCTATTGCATTTGAAATGAAAAGCTCTAGCACATGAGTAATCTTACTTCCCTCTGCGCAGGGCCCATCTCTTACTTTATGTTGAGTCACCATCCCTTCTTCGAGCACTTTCTTGAAAGCATAACTGTCATTCTTAGTTTAATGTGCTTGTCCCGGAATAAGATTAATTGTGGTATAACTGTGATGCTTGAATTTTTCGATATTTTTACTTCTAGTCTTCTCTTGAACTTCAGAGGTGCCCTGACATTTATGTTTTGCTCCACAAATAAGGGCAAGAGAGATACCACTTTATCATATCATGTTATAAACATTGCAATCCTGCAGATACTTATGTTTCATGTTGCTTATTATTGTGTTGGTATATTTTCATGACTTGCATAACTATTGAGTAGCCTTAGTTGCATGCTTCTTATTATGAAATGAATAAGCATTTGATCATGTAATGTGAATATATACATCATATGAAGCAAATAGGTTCGTGAAATTTTCTTTTATCTCACTCACTTGTCACTGAATTGTTTGAGGACAAGCAATAAACTAAGCTTGGGGGGAGTTGATACGTCCAAAAAGTATCTACTTTCCTGAACATTTTTGCTGTTGTTTTCCCTCTATCTTGTGTGTTTTGAATGCAACTAACACGGACTAACGTTGTTTTCAGCATAATTGCTCTGGTGTCTCGTTTTTGTGCAGAAATCCAACTTCCAGGAAAATTCCCGGAAAATATCGCAAAACTCATATTTCACCCGAAGACTCACAGAGCCATAAGATGAGACGGGGCACGAGGGGCCCACACCAGCCCTAGGCGCGGGCTAGGCTTGGCTGCACCTAGGGGTGGTGTGGCCGCCTCGACCACCCCCTCGACCTCTCCTTCGCACTATATAAAGCCCCTGACCTGAAAATACCAGGGGCTTCGACGTTTTTCCAGAAAGAGTTCCGCTACTCCGCCGCCACCAGAAACCCCAATCCGGGACCAGAAACTCCGTTCTTTCACCCTGCCGGGACGGGGATTTGGAGGAGATCATCGCCATCGCCATCACCGACGCCTCTACATCAACCATCCATGATTCCCCCATCCATGTGTGAGGAATTCCCCGCTGTAGGATGTAGGGGATGGTAGAGATTGGATGCGATTGGTCATGTAATAGCTATAAGATTGTTATGGGCATAGTGCCTAGTATCCGTTGTTAGTATTTTTGACATTGCTGCAACTTGCTATGCTTAATGCTTGTCAGTTTGGGCCCGAGTGCCATGATCTCAGATCTGAACATGTTATTGATTCATGATGATAATTATTATTTTTTATCATATATGCAAGTTGTATACACATATTGTTGTCCGGAACCCGAGGCCCCAAAGTGACAGAAATTGGGATAAGCGGAGGGGATTGCTATGATGTGAGGATCACGTGTGTTCACGGAGTGTTAATGCTTTGCTCCGGTACTCTATTAAAAGGACTACCTTAATTACCAGTAGTTTCCCTTGAGGCCCCGCTGCAATGGGCTGGTAGGACAAAAGATGTCGTGCAAGTTTTTCATTGCCAGCACGCAAGACTAAATAGGAACACACGTCTATGGTTATTTTATACTATGATGTTTATATCATGATTACTTGCAATGCCTATGTCTTGCTATTATATGGACTATCTCATTCATGCAGCAACCGTTCATCCATCCCTATGCCTACAATATTTTAATCTTGCTATCTAGTGCAATCATCGCTACTGCTGTTTTATTTCATTACTGTTGCTACTTCGCTACTACCTGCTATAAAACTATTACTACTGATAAACTGTTCCGAGCAAATCTATTTCCAGGTGTAGGTGAATTGACAACTCATCTGTTAAAAATTATAAATATTCTTTGATTTCCCTTGTGTCGAATCAATAAATTTAGGTTTTACTTCCTCGAAGACCTCGACTTTCTAAAAGTTGCATACGATAGACCCGATCGAAGGTCATGGACAACCAAAATATCGGTTGTGCTGCTCTAGAGAGTACCCGACTCAGTGGATGCTAGAGGGACGCAAAGACGCGTGCCTTCGGCGGCTGTTGGGATTACACCTGGTTATGGGTCTGGCCCGAAATTTCGAGGTTGGGCCTGAATTTGGAGCCAGACGTTTGGTTAGGCCAGGCTTGGGCTTGCAAAAAATAGGATTTAGGTTGACAACGGGCCAGGCTTTTCCTTGTTTGGGCCTTGTTCAGGCCTGGTTAGTAAGGCCAACGATTGGGCTAGGCCGTGCTCAGGTGTCTTATTGTCATACTTTTTTAGGCCCGTCCTGGCCCAAGAAATACGCGGGTGTAGTTGGGACTGTCATATGGGTGGTAATTGTATATGCATACCTGACGCCGCCGCCAGGCGATTAGGGTTTATCCTACCTTCCCGGCGGTTCCACGCCGGCGACGAGGGTTTGTTGCTCCGCCTGCTGTGATCTGCTGCCTCTCTTCTTGTGCTGGTTACGCTCGGGCTGAACAAGGGATCGACTAGATCGATTACCCGGCCTTGGTGTGCCGCACGACTAGGGTTGTGGAGGAGATCGGGGATGGCGGAAAAGGAGAAGGGTGAGACGAGTGAGACACCGATCCGATCGGGGCTGGATTCATCGATCGAGGACTTGCTGAAGAGTTTGAACCTACGGGAGGAGGACATTGAGGGCCTTTTTGTCCCTAAGGATGAAGTGGAATCGCTGAAGGTGGGATCGCGGTGGATGGCGGTGATGCGCCTGTTAACCTCGAAACCTTTCAGTGCTGCATCCCTCAAGAAAACTATGAGGTTTGCGTGGGCTCCAGCGCAGGAGGTAAATTTCTGCGATCTGGAGGAGAACAAGTTCCTAGTCCAGGCAAATTGTCTGGGAGATTGGCGCAGGATAACAGAGCAGGGCCCCTGGATCTTCCGCGACAATGGGCTGCTCATCGAAAAGTATGATGGGAGTAGTAGTGCGTCGGCGATACATCTTGTTCGTATCCATGCATGGGCACAAATCCATGATGTGCCCGGGCTGTATAGGAAAAAGCAGCTGATCTCAGGGGTAGCGGCGAGCATTGGTGAGGTCTTGGCTGTGGACATGAATGGAGCGGGGCTACCTGGTGGTGACTACGTCAGGGTGCGAGTTTGGCTGGACATCAGAAAGCCATTGACCCGTTTTGTATCTCTCAAGCCGGAAGGGGAAGCAGGAGTGATCATGCGAGTTAAGTATGAGAAGATCCCGCGGTTTTGTGTTGTGTGCGGTTTCCTAGGCCATGAGCAGGAGGAGTGTGGTACGGGCGAACATGCACCTGAAGACGTGCGGTATGGAACATGGTTGCTGGCGGACACACAGTGGAATTCTGGCAAGCTGCGTGGTGAGAGTGCAAGTCGAGGTGAGGGAAAGACGAAGACCGCCCAAATGCCAGACACGTCGGGCGGGAGAGGTGCTGGAAGAGGAGGGCGTGGAGGCCGTGATGCAGGACGTGGGCGTGGAAATGGCCGTGGAGGTCGAGGAGAAGGCCTTGCGGAAAATAGAAAGAGATCATCAACCGCTGCTAGGCTGATGGAGGTGAGCCCAGTGAAGGATGGGGCGAGCTCGTCTGCGATCATGGATGTGGCCCCTTTGGCGCTGATGTGGAAGGAACCAGGAGTTGTAGTGACAGAAACTGATCACGGGGCTCAGAGGGTGCTGGATTTTGGGAAGGAGAAGGAAGATGGAGGCTATATACCCAGGTCGGGCACGCCACCGCCGCCACCATCGGCAAGGGAGCAGAAGAGGCCAAAGAAACACGTGACCACTAAGAAGAATGCATGCGTGACTGCAGTGGCGGCCTCCGATGTGGAGGACCGCCTGTCAAAATGAGTATACTAAGCGCGAATTGCCGCGGTCTGGGTGGCGACGCGACAATTCGAGAGATCCGCCTTCTGGTGGCTCGTCACTCCCCTTCAGTGCTATGTTTAGTTGAGACTCAGCTGCATAGATCACGTGTGGAGGGTTTATCAAGAACATTAGGTTTCAATAATTGTTTTGCTGTAAGCAGTTCTGGCCGTAGTGGCGGAATTGGTATTTTCTGGAATAATGATGAAATAAAGATGGAAATTTTACCCTATTCTCAGTATCATATCGATTCGATTGTTACGGAACAGGGAAGGGATCCTTGGCGTCTCACTGTTGTTTATGGGGAGGCACAAGTCCAGGAGCGCCACAAAACGTGGGACATGCTCAAGTTCATACGCTCGTCAAACGACCTACCTTGGCTCTGCATTGGAGATTTCAATGAAGTTCTCCTACGGAGCGAACATGAGGGAGTAAACGAGCGGAGTTGGTCGCAAATGGAGGGCTTTAGGGATACTGTTGATGTGTGTGGTCTACGTGATCTTGGTTACAGGGGGGTCCCGTGGACTTTTGAGAAGAAGGTAGCAGGAGGCGAATTCTGCCGGGTGCGTCTGGATCGGGCGCTAGCATCTGCGTCATGGGATTCTCTATTCCCATTGGCGGAGGTCGAACACTTACCAGGGTATGCTACTTCAGACCACCTTCCCATTGTTCTGAGACGCGAACCAATGCGCAGCTCTGATAGGCGGGAGAAGGTGTTCCGATATGAAGTAATGTGGGAATCACATGAGGGTTTCTCCCCAATGCTGACAGAGACGTGGAATTCCTTGGATAAGAGTCAGTCAGTGGAGGACCTGAGAAGTAAGCTATCCTCCCTCTCGAACGATCTCACAAACTGGGGGAAGGAGACATTTGGTAGCATCCAGCTACAAATTCGTGTGTTGCAACAAGAGCTAAGCAATATGAGGACTCGGCCGAGGAGGATGGAGCCATCTCTGGAAGAAAAGAAGATAGTGGAGAGGCTCACCGAAGTACTCCAAAGGGAGGAGATTATGTGGAGGCAGAGATCGCGTGTTCAATGGCTGGCAGAGGGAGACAAAAACACGAGGTTTTTCCACCTTCGAGCGAGCCAAAGAAAGAAGAAGAATCGGGTCCTGCAACTAGAGAAGGAGGACGGCACTACTATCTCAGATGAAGGCGAGATGGGTAGAGCTGCTCATGAGTTCTATAGGAAGCTCTATGCCTCCGAAGGGGTTTCGGGGATGGAGGAGGTCCTAGACTGCGTTCCCCAGAGGGTTTTACCTGAGATGAACCAACAGCTAGACAAGCCCTTTGGGATGGAAGAAGTTAAGGTGGCGCTTTTTGAGATGTACCCAACTAAAGCACCAGGGCCGGATGGTTTTCCAGCTCAGTTTTTCCAGCGAAATTGGGAAGTATGCGGAGAGGAGGTTACCCGAGCGGTTCTTCGTGTTCTGAGAGGACAGGATAGCCCTGGGTGCATAAACAAAACCTTCATTGTGTTGATACCAAAAGTGGCGACACCAAAGGAGTTGGGACAGTTCCGACCAATCAGTTTGTGCAATGTGCTTTATAAGATAGCTTCCAAGGTAGTGGCAAACAGGCTGAAGGTTGTGTTACCAGATATCATATCCGAGGAGCAATCAGCTTTCGTTCCGGGAAGATTGATCACTGACAATATCATAACGGCATACGAATGTCTCCATTTTATGAAGAGGAATAAGGCGAAAAAACACCGTTTCTGTGCATTGAAGCTGGATATGCGCAAGGCCTATGATCGAGTAGAGTGGAGGTATTTGGAAGCAATCATGCTTAAGCTGGGTTTCAGCCGCTCGTGGGTGGCCCTGGTTATGAGGCTAGTTACTACTGTATCCTTCTCAGTACTTTTCAATGGAGTACCGCAGGAGGAGTTTTGACCTTCCAGGGGCATCCGTCAGGGTGACCATATCTCACCTTATTTGTTCTTGTTAGCAGCAGAGGGCCTTTCGTGCCTCTTAAAAAACCAAGATCAGTCATCAGCGCTTTCTGGAGTACAGGTGGCAGCCACAGCCCCGGCCGTGAACCACCTCTTGTTTGCAGATGACAGCCTGCTGTTTTTCAAGGCAAGTACGGAGGGAGCAAAGGAAGTGAAAGAGGTGCTGGTAAAGTATTGCAATGCTTCGGGCCAGCGAGTAAATACGGACAAATCTTCTATTTTCTTCAGCAAGAAATGTCCAGGAGTCATTAGAGAGGGAATCAAATCTGAACTTGAGGTACGAGAGGAGACCCTAAATGAGAAATACCTTGGTATGCCTGCGGATGTAGGTAGATCAAAAAGTGGTGCCTTTAAATATCTAAAAGACAGGGTGTGGAAGAAAGTGCTGGGATGGCTGGAGCAGCTATTATCAGTGGGAGGGAAGGACATTCTTATTAAATCAGTAGCCCAGGCAATCCCCACTTTCTCTATGTCATGCTTTAAATTACCCAAGGGCTTGTGTGAGCACATCAATTCCATGCTCAGGAAGTTCTGGTGGGGTTGCAAGAATGGTGAGAGGAGAACGTGTTGGGTATCGTGGGAGAAGATGACCCAACCAAAATATGCTGGAGGTTTGGGGTTTCGAGACATAGAGCTTTTCAACCTAGCCTTGTTGGCCCGCCAAGCTTGGAGGATGATCCAAGAGCCGTCGACATTGAGTGCTAGGGTTCTGAAGGCGGTTTACTTTCCTTCCTCGGATCTGCTACATGCAACGCTTGGATCACATCCCTCACAGGTATGGAGAGCCATAGTTGAGGGGCGTGATGCCTTGAGGATCGGCCTGATTCGTCGGATAGGAGATGGTAAAACTACTGACGCGTGGAAGGACAACTGGCTTCCGCGGGATGAGAGGTTAATGCCAGTGGCGCCGAGGAAAGAAGGGGCGCCAGCACGGGTGAGCGACTACATTGACGCCTCGATGGCGGCATGGAACTCACAGAAAATAGATGATTTTTTTCTGCCAATGGATGCAGAGGTTATCAGAGGCATACCTCTGTGCACAAGAGTCCAGGAAGATTTCTGGGCGTGGCATTATGAGAAGTCGGGGATTTTCTCAGTCCGATCGGCGTACCGTGCACTTGTGACTGTGAAGCGGGTAAGGGAAGACTGGTTTGAAGGCCGGCCAGGTTCGGCAAACTCAGCCTCGGAAGGGAAGATGTGGTCTAAGCTGCGGGAAGTGCAGCGTGCCGGCAAAGGTTCGGGTCTTCCTCTGGAGGCTTGCTCAATGTTCTTTACCCACGGGTGACGTTAGGCATCACAGAGGCATGGCAACAACACCAGCATGCTATGTGTGCGGGATGGAGGACTCGTGGCGGCACTCTCTCTTTGACTGTACCGCGTCGAGATGTGTTTGGGCCCTCGCCAATCCAGTGATTGGGGAACATGTTAGCCTATCATCTGAATCATCGGCACGGCAGTGGCTTTTTGCCATGTTCGAATCGATGGATCAACCCGATCTAGTGCGGATGGTAGTAACACTTTGGGCCATCTGGCATGCGAGGAGGAAGTTGATCCATGAAGATCTGCACCAAAGTCCATTGGCAACGCATGCCTTTGTTGAGAACTTCCTACGAGACCTGGAACTTTCAGCTCCAAAGGTGACGGAGGGGCCAAGGAGGCAGGCGGGTGGGCGATCACGGCAATGGATACCGCCGCCGGAAGGCGCATCCAAGATCAATGTGGATGGAGCAGTAGCCAAGACAAGAAGGCGGGGCGCAGCTTCGGCTGTGTGCCGGTCTCTGGACGGCACGTTCTTGGGAGCGGCGGCCACGGTTTATGAAGGCGTCATCGATCCCGGATGCCTCGAAGCCCCGGCGTGCCGTGAGGGTGTCGCTCTAGCCGATGATCCGAATCTACAAGCAGTAATGATTGGCACCGACTGCTTGGAGGTGGCGCAAGGTTTACGGTGGTAAGAACTCGGGACGTTTCAGCAGCATTCTCCAAGAAATTCGAGATGCAGCAACACGAAGAGGAGGAACCAGATTCCGCCATGAAGGCCGTGCTTCGAATGATGAGGCTCATCGTTTAGCAAGGATGGACACCACTCTACCAGTTGGTCGCCATGTTTGGCTGGGTACCCTCCCAGAGGGTTTAAATTTTCATGTAAACATTGTCTCCAACATTGAATAAATGATGGAGTTGTCTCAAAAAAAAATATGGGTGGTAATTGTGGCCGTTTCATTCTCTACCTGTATCGAATGTTTTTATTGTACAGCTTGGATCACCGTTGACTTATCCCACTCCCCATGTGTGGGTAGGCTGTTGTAAAATAATACTCACAACGTGTTTCGGCGGTCTGGGAGTGAGGAACCTGCGCCTACAGGGAGTGGCGCTTAGAGCGAGATGGGAATGGCTGCAGCGAACATATGCAATAGGCCGTGGCAAGGTCTGAAGCTCAACACGGACCAGAGCATGCTCGCAGTTTTCCAAAGCCTCGCCAAAATATCATTGGGGAACGGCAAGCTGATTTTCTTTTGGACTGACAGATGGATGAATGGACGAAAGGCTGAGGATATTGCACCCTTGGTGGTTTTGGCGGTCTCGACCAGAAGAAGGAACGCACGGCGCGTTTTGGAGGCGCTCATAGACAACGCTTGGCTAAGGGACATCGATCCAAACCTGTCCGTCGAGGGTTGGGCGCAATGCATCAGTTTGTGGGAGGCTGTGGACTCTATGCTACTGAATGCACAGGAACCGGATCGCTTTGCATGGACGGGAGCGGCTAATGGGGAGTACAATGCCAAGGACACTTACAAGCTTCTTTGTCAGGGCGAGGAGTTCTTTACCATGCACAAGCCGCTTTGGGGGTCCTTTGCACCTCCCAGTTGCAAAATCTTCGGATGGCTTGCCCTCAGATGCCGGCTTTGGACCTCGGATAGGAGATTCCGCCATGGTCTGCAAGAGCACACAACCACATGTTTCACCTGTCTACAGGAGGAAGACACGGTGGATCACGTGCTCATCCAATGCCCTTACGCTCGCCAAGTCTGGTTCGAATGCTTGTTGGCGGCTGGGCTAAACATTCTAGAGCCTCGCAATGATAGCTCCTTGGAAGCCTGGTGGTGTGCGGCGAGAGAGCTGGTACACAGGAAGGATAGGAGAGGGTTCGATACCCTGGTGTTGCTTACGGCTTGGCTTCTCTGGAAGCAAAGAAACGCCAGAGTGTTCACAACAATGTAATGTCCAACAGCTAGTCATTAGGATTAAGGAAGAGTTTAGCTCTTGGAGAGCAGCGAGAGTAGGAGTGCCGCGAGAGTAGGCTAGCGGTTGTGTTGGAGTTGGCCGGACACGTTGTTCGCAACGTTACCCTGACTTCTTGTAAATCTTTTGCTCCCCCTCTATAAAGATCTGGTACGCCATTGGCGTACCCTCGAAAAAAAATACTCACAAGGAAGCATACTCGAAGCCAATCGTCAAATGTACTCCCTTCGTCCATAAAAAGATGTTAAAGGTTTATCTAAATTTAAATGTGAGATATACACTAAAAGGTGTCTAGATACATTCAAATTTAGAAAAAAAATTGACACCCTTTTATCGACAAAGGTAGTATGATGGCAGGTAACACTAACAGGGAATTATTTTCCAGCTACCATGATGTAACTACAAGCAGTGGCAGAGCGTGACTGCAAACAAAGCATGGGCTAAACAGCGCCACAGCCCATGGAAGCTTTGTACCCTGGGCTAGAGAAAGCAAACTGGACCAAGTTGTGATGATATTTAACTTGGGGTTAGCGTTATGCATTTTCCAAAGACACCAGGCCCTGTTGTCCTCCATTGCCCAAGATGCACCTCCCCTGTATACAAGAACCAACAGAGCAGCCTTTTCGAACAGGGCTACATTTAACCCATTTTTGAAACTTCATAAACTGGTATTCGGAGTTTTCAGAAAACAATTTTTTTTGCATATAGTCAATGTTGTATTATACAAGTACGTGCATAGGCTCAGCAAACATAACAAAAGTACACGATATTTTTGAAAAATAAAAAACTTTGATTTCAAAGTTTCAAAAAAATATTGAGCCGCTGCTTCAAAGTGATATTTTTTGCACCAACACTACTCTTCGCGCATTTCAATTTTCAGCAAATACTCTTTCCATATATGCGACAGCAATACAGAATAGGCAGAAAACATGTCCCGTCTGGTAGCGGTAGTAAGCTACCACGGCGGTACTACATACTCAACATATAGGCATAGCATAACCAAACATACGGCAGCTTAAAGAACGGCAGATTCAGAGGGTAATTATACAACAGGCAATCTGGCAGCTTCAACCACTTACTCATCCTGGATCGCCTCCTCTTCATCCTCATACTCACCCTCCTCGTCTGCTGTCGCATCCTGATACTGCTGGTACTCAGAGACCAGGTCGTTCATGTTGCTCTCAGCTTCAGTGAACTCCATCTCGTCCATGCCCTCACCTGTGTACCAATGCAAGAAAGCCTTCCTCCTGAACATAGCCGTGAACTGCTCGCTCACACGGCGGAACATCTCCTGGATGGAGGTCGAGTTGCCGACAAAGGTGGAGGACATGGAGAGACCACGCGGAGGGATGTCACAGACGCTGGACTTGACGTTGTGTGGGATCCACTCCACAAAGTATGACGAGTTCTTGTTCTGCACATTGATCATCTGCTCGTCAACCTCCTTGGTGCTCATCTTCCCACGGAACATAGCAGAGGCTGTCAGGTAACGACCGTGGCGCGGGTCAGCAGCGCACATCATGTTCTTCGAGTCCCACATTTGCTGAGTGAGCTCAGGAACGGTGAGGGCACGGTACATCTGGGAGCCACGGGAGGTGAGTGGCGCAAAGCCAACCATGAAGAAGTGAAGCCTTGGGAACGGGATCAAGTTGACTGCAAGTTTCCGGAGATCAGAGTTCAGCTGTCCTGGGAAGCGAAGGCAGCATGTGACACCGCTCATTGTCGCACTGATCAAGTGGTTCAGGTCTCCAACTGTTGGGTTCAAAGATAGGCCAAGTCAGTTAAGATGTAAAAAATCAACAAAAGATTCTGCAATCAGTATAACTGTGACACGAGCTAATTTTGTATTTCTGAAGTGTGATGCCATCAAGACAACTAAAAGGGCAATAATGTGTGAAACGGGAAATATACTTGTTTAACGTGTACAGATGGGTGCAATAGACAGCAAGGACAACCAGATGAAAACAAATTAGCATGTGAGGCATAGTACTCATTGTTGCACTGATCAAGTGATTCATTCAGAGACAAGTGCAAGTCAGTGAAGGGGGAATATTCAACAGAAGCCAATTTTGTGTTTCTAAAGTGAGATGCCATCAAGCAAACTACAAGGACAATATTTTCTAAAATTAACTGTATGATGTGTACTGTTGGTTGCAATAGACAGAAAAAAAGAGAGCAAGGACAACCAGATGAAAACAAATTAGCATGTGCTCCTAGATGTGTAGGACAAACTCAAATGATACTGATACAGCTGAGCTGCATAAGAAACGTTACATCGATGGTCCACTAAAGCAAGCCAGCGCTAAAATTGAGCTACCAGATGCGATTCTGAACATTTGGGAAAAATTCAAGGAAGTAATTCTATGGCATGATAAAATAACATAAGTAAGAAAGCAGGTTACGAAATCATCTGGGCAAAATTCAAGGAAGTAATTCTATGGCATGATAAAATAGCATAAGTAAGAAAGCAGGTTACGAAATCATCTGAATATGAATGAACTTACAGCTGGGAGTGGTCAGCTTCAGGGTACGGAAGCAGATGTCATAAAGCGCCTCATTGTCAAGAACCATACACTCATCGGCATTCTCAACCAACTGATGGACAGAGAGTGTAGCGTTATATGGCTCAACAACTGTATCTGAGACCTTTGGTGAAGGGAAGACAGAAAATGTGAGCATCATCCTGTCAGGGTACTCCTCCCTGATCTTGGAGATCAAGAGTGTGCCCATTCCAGACCCAGTTCCTCCTCCCAGGGAATGACAAACTTGGAAACCTGAACACAGAAACAGTGATAAAATTGAGAACCAGATTATAGGTGTCCATAAGTTGTCACAAACACACTAAGGTAATTGAACTAAGCAGCTTCTGGATTGTACAAAAAATTATAACAAAATGGTAATCATCTGCATTAAAGCTAGAAACAGTAAAGCAGAAAAGGATTCCGAGTCCAACAGTGATCAAGAAAACAAACTGATTAACGCCTATGACTGATCTCATTCCCAAGCCCTGACTCCTGACAGATCTTTATATTTGAAAAATATAACCAAGCCCATTACACCATTCAAATTTGCACGATTTCGTAACTACACAGACCAAGACTAAATGTTTGGTGAGTCTCGACAGTTTTAAGGTGTAAATCATTGTGTCCACTAAATCTAGAAGTTACTATGTAATTAAACTTTAAGAGAATTAACAGTGTTCAAGTATGCACTTCCAGATTACTAGATGCAGAACAGATAAAGACAGTGAAAAGTTCCTTTTTATCAGCGTCTAAGGTGAACAACATAATGAACAACATAATGAATAAAGCAGAAAAGGATTCCGAGTCCAACAGTGATCAAGAAAACAAACTGATTAACGCCTATGACTGATCTCATTCCCAAGCCCTGACTCCTGACAGATCTTTATATTTGAAAAATATAACCAAGCCCATTACACCATTCAAATTTGCACGATTTCGTAACTACACAGACCAAGACTAAATGTTTGGTGAGTCTCGACAGTTTTAAGGTGTAAATCATTGTGTCCACTAAATCTAGAAGTTACTATGTAATTAAACTTTAAGAGAATTAACAGTGTTCAAGTATGCACTTCCAGATTACTAGATGCAGAACAGATAAAGACAGTGAAAAGTTCCTTTTTATCAGCGTCTAAGGTGAACAACATAATGAATAATACAGATGAGTTTAATAAGATCGAGATGACATGCTAACCAGAAACCGATGCACCCACCATACTTGCTAACAAAAAGGTACTTCTACAAATAGAAAGACAGCATACATAAAGCTAAATCATCACATGATTCGATCTTCCAAAATATTCTAGAAGCAGCAGAGCAGATCTAGCGCATATCATAGGAGGCGCGCATGCATAGTTCACATAGAACAGTGTAGAGAGGAGAAAGAAATCGACCTTGGAGACAGTCGCAGTTCTCCGCCTCCTTCCTGACGACATCCATCACGGAGTCGATGAGCTCGGCTCCCTCGGTGTAGTGGCCCTTGGCCCAGTTGTTGCCTGCGCCGGACTGGCCGAAGACGAAGTTGTCGGGGCGGAAGATCTGGCCGTATGGCCCTGTGCGGACGCTGTCCATGGTGCCTGGCTCGAGGTCCATGAGCACGGCGCGGGGCACGAAGCGGCCGCATGAGGCCTCATTGTAGTAGACGTTGACGCGCTCGAGCTGGAGGTCGGCGGTGCCGACGTAGCGGCCGGTGGGGTCGATGCCGTGCTCGTCGCAGACCACCTCCCAGAACTTGGAGCCGATCTGGTTCCCGCACTGGCCGCCCTGGATGTGCAGGATCTCCCTCATGGCTGCTTTCCTGTAGGTGCAAAGGGAGCAGCGGGTGAGCTTTCATGTGCAGGAAAACGATGGGTGGGGATAGCTTCAGACTGAAAGTGGGAAACAAGATCTGCGACGAAAAAATCACTGCAGAATTCTGAACTACTTTCTACTCAAACATTGAACTGAGAGCGCCTCGAAGCTAAAGAGGAATCTGAAAAACACCTAAATTCGCATTCGGATCCAGAAAATAGAACCATATAAACCTTGAATATCCCCTAGAATGGAGGCGAAAACAAGCAGAAACCTGACGCTAAACCATAATACGGAGATCCCCACAGATTTATGATCAACCTAGCCGCGCCATCATCAAATCGTGCCACAAAATCACCCAATCATCACGCCTATCTCCAAGTAAAATTAACCAACAAAACGAACCGAAACAAATTCCCAAATCTCCTACCGCCCACCCAAAATCCTCCGCTGCAACACCAATCAAACCGGAAAAAACCCACAAATACACAACCAAAATCGGGGGGAACTCGTCGCCTCATTACCTCAGTCAGAGAAGAGAGCAGGCCGTCGCGATGAGAGTGGGGGCAGAGCGGAAATGCAAACGAGACGCGAGAAATTACCCTAGAAAGGAAGCGGCCTTTATAGCCAGCCCGGGGGCTAGGGCGTCGCATCGGAGGGCCGAGACGCCAGCGACAGCACACGGCCACCATGGGCCGTCGGATCCCTCCCATCGGACGGACGCCCGCGTCCGCTTCGAAAACGGCCCGTTGGGAGGGGTTTGCATTTTGAACTTTCACGGGTGTCCGTTTGCTGGCCGCCGCGAAATGGCAGCTTTGCCCCTGTAAACGCAACAGGACGGAACGGAGGTTCTGGTCTGACCTAAATGCCCTCAACGAGTTTGTTTACTTCTGCCGGCTGTCAGTTTGTTTGCTTACCTGCAATTAATAACAACCGTCTATTTACATTAATGTAAAAATATATATACAGAAGATCCTTCCGGGTACTACCAAAAACACTGTGCAAAGACAGCTGCCCTAAAAAAAAGTATATACTAGAAAGAAACCCCCACTGCTAGGAAAAAGGCCTATAGCTGCCAGCGGTATTGCCGGCGCACGCACCATGTTTCGACCGCGCCGGAGATTGCCCAAGACCGCCGGCGCAGCATAAATTTAGTGCGCAGAGGATAAAGTTATAAGAGTTCCGAGCCATATCAAACAATCGAGCTCCCCTTACCCCCGGTGCGCCTCTATGGTGGTGCGCCGGTGGTACATTGTTTACCGGGGGTAAGGGAGCACATATTTTCTCTCCACACCCCCCTCCCCCAGGAACGTCTTTTCCAGTTTTGAAAAAAATAAAAGGAAATGATAGAAATTTAAAAAAAATTAAATCCTTCGAGATGCCCATGTATTATGCCATCTAGTTTTAATGAAAATTTAAAAACATGAAATTTGATATATTATGCAAAATAGCGTTATGTTTTGGTAAAATGGGATTTCTGGTTGCATACGACCTCCGATGAAAAACTTTCTTATATCAAAATCTATCTACGCGAAATTTTCTATTCGAATTCAATGACCTACTGTCGTTTGGACAAAAAATGGATTCGTCAAATTCAAAACAGAAACAGAACTTTTTTGAGCTTTTAGATTTTGGTAAAAAAATAAAAAAATTACCCTCGGCGCACCGCCGTATTAGGTGCGCTGGTGGTAACCCTAGACTATATATTCAAGGCTGGCCCTCCTTCCTCCTTCTCCATCCTCACTTCTCCCCCTTCTCCTCTTTCCTTCCTCCTCTTCTCCTTGTAATCCTCACCGACGGCCTCCTCCTCCTCCTCCTACTCCGGTGACCTCCTCCACCTCCACCTCCGGCCTTCTCATTCTCCTTCTCCTCCTCCTCCTCCTCCACCTCCACCTCCGGCCTTCTCCTCCCCCTCCTCTACCTCCACCTCCGGCCTTCTCCTCCTCCTCCTAAACCACCACCTCCGGCCTCCCACCTCATCCTCCTCCTAAACCACCACCTCCGGCCTCATCCTCCTCCTCCTCCTCCTCCTACTCCTACACCTGCGCGACAACGACAACAAGGCGGCGCACGTCCACCATTTTCAAGGACGAACATGAGATAGATGAAACCGAGCTAGATCTAGATACCATTTTTTGAATTTTGGAAAAACATACCATCGGCGCACCAGGCCTGGTGCGATAGGGATAATTCATGTTACTGATGGGGCACCAGGTGGTGCACCGGCGGTAACTCATTACCACCGGCGGGCTCTGGTGCGCCAACAGTAGCTTTTTTTGGTGCGTCGGCAATAAGGTATTTCCTAGTAGTGCCCATACAAAGAATAGAGCAACAAAGTCCTTTAAGAGGTCCCTGCACGTGGGTGGATCCAGTGTCCCTCTAGCCCGTGAGCCCACCTAGGCTTGCCGGCGGCACGACACCCTATATCATGTGTTCATTTTTATAGATATTTGTTCTAGACACGCTTGCATAGGCTTTTAGAAATTTCTTGGGCTGCCACTCCCTGACCACACCGACATTATTAGCCATCCCCAACGACAATCGCCACCCAAACGCTCGTCGGCACAAGAAGAGAAACAACCCCATCGTCGCCAGAAATAGGGAAGCACAACCGCCATCGGGCCTTTTTTTTTACCCGAAGACCAAGACTGCATGAAAGGGCACTTCGCTCCCTAAATGGCCTTGTTGTCGTTGATATCATATAGCGGACTGATCATGTGTTTTTATATAGGTATATTCGAAGATGGCAAAAGATGGTTTGATGCCCCTCAAAAGTGAACAGAGTAAAGGTGTTTATTTGAGTCGTAGAAAATGTACTATCAACAGGGTTTGCTTCGAAACGTATTGGTGGAATCAAGTTCACGTAAACAGACTAAATTTGCACCTGAAAGCCTACCTAGAAGTCGAGGAGATCGCCCTTTCTCTAATTTTTCCAAACCATTTCCTCCAAGTTCGGTGGTTTCGTACATGCTACCGGCTGTACTAGCCACTCCTAGGGTTGGCACTACCGGAGCATGTATCGGGCTACTAACAAGGGTGTGCACGCCAACTCCTATTTTTGGAGCGGCACCAGGGCGGTACCAGGGCGGTTGTACCGCTCATTGAAAATAGGTGGTAGTACCGTTTCAATTGCTAAAGTATACCGCATGCAGTTTTACCACGGCTGATCTAGCGTGGGCTTCTCTAATAAGCTCAGTGGAGAATCGTTTTTATTGTGATATGGTGCTTCTTCTTCCTCTTCCTTGCCGTTTTGGTGGTAGAGGGGATGATGAGGGGGTTTTGTTCCTAGTTCATCCAGATCTGGTGCTCCTTGGGAAATCAACTAAGTTGCACCTGCATGTTATTCAAGTGTTCAATGAACAACGTCATGGTGTTCTCAACCTCTAGTACGACTATCGAGACGGAGGCCTCCTACTTCAATACGGCTCCCATCGATCGCTTTATCCCAAGTGATGTTGACCCCAGTGATGTTGGGTGGTCGGGGTTCGAAGCTTCAGCACAAGAGTGGTGGAGAAGGACCCAAAGTGATCTACCATTTCGTCCTAAGGTCATTTTGAAAGGACACAAATGTCGCCTAGAGGGGGGGGGGTGAATAGGCGATTTAAAACTTTTACGAGATGGGCTTAACAAATGCGGAATTAAACTAGCGTTTACTTTGTCAAGCCCAAAGCCTATATACTATGGTGAAAGTGCATGGTGCCCCCATGTGTGGTTTTGGTAATTAATGACAATCCCTATGGACTAATGTTTGCATTGAGTTATATTTGTACGTAGGAGTTGTCCATAGGCAATTCTTGAACCATATGTTGGCTTCAAGGTTGCAATAAGAAGAATTTGATGAAGGATATCAAGTGTCAAGTATGTCTTGAAGATGAAGATGAAGTGAGCCATCAAGTTACTTCAAGACATCAACATGTTTGTATTAGGTTGCAATAAGAAGAAATTGATGAAGGATATCAAGTGTCAAGTACGTCTTGAAGATGAAGATGAAGTGAGCCCTCAAGTTACTTCAAGACATCAACATGATGAAGAATGAAGAAATGACGTACAAGTTCAAGATGAGCCAACTCGAAGAGATCATAAGCTTGAAGCTTGCCATGGAGAAATGAAGTGCTAGTTCAAGATGAGCCATCTTGAAGAGATCCTTTGATTGACTCTTGCCATCCATATGGTGATCATGGATATGTGAAGTTGCGCCGAAGAAGAAGCTCTCCCATGGTGGTTTATGGGGGAGCAATCTACAAGACTTCGTCAAGCAAGCACAAACAAGAAAGGCGTTCCATCTTGTTGTGGTCAAGATCGTCATCATCGAGCTCAAGTGGAATGCACAAGTATAAGGTTTGCTCTTGATAGGGTTTCTTTCTCACCGGTCTCATAGTGTAGTTGGAGACCGGTTTATAGTTTAGTTGCCGTTCTATCAAGAGGGCTCTCGAGTGAGTAACTCGATCGTATCCTTCGTAGAGCTCAAACCTTTGCATCCTTGCATCATCTTTCTTGGTTGTTATTTGTATCTTATCCATATGGTGTTTTAGATCTTGTGCTTATTCTCATGACAAGCTCTAGTTCATCGAAACCGGATTCCGCATGAATCAATTGTTGCGTTTTCGATATTGGAGTTTTTCTCGGTTTCTCGTATTGAGAGGTTTCACTCTAAAATACATAGAAAAAACCTACCCCACTTGTTCTTAAGCTTTTCACTCTTTGTGGGGTAGTTCTTGTCATCTACTTTACAACAAAATTGGTTTCACCTAAATCCGAGTTTCCTAACTCAAGTTGTTGCATTTTTGAGGTTGGAGGTTTTACCGGCATGTATTTTTTAGATAGGTCAAACCTTTCATCATTTATTTTTATCCTACCTTACTGGACTATGATGGTTCCCTGCATTATCTTGTAGAGCTTGTTACTAGCTTCGAAACAAGCCCAAGATCATCAAAATCGGAGTCCGGATGCAAAAGTTATTCAAGTTTCCGTGAAGCAGTTTTTTGGCCGGAAGTTCCGGTGGCCGGAACTTCCGCCCTAGTTCCGGCGAACTTCCGGAAATGACGATTCTCCACGCAAAAGTATAGTGTAAGCTTTCCGGGGACGCCCTACTTCATCCGGAACTTGGCCGGTACTTCCGGGGGGCGGAAGTTCCGCCCCAAATGACCGGAAGTTCCGGTTTTGACGAGTTTTGTGCATAACTGGCAGATTTCTCTTGCCCTATTTAAGGGGGTCTTCTTCCCCAAAGTTCCCCATCCTGTTTGAGCTCGTTTTGCCCCCATTGTTGACCTTCTTTGAGCTTGCTATCTCCCTCTCCCTCCCATGAATCTTGCATCTATTTGAGAGAAAGATAGAGGAGATCTAGATCTACATCTTCACCAATCAAATCCCTCTCTTTGTGAGGGGAATCCACTAGATCTAGATCTTGGAGAAATTTGGTGTTCCTCCTCCTATTTGTTCTTCCTCTCTTATTCCCCCAATAGCTTTTGTAGCTTTGTTGGAATTTGAGATAGAAGTACTTGAGCATCTTTGTGGTGTTCTTGCCATTGCATTTGGTGCATCGGTTTGAGTTCTTCACGGTGATTCGTGGAAGTGAAAGCAAGAAAGTTGTTACTCTTGGGTTCTTGGAACCCTAGACGGATTTGAGGCCTTGTGGCGATTTCTTGGGAGCCTCCAATTAAGTTGTGGATGCGTGCCCCAAGCTTTGTGTAAGGCCCGGTTTCCGCCTCGAAGGAAATCCCTTAGTGGAACCGTGACATAGGCCTTTGTGGCGAGGGTCACTGGAGATTTAGGTGAGGCGCCTTGGTGGCGTTCGGTGTGTGGTGTGAGTACCGCATCTTGGGGTGAGGCCTTTGTGGCGTTGGTGTGCATCGAGCAACCACACCTCAAGGTGAGCCTCTTGTGGCATTCGGGAGCACTAAGCAACCGCACCTCTCCACCGGAGATTAGCACTCGCAAGAGTGTGAACTCCGAGATAAATCATCGTCTCCCGCGTGCCTTGATGTCTACGGGAGCTTCTATTCTTGTAGACAGTGTTGGGCCTCCAAGAGCAGAGGTTTGTAGAACAGCAGCAAGTTTCCCTTAAGTGGTTCACCCAAGGTTTATCGATCTCAGGGAGGAAGAGGTCAAATATATCCCTCTCATGCAACCCTGCAACCACAAAGCAAGAAGTCTCTTGTGTCCCCAACACACCTAAGAGGTGCACTAGTTCGGCGAAGAGATAGTGAAATACGAGTGGTATGAATAAGCAGTAGCAACGGCACCGAGAAAAGTGCTTTGCCCAGGACGAGTAAACAAGCAGTAGTAATGCGAGCAGTAGTAACGCAAGTAAAACGAGTAAACAAGCAGACGATAGCGATATTTAGGAACAAGGCCTAGGGATTAGACTTTCACTAGTGGACACTCTCAACTTTGATCACATAACAGAATAGATAAATGCATACTCTACACTCTTGTTGGATGATGAACACATTGCGTAGGATTACACGAACCCTCAATGCCGGAGTTAACAAGCTCCACAATTCAATGTTCATATTTAAATAACCTTAGAGTGCAAGAAAGATCAACACGACTAAACCAAGTACTAACACAGACATGCACACTCGTCACCTTCACGCTATGTAGGAGGAATAGATCACATCAATACTATCATAATGATAATTAACTCCACAATCTACAAGAGATCATGATCATAGCATACGCCAAGTACTAACACGGATGCACACACTGTCACCATTACACCGTGCGGGAGGAATAAACTACTTTAATAACATCACTAGAGTAGCACATAGATAAATTGTGATACAAAACACATTGCAATCATAAAGAGATATAAATAAGCACTTCACTACGCCATTCATAACAGGTGAGTAAGTATTCTGTGAAATATAGCCTAAGAGACCCACACGGTGCACACACTTGTCACCTTTACACACGTGGGACAAGGAGTCTCCGGAGATCACATAAGTAAAACTCACTTGACTAGCATAATGACATCTAGATTACAAGCATCATCATATGAATCTCAATCATGTAAGGCAGCTCATGAGATTATTGTATTGAAGTACATAGGAGAGAGATGAACCACATAGCTACCGGTACAGCCCCGAGCCTCGATGGAGAACTACTCCCTCCTCATGGGAGCGAGCAGCGGTGATGAAGATGGCGGTGGAGATGGCAGCGGTGTCGATGGAGAAGCCTTCCGGGGCACTTCCCCGCTCCGGCAGGGTGCCGGAACGGAGACTCCTGTCCCCCGGATCTTGGCTTCGCGATGGCGGCGGCTCCGGAAGGTTTTCCGTATCGTGGTTTTTCGCCTCGGGGTTTCGCGACGGAGGCTTTAAGTAGGCGGAAGGGCGAGTCGGGGGCTAACGAGGGGCCCACACCACGGGCGGCGCGGGCCCCCCATTGGCCGCGCCGCCATGTGGTCCGGCCACCTCGTGGCCCCACTTCGTATGCTCTTCGGTCTTCCGGAAGGTTCGTGGCGAAATAGGCCCCCGGGTCTTCGTTTCGTCCAATTCCGAGAATATTTCGTTACTAGGATTTCGAAACCAAAAACAGCAGAAAACGAGAACCGGCACTTCGGCATCTTGTTAATAGGTTAGTTCCGGAAAATGCACGAATATGACATAAAGTGTGCATAAAACATGTAGATAACATCAATAATGTGGCATGGAACATAAGAAATTATTGATACGTCGGAGACGTATCAGCATCCCCAAGCTTAGTTCTGCTCGTCCCGAGCAGGTAAAACGATAACAAAAGATAATTTCTGAAGTGACATGCCATCATAACCTTGATCATACTATTTGTAAACATATGCAGTGAATGCAGCGATCAAAACAATGGTAATGACATGAGTAAACAAGTGAATCATAAAGCAAAGACTTTTCATGAATAGTACTTCAAGACAAGCATCATTAAGTCTTGCATAAGAGTTAACTCATAAAGCAATAAATCAAAGTAAAGGTATTGAAGCAACACAAAGGAAGATTAAGTTTCAGCGGTTGCTTTCAACTTGTAACATGTATATCTCATGGATAATTATCAACATAGAGTAATATAACAAGTGCAATATGCAAGTATGTAGGAATGAATGCACAGTTCACACAAGTGTTTGCTTCTTGAGGTGGAGAGAGATAGGTGAACTGACTCAACATAAAAGTAAAAAGAATGGTCCTTCAAAGAGGAAAGCATCGATTGCTATATTTGTGCTAGAGCTTTTATTTTGAAAACATGAAACAATTTTGTCAACGGTAGTAATAAAGCATATGAGTTATGTAAATTATATCTTACAAGTTGCAAGCCTCATGCATAGTATACTAATAGTGCCCGCACCTTGTCCTAATTAGCTTAGACTACCGGATCTTTGCAATGCACATGTTTTAACCAAGTGTCACAATGGGGTACCTCCATGCCGCCTGTACAAAGGTCTAAGGAGAAAGCTCGCATTTTGGATTTCTCGCTTTTGATTATTCTCAACTTAGACATCCATACCGGGACAACATGGACAACGAGATAATGGACTCCTCTTTAATGCATAAGCATGTGGCAACAATTATTATTCTCATATGAGATTGAGGATGTGTGTCCAAAACTGAAACTTCCACCATGATTCATGGCTTTAGTTAGCGGCCCAATGTTCTTCTCTAACAATATGCATGCTCCAACCATAAAGGTGGTAGATCTCTCTTACTTCGGACAAGACGGACATGCATAGCAACTCACATGATATTCAACAAAGAATAGTTGATGGCGTCCCCGTAAACATGGTTATCGCACAACAAGCAACTTAATAAGAGATAAAGTGCATAAGTACATATTCAATACCACAATAGTTTTTAAGCTATTTGTCCCATGAGCTATATATTGCAAAGGTGAATGATGGAATTTTAAAGGTAGCACTCAAGCAATTTACTTTGGAATGGCGGATAAATACCATGTAGTAGGTAGGTATGGTGGACACGAATGGCATAGTGGTTGGCTCAAGTATTTTGGATGCATGAGAAGTATTCCCTCTCGATACAAGGTTTAGGCTAGCAAGGTTATTTGAAACAAACACAAGGATGAACGGTACAGCAAAACTCACAGAAAAGACATATTGTAAACATTATAAGACTCTATACCGTCTTCCTTGTTGTTCAAAACTCAATACTAGATGTTATCTAGACTCTAGAGAAACTAAATATGCAAACCAAATTAGCAAGCTCTAAGTGTTTCTTCATTAATGGGTGCAAAGTATATGATGCAAGAGCTTAAACATGAGCACAACAATTGCCAAGTATCAAATTATCCAAGACATTTTTAGAGTTACTACATGTAGTATTTTCCAATTCCAACCATACAACAATTTAACGAAGAAGAAACTTCGCCATGAATACTATGAGTAGAGCCTAAGGACATATTTGTCCATATGCTACAGCGGAGCGTGTCTCCCTCCCATAAAGTGAATGCTAGGATCCATTTTATTCAAACAAAACAAAAACAAAAACAAACCGACGCTCCAAGCAAAGTGCATAAGATGTGACGGAATAAAAATATAGTTTCAGGGGAGGAACCCGATAATGTTGTCGATGAAGAAGGGGATGCCTTGGGCATCCCCAAGCTTAGACGCTTGAGTCTTCTTAAAATATGCAGGGGTGAACCACCGGGGCATCCCCAAGCTTAGAGCTTTCACTCTCCTTGATCATATTGCATCATACTCCTCTCTTGATCCTTGAAAACTTCCTCCACACCAAACTCGAAACAACTCATTAGAGGGTTAGTGCACAATAAAAATTAACATGTTCAGAGGTGACACAATCATTCTTAACACTTCTGGACATTGCATAAAGCTACTGGACATTAATGGATCAAAGAAATTCATCCAACATAGCAAAAGAGGCAATGCGAAATAAAAGGCAGAATCTGTCAAAACAGAACAGTCCGTAAAGATGGATTTTATTAGGGCACCAGACTTGCTCAAATGAAAATGCCCAAATTGAATGAAAGTTGCGTACATATCTGAGGATCATGCACGTAAATTGGCTTAATTTTATGAGCTACCTACAGGGAGGTAGACCCAGATTCGTGAGAGCAAAGAAATCTGGAACTGCGCAGTAATCCAAATCTAGTACTTACTTTTCTATCAAAGACTTTACTTGGCACAACAAAACATAAAACTAAGATAAGGAGAGGTTGCTACAGTAGTAAACAACTTCCAAGACACAAATATAAAACAAAGTACTGTAGCAAAATAACACATGGGTTATCTCCCAAGAAGTTCTTTCTTTATAGCCGTTAAGATGGGCTCGACAGCTTTAATGATGCACTCGCAAAAGATAGTATGTGAAGCAAAAGAGAGCATCAAGAGGCAAATTCAAAAACATATTTAAGTCTAACATGCTTCCTATGCATAGGAATCTTGTAAATAAACAAGTCCATGAAGAGCAAAGTAACAAGCATAGGAAGATAAAACAAGTATAGCTTCAAAAATTTCAGCACATAGAGAGGTGTTTTAGTAACATGAAAATTTCTACAACCATATTTTCCTCTCTCATAATAACTTTCAGTAGCAACATGAGCAAACTCAACAATATAACTATCACATAAAGCATTCTTATCATGAGTCTCATGCATAAAATTATTACTCTCCACATAAGCATAATCAATTTTATTAGTTGTAGTGGGAGCAAATTCAACAAAGTAGCTATCATTATTATTCTCATCAAGTGTAGGAGGCATAGTATAATCACAACAAAATTTACTCTCCATAGTAGGTGGCACCAAAAGACCACTATCATTATAATCACCACATATGGGAGGCAAAGTATCATCAAAGAAAATTTTCTCCTCAATGCTTGGGGGACTAAAAAGATCATGAAAACCAGCTTCCCCAAGCTTAGAACTTTCTACATTATTATCAACAATGGTGTTCAAAGCGTTCATACTAATATTACTACCGAGCATGCAAATAAGATTCCATAGGTTTTTTAATTTTCGCATCAAACAATCCATGTTTTAAATCGGGAAATAGAATAAGAAGCTCATTGTTGTCCATTATGCCAAACTAGTGTAAACAAGAAACAAAAAGATGCAATTGCAGGATCTAAAGGAAATAGCTTCGAGCACAAACACAATGGCGCCGTAAAAGTACTCGTTACCCGAAACCGGAGTATGAGTGCCTTTTTACCTTTCCTCCCGAGCAACGGCGCCGGAAAAGTGCTTGATGTCTACGGGAGCTTCTATTCTTGTAGACAGTGTTGGGCCTCCAAGAGCAGAGGTTTGTAGAACAGCAGCAAGTTTCCCTTAAGTGGATCACCCAAGGTTTATCGATCTCAGGGAGGAAGAGGTCAAATATATCCCTCTCATGCAACCCTGCAATCACAAAGCAAGAAGTCTCTTGTGTCCCCAACACACCTAAGAGGTGCACTAGTTCGGCGAAGAGATAGTGAAATACAGGTGGTATGAATAAGCAGTAGCAACGGCACCAGAAAAGTGCTTTGCCCAGGACGAGTAAACAAGCGATAGTAATGCAGCGAGTAGTAACGCTAGATAAAACGAGTAAACAAGCGAGCGATAGCGATATTTAGGAACAAGGCCTAGGGATTAGACTTTCACTAGTGGACACTCTCAACTTTGATCACATAACGAGAATAGATAAATGCATACTCTACACTCTTGTTGGATGATGAACACATTGCGTAGGATTACACGAACCCTCAATGCCGGAGTTAACAAGCTCCACAATTCAATGTTCATATTTAAATAACCTTAGAGTGCAAGAAAGATCAACACGACTAAACCAAGTACTAACACAGCATGCACACTTGTCACCTTCACGCTATGTAGGAGGAATAGATCACATCAATACTATCATAATGATAATTAACTCCACAATCTACAAGAGATCATGATCATAGCATACGCCAAGTACTAACACGGATGCACACACTCGTCACCATTACACCGTGCGGGAGGAATAAACTACTTTAATAACATCACTAGAGTAGCACATAGATAAATTGTGATACAAAACACATTGCAATCATAAAGAGATATAAATAAGCACTTCACTACGCCATTCATAACGAGTGAGTAAGTATTCGTGAAATATAGCCTAAGAGACCCACACGGTGCACACACTTGTCACCTTTACACACGTGGGACAAGGAGTCTCCGGAGATCACATAAGTAAAACTCACTTGACTAGCATAATGACATCTAGATTACAAGCATCATCATATGAATCTCAATCATGTAAGGCAGCTCATGAGATTATTGTATTGAAGTACATAGGAGAGAGATGAACCACATAGCTACCGGCACAGCCCCGAGCCTCGATGGAGAACTACTCCTCCTCATGGGAGCAGCAGCGGTGATGAAGATGGCGGTGGAGATGGCAGCGGTGTCGATGGAGAAGCCTTCCGGGGCACTTCCCCGCTCCGGCAGGGTGCCGGAACAGAGACTCCTGTCCCCCAGATCTTGGCTTCGCGATGGCGGCGGCTCTGGAAGGTTTTCCGTATCGTGGTTTTTTCGCCTCAGGGGTTTCGCGACGGAGGCTTTAAGTAGGCGGAAGGGCAGAGTCGGGGGGCTAACGAGGGGCCCACACCACAGGGCGGCGCGGGCCCCCCATTGGCCGCGCCGCCATGTGGTCTGGCCACCTCGTGGCCCCACTTCGTATGCTCTTCGGTCTTCTGGAAGGTTCGTGGCGAAATAGGCCCCGGGTCTTCGTTTCGTCCAATTCCGAGAATATTTCGTTACTAGGATTTCGAAACCAAAAACAGCGAGAAAACGAGAACTGGCACTTCGGCATCTTGTTAATAGGTTAGTTCCAGAAAATGCACGAATATGACATAAAGTGTGCATAAAACATGTAGATAACATCAATAATGTGGCATGGAACATAAGAAATTATCGATACATCGGAGACGTATCATGCCTCGGTTATCTCTATACCCGAGCTCTTTACTTATGCACTTTACCTTGTGATAGCCATCGTGCTTGAAGTTATATATATCTTGCTATCACATACTTGCTTGTAGTGCTTAGCATAAGTTGTTGGTGCACATAGGCGAACCATTGCTTAGAATAAGTTGTTGGTGCACATAGGTGAACAATAGTATATAGGCTTTGGGCTTGACAAAGTAAACGCTAGTTTTTATTCCGCATTTGTTAAGCCCATCTCGTAAAAGTTTTAAATCGCCTATTCACCCCCCCCCCCTCTAGGCGACATCCGTGTCCTTTCATATGGTTCACCTATGTGCACCAACAACTTATGCTAAGCAATGCAAGCAACTTATGTGATAGCAAGATATATATATAACTTCAAGCACGATGGATATCACAAGGTAAAGTGCATAAGTAAAAAAGCTCGGGTATAGAGATAACCGAGGCACGCGGGAGACGAATATTTAGCCCGAAGTTCACACTCTTGCGAGTGCTACTCTCCGTTGGAGCGGTGTGGAGGACAAGTCACTCCAAATGCACGAGGGCCACCGTATTCTCCTCGAGAATTCCCACCAAGAGGGATGTCCTCGATCCACTATGTAACCTTAGGGAGGTTACCGAACCCACACAAAGCTTGGGGCTATCTCCACAACTTAATTGGAGGCTCCCAACAAATTGCCACAAAGGCCTTGCCCTTGAAGAATCTCCACAACTAAATTGGAGTCCCCAAGAACACCACTAAGATGCCACTAAGACTTTGCCCTTGAAGAATCTCCACAACTTAATTGGAGTCCCCAAGAACATCACAAAGATGCCACAAAGACCACTAAGCCGTCTAGGGTCCAAAGACCCAAGAGTAACAACCTTCTTGCTTTCACTTCCACGAATCACCGTGGAGAACTCAAACCGATGCACCAAATACAATGGCAAGAACACCACAAAGATGCTCCAATCCTTCACTCTCAAATTCCAACAAAGCTACTAAAGCTATTGGGGGAATAGGAGAGGAAGAACAAGAGAAGAACACAAAGTTCCCCAAGATCTAGATCTCAAAGATTCACTCACAAAGAGATGATTTTGTTTGGTCAAAGAGTGGATCTAGATCTCCTCAATCTTTCTCTCAAATAGATGCAAGAATCATGGGAAGGGGAGAAAGATCTCAAGCTTCAAAAGGTCAACAACAATGGAGGAGAGAGGTTTGAGAGAGAGGAGGAAGAAGAAAAAATGCCAAGAGAGAGAGAAAGAGAAGCTTAAAAGGGGGGCACATTTTCTGCCCGTTGGGGCTGCCTCCATTTGGGGCCGGTAGTACCGGCCAGCTAGGGGTGGTACTACCGCCCGTGAGAGCTGCGCGCGAGAGGGAGAGCGAGGCAAAGGAGCTGCGGGCCGGGAGGGGGAGGCCGGAGCCTCCGGCCGAGGTACCGGCCGGGTACCGCCGAGCGCCCCAACCTCACTGGAAACCATCTGTGAAGCTCGGCCTGTTTTCCGGTACCGCGGGCGGTACCTCGGGCGGTACTACCGGCCGTGCTCGGGCGGTACTACCGGCCAGCCCAAACTCCACTCTTTGGGCAAACTTAGAAAAAGCATAACTTGAGTATCCGGACTCCGATTTTGATGATCTTGGACTCGTTTCGAAGCTAGTAACAAGCTCTACAAGATCATGCAGGGAACCATCATATTCCAGCAAAGGAGTATAGAAACAAATGATGAAATGTTTGACCTATCTAAGAAAGACATACCGGTAAAACCTCCAACCTCGAAAATGCAACAAGTTGCCCAAGCAAAAACCATTCTTGATGAACTAGAGCTTGTCATGAGAATACGCACAAGCTCTAAAACATCACATGGATAAGATCCAAATAACAACCAAGAAAGATGATGAACCAAACTCGAAAATGCAACAAGTGATCTATGCGAAATCCGTTTTCGATGAACTAGAGCTTGTCATGAGAATAAGCACAAGCTCTAAAACATCACATGGATAAGGTCCAAATAACAACCAAGAAAGATGATGCAAGGATGCAAAGGTTTGAGCTCTCTCCGAACGATACGATCGAGTTACTCACTCGAGAGCCCTGTTGATAGTACGGCAACTAAACTATAAACCGGTCTCCAACTACACTATGAGACCGGTGAGAAAGAAACCATATCAAGAGCAAACCTTATACTTGCGCATTCCACTTGAGCTCGAAGATGACGATCTTGACCTCAACAAGATGGAACGTCTTTCTTGATTGTGCTTGCTTGACGAAATCTTGTGGATTGCTCCCCCATAATCCACCATGGGAGAGCTTCTTCTTTGTCGCATCTTCACATATCCATGATCACCATATGGATGGCAAGACTCAAGCAAAGGATCTCTTCAAGATGGCTCATCTTGAACTTGCACTTCATTATGTTGATGTCTTGAAGTAACTTGAGGGCTCACTTCATCTTCATCTTCAAGACATACTTGACACTTGATATCCTTCATCAATTTCTTCTTATTGCAACCTTGAAGCCAACAAATGGTTCAAGCATTGCCTATGGACAACACCTACAAATATAACTCAATGCAAACATTAGTCCATAGGGATTGTCATTAATTACCAAAACCACACATGGGGGCTCCATGCACTTTCACATTTTTGTAAAACTAAAGGGATGTAGCATAATTTCTATTATTTTCAAGGTCCTCTATGTAATCTTTCAACCCATCACTGAGAGTTAATGAAATTTTCGGGTTCTTTGGGACCTTTTTCTATTAAAAAGAAGTAAGATCTAGCCTACGCCCACAAACCACTGGACGGACAACTACAAACTTAACTTATTTTTTGGATGGCTCAAATGAAAAGCATCTCATTATAGCTCATGCTTTCTATATTAGTATAGAAAATTTATGCAGTAATAATCCTGCATTGAGATTTCCCTTCAAGAAGTCAATGGTTTACCAAGTCCTGAAGGAGGGCCGACAGGTCATTTTCCCTTGGCACACTGAAGTGACAAAGTTGGCGATTTATACTGGGTAGAGCAGAAGCTGGAGCATCCATTTGGCTTGTTCATTACTTCATTGTAGTCAAGTAGCAGATTTGACCATTCAGCACAAGTGGATGAGCTTGTTCCCAAGTTTATTTTATCAGCCGGCGTCCGGCCCGCGACATTGTCATCCGCTGTCACATGAAAACAAACACTAACATCTACTAGTGGTACATGGCTACATGCACTCCCGATCGTAGCACGTAACCACCATGTGCATGTTGGAAGGCCGGCCATGGAAAGTTTTTCTTTTTGTGGATAGTTTTTTTTTGGAGAAGTTTCAGTTGACACATTTTACACTGGTTAGCTTGGCATACGTTGTAAACGCCTGACAGGCTGACATGGTGTATATATGGCGTGTGCTGAAACCGTCCTGACAATATTCAGGATACATAACCGAAATATATTCATGTCATGTGACACTCATATATATGGATTATAACTTGTTAGGCGAGGGTGGTACTGACCAGGGTGGTACTGACCAGTAAGTTCACCTCGATCATTCACAACACCCATGGCATGAGATCCAGATCAGAGGGTGCGAGGCTGGCTGGGTTATTCTCGACCTCACACCCTATAATGCATCAGCTTGTCACTTCACTCGCCGACACCATCACAAGCCATCCCTCCTGGCACTGTCTGCACGCCCACGGTACGAGCCAAGATCCGCCCGTCCTGCCCAAACACAAAACGGTGCCCCGCAACGTGTCGCCGGTACTCCCCTGTCTTTGCCTGCCTTTGCGTGTTCATTAGCTCCGCCGTATCTTCTCGTCTCAGTCCGATCTACTACACGCATGTGCCATCTCAGCAGCTTTCGCGGGAGTATCGTTTACGCATGGTCCATGAATTGAACTTGGGGGCAAAAACTGTTGCGGTGACAATTAGGCCACGAGCTCCTCACATGTATTGCATCGCGGCTGGCGATTGCCATCTGCATCTGCATCTACACCTCACTCACTACTGCCTCTCAGGAAGGGGATACGGTTGGTCGCTACCCATCGATCTCATCTCCCGTGCCCGAACAAGATGTAGCTTCCGGTTAGTCGTTGTACCGTCCACGACCAATAATGCATGCTGCACTTCTTTTTTCCTGAGATGAGATCTTCCTATGTGTGGCAGCAGTGTCACTGTTATATTGGCTGGTAATTGACATACCAGGGCGGGAACCTGAGCAAACCAAGCCTTAATTACCCGTCAAAGGTTAGATCCGCCGCTTCTTCAGTTTGATTGCACCCTGACACGGACACATCGGAAGGAACAGTACCCTAAACATCGGATCCTGCATTCCAACGGAGCTTCAGAGAGCGCTCTACAGCCTCTACTGTACAACCATGTGCTTCATGGCATGGCGACTCTCACCTTATGCTGCTGCCACCGCCGTCGTTGTGGGTGCACGAGGAACAACCGGACGAGCCTGGCTTTCTATCGCCACCGGCTTATTATCGCCGGAGAGAAACATGTGAGCGCTGGCCCGAGCCGTAGTTGCGAAAGCAATTAATCTGTGGGGATGCTCTGATCCCTACCCGGTTGAAAGGACCGAGTTCACCTGCCGATCGCGTTGCATCTGCGGCACAGCCGTCGCCTTGCCGACAGTCCAGATCCATTTCCTAACTCGAGAGTGCCCACACGCGGCAGTGCTTACTGCTACGTCGATTGCAATGGAAGCCCTGACAGTACCCCTGACAAGACTGCCATGAGAGTCCAAGGGCATCATAGTTCTAAGGTGGCGTGATTAAGATTTGCATAAGGAGATTGCTCGCATCTATTTATTGTTTGGTAGACCTAATTAGTTGACATGTCCTTTCACATGACGAAGCAGACAGCTGTTCTCCTTATAATAATAATAAAAAAAAGGTCTGAAAAAGGCTCTTTTTACAACAATAACAAATGCAGCTAATCTTAAAGGTGACAGAAGCACTTCACGAGTTTAAGATCATAAATAGGATAGCAAAATGGCTGTCTTTAACAATACATGCTAGGAATAATAATATCATAATAGATGCTCCCAATTAGGCGTGTCCCTAGGGCCTATAGTAGGTGCTTGCCACTTCGCTCTGCCCAAGTGTGTGGAGATGCTGCTACCAGACAGGGCTACGCAATAAGCAAACCAAGAGACAAAGGATTGGCAAGTAATCATGATTGAGTTGTTGACTACAATTTCATAAAATCCATGGGAATAAGGTAGCATGCAGAACAGACATCACACTCATGTGGCCATCTCACCCTGTAATGATACATTGGTATATAGTTTTTAAAGTTTTTATATGCAAGGATGCACAAGGAACAATTTGGATGTCATCATCCATGCTCTGCTTTGTCACACCTACATGCTTAGCTTGCATTCCAAGTTGGATCCAGTCCAGTGACAGGTAATCCTACCTCTTTCAAGTGGAACAACATTGCGCTACTAGGAATTTTCAGCTGTATGGTTGGGAAGTCTCTTCCGATCGATGATGCATGTCCATCGTATCTGCCAGTAAAATTTGTCTAGCCACTTTACAGTTGAATATCCTTTACCTTGCTGATATTGCGTCTGCACCACCAACCGCATCAGCCAGTTTGCCTTCAGATACACACTTGCTACATCTCTTTCATTTGCAAGTGGTCAGAAACTCTGGTTACCTAAAAAGACACGAGCATTACTTTAGGCAAACTAATCATACTGAGAAAAACAAAACAAGCACAAGCAAACTTCTGACAGTATTTCACTGCAGCTGCCCACAACTAAATGACTTGCAATACAGAAAACATTGTTGTTACAGAACTAGAACTAGAATACAGAGTTAGTTGTTACAGTAGATTCATACCAAGTTCAGTCTTCAAGGTCTGAGGCCTGTCATGACTCATGATTGTAGTTGAGATGCTGATATAACAAGGAGCACACCAGGAAACATTCTTCTCCAGAACATTACCACTGAATGGGAACTAGCAGCATAGATAACTGAATAATTCAACCTCACCAAACAATCAGAATGATCAACACCTCAAGACCTCATAGGTACTGAATATATGTGGCTCCAAAGACCAGCAGTAATCAACATCAAAAGCTATTGAAGGCCACAAACATTACAAAGAAATAAGTTGCTCCCAAGATTTCTTGGATAAGTGCCAGGGCAGGTCCAAGTCTCATAAATACTTGATATTACCATCGATCCGTTAATGGGGTCAAATGTTAACAAAAGAACATGCATCAGATAACAAAGGCTACTTCTGCTTTTGGATACAAACAACCGCACTACAAGATGAATCTGAGTCAATTAACCACAAATTCACATTCTGGAGCTGCCTTTGAACTAAATCTGAAGCCATACTGTGAGGCCAGGAAAGCATTTTACTTTGACCATCTGACAGTGATCTATTCGACATGTTAGGCCCTAATTCCATAACCATGATCTCCTCATTCAGTTTCCCCAGCTTCACACCACCATTGCTTTGCAACACTTCCGTAAGTACGTGAACAAAATTCACATGTTTCAGGGAAGCAACAAAATCACTTTTTGGAGATATCACACTATCTGCTACTCTTGATATAATACGGTCATTCCATGCTTTTCTAGAGCCTTGTGAGCTTCTTATAAACATCAAATCCACTGACTCTGCAGTAAAAAAGTCGACTGACTGATCTGATGGTTCGGCCAACTTACTGCCAAGTGAAATAACATTTGCATCTAGTACCCATAGACTGTAACCCAGATCCAAGCAATATTGTATCACATAAGCTTTAGCCAAAATTTCCATAACAGAACCATCAGAATTCATAGAACTACTCATTTTGCTGCTGCGCAACAACTCAGTAGCATCAATGACAGCATGCCCTCTATGAGCAAGGTCGTCCAGAAACTCTGCATTGTCACCAAGGAAAATGTGATTCCGCGTGCCTGCCTTCTCAAGATGGCAAATGAGGTTTCTCACAATCCTCTGTTCCACTGAATACAAACTTATGAGTAAAACATTATTTTCTAGTTGCACAGACTTGAGCACAGAACCAAGTTCACTAAATTTCCTAACAGACCTTCCTGGAAGAACTTCAGCAAAGCAAAAATCGTACCATTTTAGCTCTTTGAGAGGTTGCAATTGCCATATATTGAAATTGAGATTATTCTGATCTAACAGTGTAGAATCTGGTCCAACACTTCTTCCATAGTTGACACCTGCATCCCTATGAGAGATGCTGAGGGCCCTTTCCTTCAGGAAGTTTGTGTAGATGTTGAAGTATCCACGTGAGTGGACAAATTTAATGAACCAAGGGGTCCATATTCTCTCACCCATCTTTTTGTACCATCCTGTAGTTTTCTGCAGATGAAAGTGGAACAACAATTACTAACAAGCAAACAAATCCACCAGGACGTAGACATCAAAATAATCCAAACAAAACTAATCCACTAAACATAATACGTAGGTTAGTTGATATTTATGTAATGCATAAACTGAAGAAGCGCACTGTAATGTAAATAAGAAGAGAGTTTACCATGCCTTGGAGAATAGGTTTGATTCCTTTGGCTTTTTGTTCATCGTACCACAATCGAAATTCTTTCCATGGTTTGGGGAACAAAAGTTGTCCCCATGTGCCAACCATCTGGTACAAAAATAGCCTAGTTTCACTGTCCAGCTCTATCTTGTTTCCATGTTTACCTATTTAGTTCAAAGTCAACTAGTTAATAACAGAACCACTGCTAGTACTTAATGTAATAACTAATAACTATGAAAGTAATGTTCGGCAGTGGGGATTTTGGTTAGAATTTGGTTTAGTTTAAAGCTCTCTTAACTCTAAAAACGACTGTAATGCCAAATCCAAATTATGCTATAACACAATATAACCATTAGATAAACATATGTTTTGATTAAACACCTTTTAGTTCAAAGGAAGTTATTTTGATGAAAAGGCGTCTGCATGGCAACCTTTGGAGATTATAAATAGTCTGAGAACACATTTAGTAGTGCTAATAAAAGAAATTATCATCAAACAAATCCACAGCGAAGTGTGGCTGATAATAGTAGCTTAAACTGAACCTCAAGCCAATCCTCATCATCTAATACACAGCCGAAAGAACTCGTTTGATAACTCACACTCAGTGCAAGTTTCATTAAGAGTCATACAAATTTAATTATAAAATACAAGTAATAATAAAACAGTAAAGATATAATAAGTACTGCAAGTTCACCTCAAAGTCTAACTGTTATGTTTTTTACCTAAGATAGTTTAGGGCTTTATACCCACATGATATGACATTGCACAAATGACAAAATGAATCTAGGATAATGATAACATCTCCATATTCCCTAGCCAAACCTTCACAATATGAGACCCAACTGTAGTCACCCAAAACAAATGAAACAACTACACCAGAAGAAAGACTAGCCCTAGCATTTTCTTTATGGGAAATTAAGAACTGAAGATCCATATAAAAGGAAGGTCAACAAAACCTAGAAAGAAGGAAAACAACAATAATGGGATTCAGAGAATCCCAAAGTTCCTATGCACTCCAGCTACCAAGCCAATTACAAAACAACGAGACCTGCCAGGACAGGACTATCCCTTGGCTGGTGTTGTTTTAAAGGAGCAACAACCATGAGCACCCACCGAGACCAAGACTCAAACCTGGGTGGGCAGCATGCGCACCCGCACCGCTTGCCAACAGATCAAAGCTCCGTTGTCCAAGCCAATTACACAGGGCTCTAGCAACTCAATACACATTCTATCTTTTAGCAGACAGAAAAGAGTTTATTAGTTCAAACTCTACAAGGAATTTCTGAATCAATGCCTAAAAGGTCAGCTTGTGGAGGGGCTAATGAAGAAACTGATAAGTTGCCCATAGCTGATACAAGAGATGACAACAGAATGCAAAAATAGCAGCGTCTAATCCAGTTTATCTTATCTATCTTTTTAAAACTCTAGCAAGAACTAACTGGTTCGGTGTTCACGGATTTAGCATCAGAAACTTCAAATAATACAATGAACTTCATTATTACCCCAAAAACCTCTTTGATCTCGGGAGTTCAAAGGGATAGATCATGATAACGCAAGGCAAAACACCCCCGCCCCCATGTAATAGTGTTCTAACCAACCCAGAGGTCCTAACAATATACTCCCAATTGGGCATTAAGCCACAGGACGGTCTATCCAGCTTAGCAACCACATTTACACAAACGCATTAAGCCACAAGATGGCCTATCCAGCTTAGCAACCACATTTGGGCAGCAAATGATGCATTGAGGGATCCATTCTTCCTAACTAAGCCAGAAGAGCAGCAAGCATTCACAGTGCTTACTAAGGTCTGACCTGCGACGAATCGGGGGCGCTGCAGCGACGCGCCGAAGACGTAGGGACTGTAGTTGTCCCTGTCGTAGTAGTACCTCATGACGACCCGCTTGAGGAACCTGTAGTAGAGCGGCGAGACCTGGAGGTCGTCCTCGACGACGAAGGCGAACTCGTCGTCGGAGCCGGGCCACCACGCCTCGATCCACTGCGCCTGGAGCCCCGCGTTGGCCGCGCGGTAGTGGACGCGCTTCTCCCCGTGCGGCCAGCGGAAGGCGTCGAGCGCGTGGAGGATCTCGTGGGACGCGGCGAGGAGCGGCGCGGACGAGTTGGGCGGGCGGTGGTCGAGGAGGACGTGCAGCGCGACGCGGTCGCCGTCGTAGTCGGCGGCGGCCAGGGAGCGGAGGCAGCGGAGGAGTGGGGCGGGGCGGTCGTAGGCGAGGAGCTTGATGAGGAGCGAGAAGCGGCGGGGGTCCGGAGCGGGGCCCGTGGCGGGGAGCGGAGGCGCCGGGTAGGAGGTGCGGCGGAGGAGGAGGAGGACGGATAGGGAGACGGGGAAGAGGAGGAGGAGGAGGGGGAGCGGGAGGGAGCGGCGGCGAGGCGGCGCCATTGGGTTTGGGAGCGACGCCGTGGCAGTGGTGGTGGTGGTGGAGATCGACGGAGTCGAGAGAGAGAAAGCAGTGGGCCGACGTGTGAAGTGAGGTTTTGGGTTTCGGTAGGGATTGGGCTTCCAGCCTTCGACGAAGATGCTCCGTTGGGCTTCCTGGGACCAGCCACTATGAGCTCCTATACACCGACCAGATCGGTGCGTACCGAGTGGCAAAACCTATTTACCGCCCATTGGCGTGTGTTAATACTTAATACGGCGTGCCTTTTAGATTTTATCTTGTAATCGTTAGACTAGGTCCATGTATCTCTACCATGTATTATTTGTTACTATGAATATATGTGATATTGATTGTTAAATAAAAATACAGCGCACTCCCTAATGGGACGACCTGGGCTGCTGCCCATTAATTATGATAGTTTTGGTTCTTCTTGTTTTAGGACAATCCAGAAGTTTCGGTTGGTATTTTTTGTTTTTTTCTGGTTCGTCGGTTCTCTCTTGTTCTTTCACGTTTTCTTAGGTTTTTTTGTTTACTCTCTTTTCTTCTTCTTTTTCTATTTCTTCCTTTTCTGATTGAATTTATTTAATATTTTCTAAATTTTGAATATTTTTAAAATATGAACATTTTTTAAGCAGAAAAATTGTAAACAAAAACAATTTGAACAACTTTTTTTTAGAAATTTTTAGTTTAAACATTGTTTATTCTTAACAAACTTTTTCTAAACAAAAATTTAATTGAACAAAAAATGAACAATTTTTTAAATAAATTTTCAGTTTGCACATTTTTCAAATATGAACATTTTTGTTCCTTCCAAGGGAGATACATCATTATTTATTTTTGATCAATAAGGTATAACTATGTTCATACTCATTTATGTTGATCACATTATAGTGCCAAACTCATCAGCTATCTCGGCCTTTCTACACAATTTGGGTAATGAGTATGCTCTTAAGGAGCTTGGAGATCTCCATTTTTTGTGGGGTAGAATGATTTGATCTTGAATCAAGACAAATATGCTCTGGATTTACTTACTCGAGTTGGCATGAAGGATTGTACATCGTGTCCTACACTTCTCTTTGTTAATGATGCATTATCCTTGCATGATGGCTCTCCTATTGGCTCTGAGGACAGTACCCACTACGGAGCATTGTTAGAGCTTTAACATTGACTCGACTTAACATATCCTTTTCAGCTAATAATGTGTGTCAATTTCTTCATGCTTATACTACCACTCACTGGATAGTATTTGATATTACTATATATTCATGGTATATACAAAGTTGGACTTACTTTTCTGAAGTCCTCCTCTAAAGTGTTTATTGCTATTTTAGATGCAGATTGTGCAGGTGATTTAAATGATCGACGGTTTACTGGTGGTTTTGCCATTTTCTTTGGTCTCAATCTCATATATCCTGGAGTGCTAGGAAACAACCCCGCTTCTGATTTTGTGCATGTAAATGATATGACGAAATCAATCAAATTGATGTTCATTCAATACCATCATTACATTGGGGTAGTACGGTTGTTGACAACATGTGATTGTGTCCTCGAGTATTGATTGTATGTCACTCGAGACGAACCCGCAGGGGAAGACATCTGTTTGGAAGCATCAAGTTTATGCCACTTTTTTAGTGTGTCATTATCTCCTAGATTACTATTCCCTTTAAAAGGGGTCTCAATTGTAGTGGTACTTTTTCACATGTGTCTCGATCCAGCACCGAAGCATAATACAAAGCACTAGTCAATGCAAATGCTTAACTGTTCTAAGTTGAAGCCCTTATACGAGGGCTTGGTGTTCCGTTTAAGGAGAAACCATGTTTATCTGTTGACAATTTTGGTACCACTTTTCTGTCTACCAATCCTATTTTAAATGCCCACCCCAAGCATATTGAGATACACTTTTGTTTTGTTCTGTTTAAGAAGAGTTGCTAGCAAACAACTTGATATTAGGTTTATCTCTAGTAAAGATCAGATTGTTGATGGCTTCACCAAAACTCTTTATTCCAAGAAATTAGATGAGTTTAAGCATAATCTAAATCTCTTCAAGCTTTAGCTTAAAGAGGATGTTAGAGTTGTAATATATGTATTTATACGATATGGAGTAGTGCTTCAATCGTATACCATACAACCTTGTAACGCCACTTAGGGGTTTTTCCCTAACGATATAACACACATCTGATCCCCCTAACGGGGGCACGCTCATTATCCTAAAACACTAACACACCACCCTCCCAAGGCTTCATGGTCTCAACCATTTCGCCGTCGGCGAGCCGTGAAGGGGAGTGTGTATGCATTTCGAAAAATTTACATATACACGAACATCCAAGATATATTCTAGGTAGTTGTAATAACGTGATTCGACCCGACATCCACGCGGACCTAGCAGCGACCAATGCCATGCTCGCCGACGCGAGGGCGCAACTGCGGGAGTCGTAGGAAGCCGTGAGGATATCGCCGTCATCTTTCTCAACTTCAGCGACGACGAGGGCATAGGAAGTGACGTTGGCCATGTTGTTCGATAGCTTCACGTGGGACGCCGATCGCCATCAGGCCCTGGTGGAAAAGGCACAAGCGTGTGCTATCAGGAGGGCGTACGAGTTGTCGGGCCCGATGGTGGTTCACAGCGCGGCGCGCTAGGAGGTGGTAGTGGCGAGAAGGCGGGAATAGCCGCGAGTGGACAGGGAGAACCGGGAGATTGAGGAGGCATTCGCGACGATGGCCAGCACGGAGGTGATCGTGGCGAGGGACATGGCCCGCTATGAGGCCGAAAGGGAGGTGGTCGCGGCGCGGCAGTGACCAAAGCGGCGAAGGCAGGGCGAAGAGAGCCATTGGGACGTCACTCTGGTCGAGGGCAGGCGCACCGCTGGCTAGAGAACGTAGCCACCATCAGGGGTCCCAACTCCCCCGCTGAGAGGACCATGCGCCACCGGGATACCTACGCCGCGAGTAAATTACACAAATCTACCACAATTGAGGTAGTGGTTACAGATCAGTACCATTCTTGAAATTTTTTGCTAAAAACTACAACTTCAGAGGTAATCCAGAACAGATAGCGCAAACACAAGGCTGATAGCAGTTTAAGGCCAAAGGGCCCACTGTCAGGCCCAACGGCCGTTTCCTCTCGTTAAGACCGAGGGGTTAGTCTCGGTCGCTAGCCCGACCTCGACCGTGTCAAACCAGGCGTCCTCCTCACGCAGGACCTCCGTCCGACGACCGGCGCCGCCCGCGCACGCCCTCTGTCCGGCGACCAGCAGCGCACGCCCTGCGCCCCAGCGACGCCCGCGCAGGCCCTCCGTACGGTCCCGTTCGCACGCCCTCCGTCTGGCGACCGGCGGGCGGCCGCCGCCCGCCCATTCCCTCCGTCCGGCAACCGGCGCCGCCCGCGCATGCCCTCGGTCCGACGCTGCTCACGGTTCGCTCCACACTCGCTGGCCACCCGCGCCCCGACGCCCAGGTGCAGCCTCACGGCTAGCCCCTAGATCCTCATGGAACATGCTAGCGCTCAGCGCGCGCGTCACCGTCCGGCGCCGGCGCGCAATGTGGACGCTCCAGCTCGCCAACGACGACGACTGGCCTCTCGACAGCCTCCTGGAGCTCGGACGGGAGGTACTCGGTCAGGTTCATGCCCGCGACGGCCAGGCCGGCGACGCGCGGCACGGGTCCGTGTCGTTGGCCGACCACGCCAACAGCGCCCACGACAGGTCGTCGGTCACCGCTGATTTGAACGCCAGCAGCTCAAGCACGTCCGCCGACGGCGACGATACGAGCACAAGAAGCAATGTCAGCAGCAGCGTTCCAAGTGAGCAGCGCCAGGTACAACTCCAGCGTGCTCATTGTGCAGGACGTCAGCCGCGCACGCCATCGTCGGCGTCGGTGTGGCCGCCGCTCTCACCGATCTGCTCTGGCTGTACTCCGCGAATTGAGTTCCTCTGCGGCTGCAGGCAGAAGGCGGCACTCTTGAATAGCCGCGCATCACATTGCCCGGCGAGTTGCAGTCGTTGCGCAGGCCGCGGGCGCCGCGCTGGAGGAGCCCGCACCGCCGCGACTGCGCGCACTGCTCGATGATGGATCGCGGATGAAGCCGTTGCCATCGACGTTCTTGTCGCTCCCGTCCCTCTGCGTGCCCCCGGCGAACGCGAACAGCCACGGCAGCCGAGCTCGACTCGATGGCGAGGGTCGTCATGCCGATGCCATCGTTCGCAAGGTGCAGCCGTGCATGTCCAGCCGACCAGCCGTGCATGCAAACCAACTGTAGCACTGAAACTGTGTGGTCTCTGCAAACTGGTTCCTTGCTATGTGTTTGACCAGCTCCTGCAAACTAACGGAGAGAAACGTCCGTTGGTCCTGACAGTGGGTCCGGATGGCTTAAACTGCTCTCACCCGACTGTTTACGCGATCTGTTACGTATTACCCTAGAAGTTGTAGTTTTTAGCAAAAAAATCCAGAAATGGTACTGACGCGTTACCACTGCCGCAATTGTGGTAGTTTTGTGTAATTCACTCCTACGCCGCCCGTCTCGACGGCCAACGGGTGCGGAAGGCTCGCGCCTCGCGGATGAGCTATGGCACCGTCAAGGCACTCTAACGGCCAGTACACCGAGTCACTATCTGGAAGGCTCGAATTCTAGACAGCGAACACGCAAGCTGATCGCTCGAATTCTGGACAGCGGACAACGCAAGCTGACCGCGCTATGTCCGCGTTGACGTATTCACTGTCCAAATTTGGGGCATAAATGCGTCTCCACGGACGCCGGTCATTTTACGTCGGACCATACCCTAATGTTAAAGATTGGAGGAGTACAATTTGCTCCTTACTTTCAAAACTTTGTGATAATAACCTTTTTGGGTTGTGAGGATTATCATGGTCTAGCTCCGAGAACTATTATTAATAGCCAATTCATGTACTTCCAGTAGTACCACAATCTCCTAATTTCCATATAATTTCTTGTATGGAAAAGAACGCACGTTTGATGCGTCAGTTGAGAACCTATCTTATTATTATCTCATCAGAGCTCGCTAGAATCCGCTTCGATGACAAAATGTAGCTACATTATACAGTACATGGGAACAATTTGATCTGCTCAGTGTCGGATGATCAATAGCTTGCCGGTCTGGTCGAGTTGAGCAGGCACCTGTGCGGCTCCCGGACAATGTAAATCTCATCTCCGACACTGTTGTACATATCCTGGTTCCTGTGCCATCTCCACAGAGCGTGCGTCTCGTTCTTCACCTCAAGAATGCCGTGGCCGAAGCTGGCCTCCCGGTAGGCGCTGTAGTCCGGCTGCCGGTCCCAGCAGAAGCGGCCGGCGGCGGGGCCGGAGGTGAAGTTGAAGGCGCAGAAGCCGCCCATGAAGGGGTCGGGCGTGGAGAGCGGGTCTGGGCAGCGGCCCGGGTCGTCGGCGTGGGTGGTGGCCATCTTCTCGCGGTTGCCGCCGTCGCCCACCGAGATGTGCACGGCGCCGCACGGGTCCAGCGTGTAGTTGAACACCCGGTTGGAACGCTCGTAGGCGTGCACCTGACAGAGCAGAGCACACAAGTCACTCTCAGCTACTGGTGTTCATAGATAAGTCGGTCAGTGTCAGAGAATGTAGTACATGGCCGGTGAAGGCGATGTCGAGGCCGTAGGAGTAGAGCAGCTCCTCCATCGCCACTCTCATGCACTCTGCTTCCCTGTAGTGAGCCTTGTAGCTGCTGTACCACGGCGCGTGCCAGCCGGCGACCAGCCATGGGGTCACCGATCTGTCCACCTTTGCCAGGTCCCTCTCCAACCATCTGTACTGCTCCCCTGAGTTCATTTGTGGTGCAAAGAATCAGTCAAGGTTCACTGCTGCAATACTAAAGTCAGCTCAGAACTGAATTTCCTTCTGACCAACTTCCTTACAGCTAAATTCCTAGTCTGAACCTATCCACCGGAGCTTACTCTGCCACTGTCAGATTGAGTACCTGATTTGCTGTAGTCAGCATAGGCGGCGAGCATGACGAAGTGGATGCCCCCAACGTCGAAGGAATAGTAGAACGGGGAGAAGGATCCGCTCTCCTGCGACGGGAACGCGAACCGCGAGCTGTAGGCGACGAACGTCCTGTTCCCGGCCTGCGGCTCTTCTTCGTGGTTCCCTTCGACGACCATCATCGGGGTGGTCGACGTGACGGGCTCCATGTACCTCCCCCAGTAGTCCCAGCGCGGCTGGTACGTCTCGTGGATGGGCGTGGACTTGGCGAAGGAGCAGGAGTAGCAGTCCGTTCCGGTGCCGTTGGTCAGGTACAGGTTGGCGTAGCTGACGTCGCCGACGAGGAGGATCAGGTCGGGCCGGTTGCTCGCCATGTGCTCCACGGTGGAAGTGGTGTTGTAGGTGAGCCCGAGGTCCCCGACCACGGCGATCCTCCCCGGGTAGCTTCGCGGGCCGACGGCCGGCATCGTCCGGAACGCGTGCACGGCGCTCATCGCCGCTGGGATGGCCGGGTCGCCGCACTGGTAGTAGTACTTCGTCGCAGGCTCCAGACCTGCAAGGCAGCTAGAACTTCAGTCGCCGCCACGTCTTGCCTCTCACTGGTGTGGACTGTGGAGAGGGGGGAACGACATAGACAAAGGTGTTTGTTTGTTTGTCACCTTGGAGTCGGACGTGGTGGATGATGCCGGAGGTGTAGTTCTGGAGGCCCTCGAAGGGGTAGAGCTGGCTGTACACGAGCGCCTCGCCGGTGGCCTCGCGGACCAAGGAGTCGGCGGCGAGCCCGTAGCGCACCACGCTGCCCACCGTGCTGGGGTCCAGCGGCTTCACGGCGCCGCCCATCTGGGAATCCCCTGTCCGAACCACCAGCAAATCAAACGCCATCCAACAACAGATTCCAGGAATTAGAGCCGTGCCTGTGAATAGCTTACCTGTGATCCAAGAAACCCAGGCGGAGGTCGGCGCGGCGGAGAGCGCGACGGTGACCTGCTCCGGGGCCCAGCCCGTGACCCGGCGCTGCACCCGGGGGTCCGTGTCCGGCAGGTCCATCGCGTGGCCCCTGTCTTCCAACAGCGGCACCGTCACCGGCTGCGACGGGCCTGTCAGCGTCGACGCCGGCTCAGCCGCCGCGACGGCCGCCGCCAGCAGAAGCAGCAGCGACCTCCACCACATTTCGTTGGGTTTGGGCACTTCCTTTTTCGTCGAGATCAATGGGAGGGTAGTGCGAGGTGAGTGTGGAGAACGGATGAATCTGGGATGGTTTTGGAGGCAAATTTAAAGGATTCGAGCAGGGATGATTGGGAGTGGGAAACGGAATTTGTTGATCGTCTTTCCTTGTCTGAAAAACGGAACTGGTGTGGGTGCCGCCGGCCAGTTTGGAAACAGAGGATGAGACAAGCAGTTGCCTTGACATTGACGAAATGCTTTGATTTTGTGCCCAGATTTACTCCCTGAAGCAGAAATTGGTCACACTTATGCCTTTACTCGAATCATTTCTCACTTTTCCCTGTATTTCCGAATGTGTACTAGTTCAGAAAGCAAGAAAACTGGTGGTGATGGTGTCGGCTTACAGTTAGGGACGGTTTTCAAGCACACGTCAACGGACTCATTCTGACGGCGGCGAGAGGAATATTCTGCGGTGCCAGGGAAGATGCCAGTTCAAGAGATTGGATTTGCTATCCAGTATCCACATGCTGCGGCCGCTCACAGCGTCCCATGAATTCTTTGGTGAACAAGTGCAGCTTGTATTTCTCCACGATGCCATGTTCTACAAAAGGAGGCCCGAAAAATATACAGCTAGAAAGCGTCACAGCATGATGGCTCTTTACTTGAGTCTGTTAGAGCATCTCCACTCACGTCCCCGAAGCGTTCCTCAAAGGGATTTGGGACGCGTCGGACAGAAAATGCGTTCCAGCCGCCTCCCCTAAAATCTATTTTTGTCCGGCGCGCTCCGATATGGTGTCCGGCGCCCCGAGCCCGTCCCCGTCCCACCGGGGACGCCGGACACAACGAAAAGCGAGGCGGGCTCCCACATGTCGGCGACTATTTGCATAAACCTTTGGTCCGCGCCTCTTTTCTCGTCGCTCCTTCCTTCCCGCGCCTCCCACCCCACCGCCGCCGCTGGATTTCCCCGCCGTTTGGGCGTCTGATCTCTGCTGAGAGTCCACACCGTTGTCGCGGCTGGGGCTCCCGCCGGTCGTGCCGCCGCCGCCGCGTCGCCGGCGCGTCCCGGAACGCGCGCGTCAAATCCGCCCCCACCTCCGCGCACGGAAGGTGCTCGACGACTTGCCGGGTAGGCGCGATTGGCCGCTGTTTGTTGCGTCGTCCGCCTCGGCGCAATTTTAACCATTGATTTTGCTTTAGCCATGGACGGCGATGATGAGATGGTTGCCCTGGCTGGCCGGAGGACGAGCAAGCCTTCGACGACGACCTGCGGGAGCATTTGCCGATCATCGCGTCCCTCCGGGACATGCTTGACGCCGAGGCGGAGAAGAGGAAGAGAGCCGCGCCGCGGAGGATCAAGGCCGGGAAGAAGGAAGTCGAAGCCCGGCGAGAGGCCGGAGGGACATGCCATGCTCGCACAACGACTACTTCGTCGACGACGCAACACATGCCGACAATTTTCGGCGCCGGTACGGGATGAGCAAGGGGCTGTTCATGAATATCCTCCACGGCGTTCGAGAGTTCGACCCCTACTTCAAGCTCAAGCTCGACGTTGTAGGCGTTCTCGGGTTCTCGTCCATTCAGAAGTGCACCGCCGTCATGAGGATGCTTGCATACGGAGCACTGCTCGATACACGGGACGACTACCTTCGCATGAGTGAGTCTACCGCCATTGAGTGCATGTACAAGTTTTGCCGAGTCTGTGGTGGGAAAGTTTGGCAAATACTACTTGAGAGGGCCAACCGAGGACGAGACCGCAAGGATCATGGCACAAAATGCTGCCGGAGGATTTCTGGAATGCTTGGAAGCATCGATTGCATGCACCGGGCATGGAAGAACTGCCCGTATGCTTGGCAAGGTATATACAAAGGGCGTCATGTATATTGCGGTGTGGTGCTTGAAGGCGTGGCAGATTATGACCCGTGGATTTGGCATTCTTTCTTTGGTATGGCGGGATCACACAATGACATCAACGTGTTGCGAGCGGTCTCCGGTGTTCGACGGACTAGTGGAAGGGCATGCTCCACCATGCAACTATGAGATCAATGGCCACCAATATACCAAAGGCTATTATCTAGCCGATGGTATATATCCAAAATGGGCCACTTTTGTCAAAACAATCTCGAATCCATCGGGTCCGAAGAATTCCCACTTTGCTACACGACAGGAGGCTTGCGGGAAGGATGTCGAGAGGGCATTTGGTGTGCTTCAAGCACAATTTGCCATTGTCCGGTACCACTGCTCTAAGCTGGTCTCACGACCAAATGTGGGAGGTGATGCGGGCTTGTGTGATCATGCACAACATGATCATCGAGGATGACCGCAAGAATCATGCTAGGTCACATGTTGGTCCCTATGAGTGTCAAGGCCCTCTTGCGGAGGTTGATCATGAGTTGCCTGCAGATTTTGCTGATTTTCTCGCTATGCACGCGAGAGATCCGTGACGAGCAATGTTCATGATCAACTTCAAGCTGATCTCGTTGAGCATGTGTGGAGGATCAAAGGAAATACCGTGGCACCTTGATGTAGCATCTAGCCATATTTATTATATTTGTTTACTTGTTTGTTGTAATTTAATTTGAAAACAATCCTCTCAAACATTTTTATTCATATGCTACATTTGATAAATGGCTCTTATGTGTTAAAAAAGTATTTTAAATGTTTGGGGGCGGCGTTTGGGGGACGCGGCTGGGGAGCGACGTCCCCCAAACGCGGCACGAACAAAACACGTCCCCCAAACGCTCAATCCGGCGCGGTTTGGGGGACGCGACTGGAGATGCTCTTAGTCCACCGATGGAGACAGTTTTCATATGGGCAGTGCTGATAATCCTCCGGAGGTTTGGAGGTTTGGAACCTCCGGGTCGACAGCTTGACACGTGTACTTTTCTGACGGTAGAAAAGGAATGAGCGGGTCCACATTGCTTCGTCCTCCTTCCATCCTTTTCGTTCCTGCTTGTCTCTCTCCCCCACAAATCATACCTGGTCTTCCCGCACATGCCTCCCACCTCGCGTCGCCGGCAGCCGCCAACGCCATGCCAACTCCGGCCGGCAGCTCCGCCACCCCTCCTCGCAGCACCACCGTCCACGAGCTGGAAGCACCGCCTTTAGCTCCTTGCAGCATCACCGCGCCCGCACCGTCGAGAGAAGGTCCGGCGAGAACTCGCCGACCACCGTCGGCAGCACCACCAACCGTCGATGGTAGCATCGTCGGCGGCTGTTTGCAGCACCGTCGACCTACTCTCCGCCACACACGTCGGGCAGCATCACCATCCGCCGCCGGGAGCTCCGCCGGCAGCCCCTTGCTACACCACCGCTCGCATCATGTAGCTCCGCCGGAAGGCCTTGCAGCATATGCGGTGGCCCTTTGCAGCTCAGACGGTAGGCCTTTGTAGCGCCGACCATGGTCCTTTGCAGCTCCGTGTGGTGGCCCTTCGCAGCTCCGGCGTCGGTAGGCCTTGTAGCACATGCGGTGGCTCTTCGCAGCTCCGATGATTGTCCATTGCAGCTCTGGTGGTGCGCATTCGCAACTCCGGCGGCGCCCCGTATGCAGCTCCGGTGATAGTGCACCCTTTGCAGCTCCAGCGCCAAGCTCTTGAAGCTCCGCCCGCAGGCGCTTGCAGCAGGGGCAGCGGCGTCGATGCCGGCAGCAAAAAGGAGGGATCTGGAAGCGCCGCTCTCCCCGTGGCAGCACTGCCGCCCTCCCGTGGGAGCACCGCCTCGTTCTCGTGGGAGCACCGACGCACTCTCTTCGAAGCACCTCCTGTGAGGGGCACCGCCAGCAAGGTGGGAGGAGATGTAGACCAATGTCTCCGGCGAGGGGCAGGGCACCGGAGCACGTGGGTGTGGAGGTAGTGTACTGGTAGGAGGCGCGCGGAACGAGGTCGCAAGCCATGGTGGGGGCGGCGGCGCACATGGCTGGGGTTAGGACGGCGGGTGCCTGGGGTGGTGACGGCGGGTGCCTGGGACGCCGGAGGCTCGTGCTTGGAGCACAGGCGGCGCGGCCTGGAAGCTGGATCGGGTCTTCGTCGGAAAACTAGAGAGGACAAAAGGGATGGTGGATTGGTATGCAAGATCAAGACGATAAGATGTGTCGGTGGTGGGACCCCACCCACGACGTGCCGTGAGAGCGAGCGATGTGAAGTGGAGTGCGAGCGACCCGGAGGTTCCAGCCTCCGACGGATCTGAAGCCTTTTCCTTTTCATATTCAACTTGTTCATGCAGCCACAAAAAGAGAAACATCTCGTTTTTTCCGGCTTTTTTTTTGGTGTGTGTTAGGCTTTTGCTTTAGTCCCATGTCTTCAAACTTTGGTTCTCGGCTTAGAATCTTCTTGCATTTTTTTAGAGGCGCCGATGCCGCCAATAGATATTTGGGGTCGGCGTGGTTTTTTCTCACATCGGCGTGTTTCAAAAAGCGTCGGCGTGGATCCGAGCTCAATAGAAGCGCCGGTAACCCCGTGTCGTCTTCTTCGCAAAGGACGTGAATCGGATGTGCCGGCACGCTCGTCCACGTAAGAAAGCATTTGCGGGGCCCTTCTCAGACGCCTCGGTTTCCCCCTTCTCCCACCCCCGCCCAAGCCGACTCCCACCCATTGTCGCTGTCGCGTCCCCGTGCTAGCCTTCCACCCCGCCTGTCCATAGCCGCCCGCCATCGACACCGCCGCCACTTCCTCGATCGGTCACCGCTTTTTGGGCCGGAATAGAGGCCACCGCCACCACCGCCCAACCGCCCCGTCCGCAAGGTGTTCATCGGATTGCCGCAATGGACAGTGAAGACTAGATGTTGGTGCAGTTGTTCATGGAGGAGGAGAGCACTGTTGTTGTCCGGTGGCAACATCATCAACTGATTTTGACGAGCTTCCTCCACGTTCGCCAGCCCTTCGTGGTCGTGCCTGGACCATCGCAGACGAGGAGTGGGCAGCTGCCAGGGCAATGATGACCCACAAGTATAGGGGGTGTATCGTAGTATCTTCGATAAATAAGAGTGTCGAACCCAACGAGGAGCAGAAGGTGTTGACAAGCAGTTTTGATGAAGGATTCACTGTAAATGCTCACAGACAAGTATTCAGGGGGTTTTGATGTAATAGATGAATAAAGTACAAGTAAGTAAAATGCGAGAGAAATAATTGCAGCGAGTGGCCCAATCCTTTTTAGCACAAAGGACAAGCCGGTTTGTTTACTTATAATGACCAAACGTTCTCGAGGACACATGGGATTTTAGCCTAGTGCTTTCGCTACATACAGATGATTAATCTTCATTGTTTTGATAAGTGTTGTGTGGGTGAACCTATGCTAATGTACCGCCCTTCCTAGGACTAATACATACTTGTGATTATACCCCTTGCAAGCATCCGCAACTACAAGAAAGTAATTAAGATAAATCTAACCACGACCTTAAACTGCGAGATCCTCGCGATCCCTCCCGCATTGATATACCAACGGGGGTTTAGGTTTCGTCACTCCGGCAACCCCGCAATTGGCAAACGAATACAAGATGCATTCCCCTAGGCCCATAAAGGTGAAGTGTCGTGTAGTCGACGTTCACACGACACCACTAGAAGAATAACACCACAACTTAAATATCATAACATTGAATATTACTCAACCATAGTTCACTACTAACATTTAGACTTCACCCATGTCCTCAAGAACTAAATGAACTACTCACGAGACATCATATGGAACATGATCAGAGGTGATATGATGATGAATAACAATCTGAACATAAACCTTGGTTCAATGGTTTCACTCAATAGCATCAATAACAAGTAGAAATCAATACGGGAGAGTTTCCCCTATCAAACAATCAAGATCAAACCCAAATTGCTACAGCGGTGACGATGTCCGAGCGGTGGTGATGGCGGTGATGATGATGAAGATGATGGTGATGGTGATGGAGATGATGTCCAGCTCGATGACGGTGACGATGGCGTCGATTTCCCCCTCCGGGAGGGAATTTCCCCGGCGGATTCCTCGCCCGCCGGAGAGCTCTTTTCTCTCCGGTGTTCTCCGCCCCGCGAGGCGGGCCGTAACCCTTCGTGAGGATTCCTTCTGTGGCTTAGGTCTTCGGGACGAAGGGTTTCGCGAAGAAAAGGAGGCGAAAGAGGCTGAGGGGGCCCACACCACATGGTGGCGCGGCCAGTCCATGGGCCGCGCCGCCCTATGGTGTGGGCCCACCTTGGGTCCACCTGGCTCCCCCTTCTGGCTTCCTTCGTCATCTGGAAAAATAGGATTTTTGGTAAAACTTCCTTCCACGAGTTGGTCTTCCGAAATATTGCATCCCGACGGTGCTTTTTCCAGCAGAATCCTGGCTCCGGTGCTCGATCTCCAAATAATCATGAAACATGCAAAATAGATGAAATAACATAAGTATTGTGTCCCAATATGAAATATATCAATGAATAACATCAAATTATGATATAAAATAGTGATGCAAATTGGACGTATCAACTCCCCCAAGCTTAGACTTCGCTTGTCCCCAAGCGAAAGCGAACTCGATAAACGGGACCACATGTTTATGGAGTGAAGAGTCGATAAATAAAATACGGACAAGAAGCATCATATTCATTCACACAAGACATTATAGTAAGCAACTTCCTCATATAACTCAACTTGAAACAAGTATAAGGTAATCACAAATAAAGGTGCATAAGAAATCATAATTGGTGATGGCAAACCTTGTTCTTGGTCAGAGAACATTTAACAAATTATACTTATCTATTGAGCAGCGCTCTCATATTAAAAAGCTTATGGTAAACTTGCATACTCAATCATATTAATCATTGATGGCTTTCAAAGCTATATTCATTCGAGTAAAACTTGTACTAAACAAGAAAGAGTAAAGACATGATGAAGCAAATCACAATATAATAGTTTGATCACAACAACTCAAATGCTTGCTTGAGATGGAGGGAAATAGGTTTACCGACTCAACATAAAGTAAAAGACAGGCCCTTCGCGGGAGGGAAGCAGGGATTAAATCATGTGCTAGAGCTTTTTCAGTTTTGAAATCATATAAAGAGAATAAAAGTAAAGTTTTGAGAGGTGTTTGTCGTTGTCAACGACTGGTAGCGGGTACTCTAACCCCCTTGCCAAACAGACCTCCAAAGAGCGGCTCCCATGAGGGACGTCATCTCTACCAGCAAGGTAGATCATCCCTCTTCTCTTTTCTTTACACATGTACTTTAGTTTATTTAAGGATGACACTCCCCCCAACCTTTGCTTACACAAGCCATGGCTAACCGAATCCTCGGGTGCCTTCCAACAATCTCATACCATGGAGGAGTGTCTATTGCAAAATTAAGTTGCTTACCGATGAATCGGGGCAAAACATGTGAAGAGAATTATTAATGAAAGTTGATTAATTGGGGCTGGGAACCCCGTTGCCGGCTCTTATTGCAAAATTATAGGATAAGTGGATGAAGCCACTAGTCCATCGAGTGGAAGCTGCCTAACAAGACTGAAAGATAAAACACCACATACTTCCTCATGAGCTATAAAACATTGACACAAATAAGAAGTAATAAATTTTGAATTATTTAAAGGTAGCACATGAAGTATTTACTTGGTATGGCGAGAAAATACCATGCGGTAGGTAGATATGGTGGACACAAATGGCATAGGTTTGGGTTCCAGGTTTGGATGCACGAGAAGTATTACCTCTCAGTACAGGTCTTTGGCTAGCAAGGTTAATTAGCAAGCATAGGAGTTGAGGGAAACAAACAAATATACATGTGATAGAAACAATCGTGCATCTTACTTGTAAGAACAAACAGTTTTAACTCTAGAATACTAAGCAAAGAACTGATAAGAAAGATAATAACATCTTCTACATGTATTTCCTCTATTCTCCTTGAACTCAAAGTGTTGTTGCTATTGACCATTGCTAAGTTTGCCAGAACCGAATAGATTTACTCAATACTCCCAAAGTGGTACCAATACTAAAATCAAGATCAATCATATAGTAGAAATTGCAAACTAAAATAAGGTGTGCAATATGTAAACGATAAGACTTCTCATTAATATTCCATAACGATAACTCACACCAAGGGATACATAGACAAACTAAAGGAGAGATACTTCCACACTGCAACCCATCTTATACGATAACTTCCCTACTCATGATATGACACTACTTGATAGTAAAAGTAAAAGGTAATGATGATGTGATACCGCGGCACTCCCCCAAGCTTGGAACAAACCAAGGGGATGCCAATACCGATGATGGATTACTCCTTTGGCGATGGTGGTGATGAATTCCTCACAAGCTTCTCCACAAGCTCCTGAAGCTCGTCAATCTTGTACATGAGGTTGCGGATCATCTCCGAATTGTGCTCGACGCGATTGAGAAGTATGTCCGACGGCGAGTCCCAATTCTTGGAGTTATTTCCCCAACCTTCAGCTTCAGGCTTCGTCCTTCCTGCATTGTTAGAACGATCTATATCCCAATTGCTAGGCAATGCTGCCTTGGGAGTCCTTTCAATTTGATTATTGTAGATTAGATTGTGGAAAGGATGGTGAATGCCTGAAGAAGATGTCCTTGGAGCTAGGTAATGGCGGCGAAGTCCTCCTCCGGTCCTAATCCGTGCGCTCTTCTTGGCGTTGAACGAGTTTGTCACCACTCCGATGCTTGCAATGGTGGTGCGTGGGTGCTCTTGCGGAACTTCTTTGACTTCCTCTTCATCCTCCTTTGCTTCTTCCTTGACGCTCTTGTCCTCTTCTTTCCACTCACGATCTTGATTATCTTCATCCGGAAGCTCCTTGCCCTTGTTCTTGGAGACCATGGTGCTTCTAAGCGAAAACGAGATCCCGGCGAGAAACAGCTCGAAACAAAACACGTCGAGAAAACGATATACGGACCTCCAGGGGTCCGGGGGATTATATAATAAAAAATTTCAGAACAAACGGAAAGTACCAGGTCGAACCAGAGTCGAAAAGGAGCGACGAGGCGGCCAGACCACAGGGCGGCGCGGGCCCAGGCCAGGCCGCGCCGGCCTGTGGTGGCACCCCCTCGTGCGTCTTTTCCACTCCGTTTCGATCTCGTAATTTTTCATATTTTCCAAAAACAGCAAAAATCACTACAAGAAAAG